>NW_017731812.1:862170-897127 GCF_001890085.2 Hipposideros armiger | reverse complement strand
CAGGTTGAGCTGTTGTTCAGCATCTTAGCTGTAGAGGGCAGTGTCACTGGCCCTCATATGTGGGATCCGAACCGGGGTCCTCTGGCATCCCAGGCTAGCTCTTAACCAACGCTCCACTCGGCCGGCCCGAAACATACCTGGTTTTATTGCAATTCATGTTAGTGTACTTCTCAGATATGTGTTTTTTTATAAATTGAGGGTTAGACACTCCACCAGCAAAAAGATTATGACTCACTGAAGCTTCAAATGATGGTTCACATTTTTTTTTTTAGCAATGAGGTAATTTTAATTAAGGTATGCTTTTTTATTTTTATTTTATTTATTTATTTATTTATTTATTTTAGCTGAGCCATCCTGCCACCTGTTGGCAGCTCAGCGGCAGCTCAGTTCGGGCCGGTAATTGAACCCGTGAGCCTGTTGCTTAGAGTTTTCACTCTTGAGTGAGCTCTTAACCAACTGAGCCACTCGGCTAGCCCAAGGTGTGCTTTTTTAGACATAATGTTATTACACATTTATTGTACTACAGTATAGTGTAAACATAACTTTTATATGCACTTGGAAACCAAAAAAATTGTATGACTTGTTTTATTGCTATATTCACTTTATCGTGGTTGTCTGAAACTGAACTTGCGGTATTTCTGAGGTATGCTGGTTGTACAAGGATATCCATAGCAAGATTATGTATAATAGCCTAAAACTAGAAACAGTCCTGGTGTCCATCATGAGTGAATAGATAAACAAATTGAGATATACAAAGGAATACTGTACAGCAATAAGAGGGAAAAGCTATTGACATGTAATATGGATAAATCTCAAGAACATTATGCTCCATGAAACAAACCTTACTCAAAGGAGTAAGTACTGTATATTTCTGTGCTTGTTAAATTCTCAAACAGGCAAATGTCACTTACAGTGTGGTGGAAAAACTCAGAATAGTAGCTATCTCTGAGTATTGGGGTAGGGGGTGACTGAGAAGGTGTCGGAGAACTTTATTGGATGATACCTAAGGACTTTCTTAAATGATTAAAGAACACAAAACAATCTTATTTAAGCAAATAAAATACTCACTATTGTATAACAGCTAAAAATATTTTCCTTTCCGGGAAGAGTCTATTCCAGGTAGGAAGATAATAAGTACAGAAAAAGAATGTTTTCACGGTTTTCTCACTTTTTGTTTTGTGTATTCACCTCCTCTACCCATTCAGCAGCCTTATTCTCCTCCAAGTCTGAAGTAGAGCAGGAGTAGAAAGGTGAAATCTAAGATATTATTTAACTGGTAATGTTATGAGCTGGTAATGATTCCAGTGCCTGACATATATTTAATGCTGAATCTTTATCTATAGAAATTTTGAGGGTTCTTCAGAGACCTCACCCCTCCCCCGATTCCCAATTTAATAAGATCTCTCACATGCAGCTCTCTTAACAAAGATGAATATTTATTACAGGTGGTCACTTATAATTCCTCAGTTCCTAAATTTGTGTCATTATAATGCCAGTCTCTATCAACTGAGGTCTGCTCACTTCTCCTGGCAAATCTCTTTAGAGGGTCATAAGACAACCCCAGGTAGCCTTGCTCTTACAGGTGATCTACATGAAAATAGTTGATGTAACTTATGGAAACTATGTGACAACATTCCCTTTTAGTGGGAATGAAATTACTTCTCACTCTTAGCACTGTATTCTACTGTGACATACTCCTTCATCCAGCCACCCACACCTTCATTTCCTCAGATGTGAGTCAGAAAAAATCTACCCTGACCTACAGGTTCCAAGGTCACATATTAAGCTCTCCTAGTGGTTTTTAAAAGCCTTACATGGAAGGTCTTGATGTGAAAGGAAAACAACCTCTATGTACTTTGAAGGCCAGTTGGAGAGTACTCACAGCACATTTGTATCTCTTTCTGATGAAATCCTCTTTCTGGTCTCCAACTTTTCTTGACCTCACTGACACCTTGTGAAGGCTGATGATATGTATTCGGCTCATGGTGACTGAAAATCCATCATAGGTGCACTAGCACTTCATGTTGGAATATGCACTATTTACCATCAACGTATTGTCTTGGATTTTTTTCTGAAACTAAGACAGAAAGAGTCCTGTTGTAGTTCCCTCTTACACTATTAATTATTGAACTTTACTTTGTACTAATACTTGACTAAATCAATTACTATTCCAAGTATTTTGCATATATCATCTCATTAGTTAAAAAAATAAAGGGGGAATTATTGATTTTATTTCCTAGGTATAGACACTAATGCTTGGAGAGTTTAGACAACTTTTCCTTCCAAGTTTGTGCAGGCTCTGAGGGATGGATCTGATATTCAAATTTAGGCTTATCTAACTGAAAATGAAAAGGAATATAGTCATTGTGGTACACAATTTCCCCTATGCTTATATCATATTTTCCTTTCATTTTAAAGTGCTTACTCCTGCATTTAATTTATCACCTGTTATTATAAGTTATGTATAAAATACATAAGGATCAGTATTTTCTGAAATAAAATATAGTATAATCAAGGAATTACACAAACTTAATCATGCTTAATTTGACCTGAGTTTACCTATATTTCTCTTCATGACTAATTTTCCAAATTGAATGCAAAATTTCTGGTTCTGCAATGAAATGCTATATAATTAAATTTGAAAATATGGAGCTCAGTGTTACTGAGGAAATCATCTGAGTAGAAATGCCAAAAGATTACAAACATCTCTTTTGTTCTTCTGCCAGAGAGACTAGATATCTGCCAAGGAAGCTCAGATCTCCAATGGAGCATAAACTGAGTTTGAAAATTTAGAGTTAAAGATGGTGAATTACGTAAATGCTATGCCTGCTCCCTGCCAGAATCACATCAGAGTTACTACTAAATTATAGTATAATCATCCTCAAGAATCATCTGAACACTAGCTGAACAGAACCCCTATAACTAAGAATATAAAAAAGAGGCCACGTCGAGGTTGGTAGGAGGGGCAGAGATGCAAAGTGGACTGACCTTAAACCCACAGGTAGTGGTTGAACACTGGGAGGAACATCTCAGTGGCAGAGTCCCAGCCCCACATCAGGCGCCCCAGCCATGGAGACCTATGCCAGGAAGAGGAGTCTCCACAACATCTGACAGTCGAAAATCAGTGAGGACTCTGTCCATCTGTCCTGGAGAGATGGAAGGCAGCTGGAAATCCAGACACCCCTTAAAGGGCCTGCACATAGACTGACTTGCAAACACTTACCTGGTTTCTGGTGAAGGGTGGCAACTCGAGAGGCACCAGAGATAAATGGGGAAAGACTGACTTATGTGGCTTCGTGCCAGGGATGGAGGGTCAACACCATTGTCCTTGTGTGTAGTCTACCTCATGTATAGCCTAGAGGAGGGAGCCATCTTTTCTAAGTTGAATCCTCCTCCAAAGGGCAAAATATGAGACCGCATTGGTCTGCTAAAACCTACATGAGCTCACCACCTTGGTGAAACCCTGGGTCCCCACCCCACCCAGCTAGTGATGCATTGCCAGTGATGCATTGCCTCTGGGCTTCTAGGTGGCCAACTCCACTCCACAAGCTTTGGAAGCCTTTTACAGTGGCTCATGGCCCGCTGCGGCCTGGGGAACTTTTCATAATGGACAGTCAGCCACAACTTGTGCTTCAGCGTCTTTTGGGTGACTCTTAGGGATCCGGGGACCCAAAATGAATGGTGGCTGGCAACAGTGGTCTCAGGCCACTTTGCAAAGTGTTCACAGGCCTGGCAGTGGTGCAAAGTCTGAATCTGCATTAACTTTGTAGAAAACACTGACTGTGCTTCGTGACTCCCTGGTACCTGTCCTGCCCAGCTAGTGGTCCATCACTGGGGAAACTCTCAACACTAGGTCAGTGAGCTTGGACCACGAACCTAAGGAGGCTCTTTCAATGGGCAATAGACATATGAAAAGATGCTCAGCATCACTAATCATCTAAGAAATGCAGATTAAAACCACAATGAGATAACATCTCACTCCTGTTAGATTGGCCATCATCAATAAACGAACAAAGAACAAGTTGGTGAGGATGTGGAGAAAAGGGAACACTTGTGTACCATTGGTGGAATTGCAAATTGGTGAAGCCCATATAGAAAACAGTATAGAGGTTCCTCAAATAAATTAAAAATAAGAGTACCTTATGACCCAGCAATTACACTCTTAGGTATTTATTTTAAAAATTCCAAAACACTAATTTAAAAAGATATATGCACCCCTTTGTTTACTGCAGCGCTACTCACAATAGCCAAGATATGGAAACAATCAAAATTTCCATCAATAGATTGGATGAAGCAGTTGTGCTACATATATAAAATGGAATATTACTCTGCCATAAAAAAGAATGAAATCTTACCGTTTACAACAACATTGATGGACCTAAAGGGTATTAAGTTAAGTGAAATAAGTCAGACTGAGAAGGACAAATACCATATGATTTCACTTATATGTGGAGTCTAAAGAACAGAATAAACAAACAAACACAACAGAAATGGACTCATGGATACAGAGAACAAACTGATGTTTGTCCATCAAAAAACATGGTTGCTAGATTGGAGAGGGCTTTGAGGAATGGGTGAGAAAGGTGACAAGATTAGGAAGTACAAATTGGTAGTTACAAAAATAGTCATGGGGATATGAAACACAGTATGGGGAAGGAATGCAGACAATAATACTGTAAAAACTATGTGTAGTGTCAGATGAGTACTAGGTTTATCGAGAGGATCACTTCATAAATTATATAAATGCCTAACCACTATGCTATACACCTGAAACTAATATAAAATGGTATCAAACATCAACTATAATTAAAAAAAGACTATGTATTACATATATATATTCACGGGATATAAAATACAGCATAGGGAATATAGTCAATGGTATTATAATAGCTATGTACGGTGTCAGATGGGTAGAAGACTTGTTGGGGTTATCACTTTGTGAGGTATGTAAATGTCTAATCACTATGCTGTTTTGTACACCAGAAATAAACAACAAAAAAGAAAATATTGAATAAATATCCGCTGTAGCTAGAACCTGATTAGAATGTACTGAAGGTGTATAACATTTCTTTCTACCCCAGTGCCAAAGAGACTTTGCTTCTGTCTAGAAAATTGAAATCTAAAGAACATGACATTGACAGGACAAATGCCATTAATAGAGAGGGATGTATGCCATGTACAACACAGATTGAGACATTAAATGCCCAGCATGAAACGAAACTAGAAAGTTCGGAATTCTTCAATGTGTCAGATTTGTACATGATAGCTCTGTGAATATCTAGGAATATAAATACACCTGAGTAATCTTGGAGGAGTCTGTTTTGTTGCCACAGACCCTGCCTTTCTGAATAGCTGTGGAATGACCTTACAGCATTGAAAAGGCAATCTGGGAATAAATGTTATCTATGATGCCTATTGTAACTGAAGTATTTTATTCTGTAAATTGACTGCCTCTTGCATGGACAGGATTTTAAGAGTATCAGTGCAGTTGAAATGGCTTTTACTGCTCCTTTTCTTTTCCATAACATACTTATTTATCTGACTTAGCTCTTATAATTTATGTAATAGAAATGATAAAATGTAGAAAGATAGAAATTGAATCATAATAAGCCAGATATAGCAAATGTATACTTTATTTTCTAAAAGTGGGCTCATGTTGCTTTGGAGCACCTATTCCTAAAGTTAAAAGAAAAACAAACTAAACGTGCTAAATAAAACTCAATATTTTCAACTTCCACAATCTCTGTGTGAGTAAATATTCAGTATTTCACAGAACTCCCTAGCAGAGCACTGTCTCCCCAGGCAGGAGGCATCACCTTCTACCATCTTTCCCAAGATGTGTATAGGGACAGATGGGAGCTTTCATATTCTTCTGGTGGTGAGAACAGAGGAAGTCTGTGGTCTTCATGCTGTCCTTGTGTTTGAAGTGTTTTGTCCCACCTAGCAGTATCTTCTCTAGTCTTCCTGTCAAGTGTCAACACCTGACACAACTCAGAAGGTGTTTTTGTTTGTTTGTTTGTTTGTTTGTTTGTTTGTTTTGACTGTCAGTGCCTGCAGATGACAATCTTCCCTCCCTCACTGAAAGAGCCACTCCAGCTTCTCTCTCCTTATTACAGATTCCCTGAGGTCTGGGCTGTGAATTTCCTGCAATTTCTTCCTTCTGTGACATCACCAGCCACCCCCTCCCCCACCCCCATGCCCTCAGTAAACTTGAAGAGTCCCTATAAAGCCTGCAAACACAGCAGTGAGTACAGTATCTTGGGTCTATTGTAGCGATTTATCTCCACTAGTACTTTTACTCCTATTTCTAACTTGCTGGACAGGATAGGGAGAAAGCAAAAATGCAGTCTTTTAACTCCTGCTTTGACTCTATGTGAATCACTCTCATATTATAAATCCTTGGATTCTCATTTAAACTGATGTAAAATTATTTCATTTACACTTATGTTCTACAATTTATTAGTAGAATATGTAATCCTTGCAAAATAGAATGACTCAGGGAATTCTGGGTACCTGACACTTGTTTGAGTTCTGCAGAATGAAATTCAGGTATGTGCTTGTCCCAAAGGCTGAGTGATGAATAGTGATTCTGTTTTGGTCTACGCATATGTTTTACTGTCCCTAGCAGTTATATCATATTTTATAACTGAGAATGATGGAGTGCACACAATCCAATTGCGATGGTCTACAGCATATATAGTAGTACCCCTCCCCTTATCTGCAGTTTGTTTCTGCAGTTTTAGGTACTCTCGGTCAAACACAGTCTGAAAATATTAAATGGAAAATTCCAGAAATAAACAATTCATAATTCTTAAATTGTGCACCACTCTGAGTAGAATGATGAAATCTCAAGCCATCCAAATTCTTTCAGCCAGGGATATGAATCACCACCTTGTCCAGTGTATTCACACAATATACACTGCACACCTCCTAGTCAATTAGGAGCTATCTAGGTTATCAGGTCTACCGTCATCGTGTTTCAGTGCTTAGATTCACATAATCCTTATTTTGCTTGATAATGGTCCCAAAACTCAAGAGTAATAATGATGGTGATTTTGATATGCCAAAGAGAATCTGTAAAGCACTTCTTTAAGAAATAGACAATCCCCAATTGTCTATTGATGGGCTGTTAGGTTGCTTCTTGAAGTAATTAAGGAATACAAATTGGTAGTTCCAAAACAGTCACAGGGATGTGAAATACAGCATAGGGAATATAGTCAATGATATGATAACTATGTATAGCACCAGGTGCGTTCAAGATTTATCAGAGAGATCATATTGTAAATTATATACATGTCTAACCACTCTGTTGTACCCCTAAATCTAATATAAAATAATATTGAATGACAACTGTAATTGAAAAAAAAAATCCATGTTTAGGTTGACCCATGCAGAAAAAGAAAAAACAAACAAACAAAAAAGAAATAGGCCACTTCTGATAACAATGTTCTTCTAAAAGATTTCAGCAAAAAAAACCTTTACTTACCAAAAATACCCAACCATTGACATCATTTGCACCTCACATCCAATCATCTACATCATCATGAATCAATGATCTAGGATCACCCAAAGCAGATGATCCTCCTCTGATATATGGTCAGAAGGTCAATAGTAGCCTAATACTGCATCACAATGCTTATGTCACTCACCTCACTTCATTCATCTCATCACATCATATCATCTTATCTCACATCATCACAAGAAGAAGGGTGAATACAGTACAATAAGATATTTTGAGAGAGAGAGACACCACATTCACATAACTCATTAGAGTATATTATTATAATTGTTCTATTTTATTATTAAGTATTGTTAATCACTTGCTGTTTCTAATTTATGAATTAAACTGTATCATTCCTATGTATGTATATATATAGAGTTTGATACTACCTGCAGTTTCTGGCATCTAGGGATCTTGGAACATATCCCCTGTACATAAGGGGGGACTACAGTATACCAAAAAGACTGAATTGTTATCAGATTTAGCTTTTTGTATTTAAGTCAAAAGAGGGGTTCCTCTTTCATTCAGCCTTATCACCTGCACTCTCCCAAGAGTGAGTACAATTGTGAATTACCAGGACATTTGCAACTCTGTCACTGGAGAATGTGCTTGATCTGTCTTCTGTGTCTTGATTTTGTTGATTCCTTTCTATAACCTATGAGTAAATAAATCTGTTTGATTATCCATATCACATCTGTGTTTGCACTCAGCAGTCTGAATATATTATTGACGTCTAAATGCAGTGGTTGAGATATTTTTGTTTACAAGTAACTTCTTTAAAAATGAATGCTTACCTATGTGAAGGTAGTTCCTCAACTGTTTGGTTAATTGATGGATATGCATATTTTGGTCTGTTTATCAATATAACATCTATCTATACAGAAGATCATCTGAGCTTATATGCAATATACATTGATATAATTTTTAGCAATAATAGCATATTCTAAGACATCAATCAACAATGGGATTGGTATTATATTACCTCCCTTAACTTCAGTTTCTTATGGACAACTGATTAATCATGATTTCCCTTAGTCTTCTTTTATATCCTTTCAGTATAGTAAATGCTCAATTAATACAGTTGTGCAGGCACCTGAATACACAAAAGCATGAGTAGATAAATAATATACTGTTTAAAATACATTAGCAAACCTCTGAAATATGGTGACACTCTGCCACTCAACGTTCTATTTTATTACAGACTTTGGTCATTTTCTCAATGTAATTGGCCCTCCATTAGAACTCCAGGCATTCTGGTTTAGATTCACACAAGTCCAAAGCTTTTGAAGAAATTCTTGAAGGTCATACAAAAATGATGATTGCTATAAAGATTTTAGTACATTTTAGGGAGTTTTAAAGGCAACTTGGAATGACTTAAATGCAGACACTTTACCATGGCCCTCTAACTCAGAAGAATACCAAAGGGGTGATTCCCCTTTATTCATATACCCCGTATTTAATGCATAAGAACATTTTGCCATGAATACCTGTAACATATTCCACAATATAGTGTCATTGTACATACTTTAATACGGTCCAGACAACCACTATTTCTCTTCTGAACTATGACAATAACCCCAAAACTGGTCTCCCTGCTTCCACTTGTTTATCTATGAACAGTGAAAATGATTCTTTTAAACCATAAATCTAATTATAATAACTTTCTGTTCAAAATCTTGCCATGGTTGCAAATAATACAAAATAACATAAAAAATAATTATCATGGCCCACAGGACCCTCATGATCTGTGGTTTCAGCCATCTTTACACCCTTTCTTTCTACTCTTGCCTTTGTCCAATGTACTGTAGATACACAGGCCTCCTTGACAATTGTTGAATACATCCACTCAAGGCCTTTAAAATTGTTACTAACCTACCTGGAATGGCCTCAATCCCTCGTAACCTCCAGGATTGCTGCCTCATTTCATTTAAATTTCCAATCAAACTTTAACTCCTCAGATAAGGCTTTTCTCACTGTGTTACCTTTTTAAAAATGAAATTTATTTGTTACTAATATTTTATAGGTTTCAAGTGTACAATTCAATAATCAATCATCTATGTAATACATTGCATGTTTACCACCCAAAGTCAAATCTCCTTCTGTCACCATATCGTTGATGCGTTTACCCTCTCCTTCCTCCGCTCCTCCCTGCTTACCCACAGGTAACCACTAAACTGTTGTCTGTGTCTGTGAGTTTTTGCTCGTTTTTCTTGTTCATTTCTTTTTTTTTTTTTTTTAAGATTTTTATTGGGCAATTGGGGAAAGGGGAACAGACAAGTTGCTGTCGTTTTGTTCTTCAGTCTATTTGTGGAGGACGTTGCTTCACTGTCCCAAGTTGGCACCATCATTGCGCTCTTCCCGGGCGAGGCAGATCAGTCGCCATCTTCTGGACGGCCTCTCACTGCGGCTGCTGGCCGCTCATGCTGGCTGCTGGCTACACTCGGTAGCCCATGGCAACCCACTGCATCAGGGGCTGCAGCCCAGCTCCAGGTTGAGCTGTTGTTCAGCATCTTAGCTGTAGAGGGCAGTATCACTGGCTCTCATATGTGGGATCTGAACTGGGGCCCTCTGGTGTCCCAAGCCAGCTCTTAACCAGCACGCCACTTGGCCGGCCCTCTTGTTCATTTCTAGATTTCAGCTTTATATCCTACAGATGAGTGAAATCATATGGTTCTCAACTTTTTCCGTTTGATTTATTTCACTTAGCATGATAATGTCAGGATCCATCCATATTGTTGCAAATAGCAGTAGTCTGTCTTTTCTTATGGTTGAGTAATATTCCATCGTATATATGTACCACATCTTCTTTATCCAGTCATCTATTGAAGGACACTTTGGTTGTTTCCATGTCTTGGCCACCTTAAATAAAGCTGCAGTGAACATCGGAGAACATTTATCTTTGCAGAAAAATGTTTTCAGATTTTTGGGGTAGATACCCAGGAGAGGAATTGTTGGTCATATGGTAATTCTATTCTCAGTTTTTTGAGGAACCTCCATAACATTTTCCATTGTGGCTGTAGCAATTTACATGGCCACTAACAGTGTATGAGGGTTTCTTTTTCTCCACAGCCTCTCCAACACTTGTTACTTCTTGTGTTCTTGATAAAAGACATTCTAACCTGTGTGAGGTGGTATCTCTTTGTGGATTTGATTTGCATTTCTCTAATAGCTGATGATGTTGAACATTTTTTCATATATCTGTTGGCCATTTGTGTGTCTTCTTGGGAGAAGTAGCTGTTCAGATCCTCTGCACATTTTTTTATTGGGTTTGTTGTTGTTGTTGTTGTTAAGTTGTATGAGTTCTTTACATATTTTGGATATTAGCCCTTTATCAGAGGTGTTTTCGCGAATATATTCTCCCATTTGGTTGGTTGCCTCTTTGTTTTGTTGATGGTTTCTTTTGCTGTGCAGAAGCTTTTTAGTTTGATATAGTCCCATTTATTTATTTTTGTTTTTACCTTCCTTGCCTTTGAGGTCAAATTCATGAAATCCTCTCTTAGACCAAAGTCCATAAGTTTAGTACCTGTTTCCTTCTATGTACCATGCTATCTTAACTAGCTCCATTTCCACTTCTCATTGATTTTAATGTAATTTATTTTTTTCACTTGGACTTATCAATACATATGTTCTAATTTTGTTTGTTTACTGTGTGTTTTTTCCCAATGTCACAAATACTCTCTGTGGCCAACAATTTTGTTTTATTTCAATAGCTTTGTTCAATCATTAAAAAAAAAAAAGACAAATTCTAGGTGGAAAATATGTTCTATATTTTAGTTAAGTAAAGGATGTTAATTTAACATTTATTTTTGGACATTTTCTTTTTATTTGTTGTTTCATAAGATTCTCCTTTTTGTAACTTTAAAATAATTCATTTTTATTGTTATAAATGAAAGATATGTTTAATATATATAAGAACATATACAAAAATATAAAAAGACAAATTAAAGTCATTTAGAATCTTAACACTTAGAGATAATCACCATGACATTTTGATATATTTTCTCAGAATATTTTTCCTATGTCTTTACTCTTTCTTCCATACTAATAAACACTTCCAAAAATGTAGAAAGGACAGAGAATAATATCATAACACTCATTTACCCATCATCAAAATTTTAAAAATAGTTATATTTTTCTAAATATACTTGAGATTCTTTTATTTTTTAATTATGTTTTCAGTTAGTCAACATTCATTATTATTTTGTATTAGTTGCAAGTGTACAACATAGTGATTAGACATTTATATAATTTATGCAGTGATTTCCCCCCATTAGTCTATACATAGGTGTTGGAACATTATTGACTATATTCTCTATGCTGTACTTTACATACCTATGACTTTTTAACTACCAATTTGTATTGCTTAATCCTTTCACCTTTTTTTACTCAGCTCCATCAGATTCTTTTAATGCAATTCTCGTATTACCTCTGAAATGAAATGCAGCTATAAAGTTAAAATGTTCTTTCTGAATTTCAGAATTTTCTCCAAGAGTCAATTAAAGTGAAATAATTTACATTGAAGTCAACAAATATTGACTATACTATATCCCCCATGCAAAAAATGCTAGACACTTTTCATAACTGTAAATTGTAGTAAAACTAAGATTTTTTTTATATTCAAGAGTATACTCTCCAATTGAGACACAAATATCTAATAAACATGCATACACAATATAATATAGTGCAGTTAATATGTATAGCCTAGTTTGTGAAATTATTGGTGTTTGGTAGTCACTAAACATACTTTCAACAAAGGTTATTATTTAACGCAATAAAAGCATGTCAGGAATCTGGTTTTGGGGAACAAAGATAAAGGTGATAGCTAATATTATTGTGCCACACATTGATCTCAGAACTTTACTGAATTAATTCCATTTTATCTTCATATAAATCCTATGGTGAAAGTATTGTTAGCATCTCTCTTTTGAAGATGAGAGGACTGATATGCAATAGGTAAAAAAACTTGCTCACCCTCACCTAGCAAGTCTGTCTGTGGAGCCAAGATTGAACCAAGAGTCTCGCTTTAAATCCAGCAGTTGTTATTGCCTCATCATATAGTCTCTTCCTAGCTTTCTGTTTTATCATTTTAGAAATTAACAGACAGTAAATCTCACTTTTCATATCTGTGAAAAGGAATAAAAACTAATTTACAGACTTGTCAGGATGAAATGAACTAACATTTGCAATGTGCTTAAAAATAAAAACTTAACAAAAGTTACTTCCTTTAAAACATTCAGTATTCTGGGAGTAAGTGTGGCGATGGAAATGTTTATTTTGGATACAGCATGTGAAGCCAAAATAATATAGGCTTTGTGTTCAGGCTGCTGGGGATTAGGTTCTGGGCTCTGTCACAGCAGCAGTGAAATGTGGTCAATCATTTAATATCTCTTACTTTCTGGTTCCTCATCTATCAAGATAAGAAGAGAATCCTCTCGGGGTTTTTGTGACCATCAAATAAAATAAGATGGGTTATGTGCTTAGCACAGCATCTGGTATATAATATTGTACTCAATAAATAATTTGACCTGTAGTTTGGCCATGTCAGGGATTTACCAATCTTTGGGTTTTTTTTTGATAAAACATATATAAGAAAATTTACCATTTTAACCATTTTTAACTATATAGTTTAGTGGCATTAAGGTCATTAATAATGTCATATAGTCACCACCATTTTCAGAACCATTGAATCATACAGAACTCTGTAGCCATTAACAATATAGTTACAGGTATTAACAATGTAGTTATTATAACAATGTAATATAACTATATTATAAATGTAATAATGTAGTTTTAGTTATTAACAATATATCTATTAATGATAGCTCCCTATGATCCCTTTTCCCTAGCCCCTTAGTCATTTCTATTTTATTCTTTGTGTCTATGAATTTTCCTATTCTAGGTGACTCATATAAATTGAATCATATAGTATCTGTCCTCTTGTCATTGGCTTAATTTATAATGTCTTCAGGGTTCATCCATGTTGCAGCATGTATCAGAATCTCATTCCTTTTCAAGGCTGAATTATATTCTATTATACATATATACCACATTTGGTTTATCCGTTCATCCATTGATGGACATTTTTGTTGTTCCCACCATTTGGATATTGTGAATAATGCTGGTGTGAACATTAGTGTGCAAGTATCTGTTTGAGTCTTTGCTTGTAGTACTTCTGGGTATATATACCTAGGAATGAAATTGTTGGAACCTATAGTAATTCAACATTTAACTTTCTGAGAAACCACCAAGCACTTTTCTGCAGTGGCTCTGTTATTTTATTTTCCCATTAGCAATGTACAAATGTTCCAACTTTTCCATATCGTTATCTATACATCATTTTTTTTTCTATAATAGCTACTCTAATAGGTGGGCAAAGGTATCTTATTTTGGTTTTGATTTACATTTCCCCAATGAGTAATAATACTGAGCATCTTTTTATGTCTTTATTATCCACTTGCATATCTTCTTTGGAGAAATGTTTGTTCAAGTAATTTGTCATTTTTGAATTATTTATTTTATTGTTGCTGAATTGTAGGCTCTCTATATGTTTTGGATAATAATCTTAGAAATATGATTTGCAAATATTTCTCCTAGTTGATGCACAAAAGTTATTAATTTTGCTGAAGTTCAATAAATCTATTTCTCTTTTGGTGCCTGTGCTTTTGGTGTCATATCCAAGTGTCATTGACAAATTCAAGTTTATAAAGATTTCAACTATGGTTTTCTCTAAGAGTTTCATACTTTTCATTCTTATGTTTAGGTCTTTGATCTGTTTTGGTTTTTTTATGGTGTAAAGTAAGGTCCAACTTTATTCTTTTGCTTGGGTATATCTAGTTTTCCAGCAGCATTTATGAAAAGATGCTTCTTTATGTATTGGCACTCTTGTCAAAAATCAATGGATCAAAAATACCAAGAATTATTTCTAGGCACTCTGTTTTATTTCATAGGTCTGTATGTCTGTCCTTATAATTGCTTTTATTATACTTACTATAACTGTGTAGTGAATTTTGAAATTAGGAAGTGGGTGTCCTCCAACTTTGTTCATTTCCAAGATTGTTTTAGCTATTCAGAGTCCCTTGAGATTCCATGTGAATTTTAGCATGAGTTTTTATCTTTCTGAAAAACAAATGAAGAAACAAAAAGACTGACACCAGTGGAATTTTTATAGAGATTGCATTAAATCTGTAGATTGCTTTAGGTAGAACTGTCATCATAACAATATGAAGTCTTCCAATACATGGGCACAGAATATCTTGCCATTTATTTACATCATCTTTAATTTCTTTCAACGATGCTTTATAGTTTTCAGTGTATAAGTTTGCTCATTGTTTAAATTTATTCCTAAAATATTTTTTATTAAATTTATTCCTTCGTATTTTTGATTACCAAACTCTTTTACAAAGAGGTTTTGCTGTACTATAATTTTTCAGGTAAAATGTAAAAATTGACATCAATTTCTAAATAAAGGTAGAAAGGCAATACTATTAGTCATTTTTTACTAGTTTATGCTGCAAAATAGAAAACTCAGTGTTACAATAACCAATTTATTTGTTGCTTACATCATATCAGCTCACATCATATCAGGTTAAGGCTGAAGACCTAGATTTTGTAATAATACGGAACTGCTCCTTGTTTTTTCTTCATTTGGGACCCAGGCTGAAGGACGGCTGTACTGGGAATAAAATGTTCTCTAGTGTCAGAGGACAACACAAAGAGGGCAAACAAAAATATATAACATTTCCCCAAACTTTTCCTGGGAGTTAGCCCACTGTCAATTTCATCCACATTTCCTTGCTCAAAAAAAAAAAAAATCCCATGGCCACAAGATCAATAGAACAGGGAAATGGCAAGGGCAAACAGGGAACAAATAATTGCAAACAAATAATAATTTCCATCACAGGTACACATAAACAGCTTTCACAGTTGGGATTGTTAGTTTCTTCTAGAATTCTAGAATTAACATCTGTCTCTTATCTGGATGCCATTGCCAGATCTATCTGCTTTTTTTCTATGAAACAGAAGAAATTCCTTCTCCCTTCATATGTCAAAAAACGAAATGAAACCACAATTATAAAATGCCTTGAGCGAAGTAGAACAAAGGTTTATCGATTTGCATTTTGTCATGTGTACTAAAAAGACTCAAGATTCTTTATATTTTTGAATATCCATGGATAAATGCCATAGGGCTTAGAGGGCAAGAAAGTAATATATTTTGACAAAATTTATGAATGATGAAATATCAGTAAAGAGAAAAAAATGGATGTTGCATAAATTAAAATTTCCATTAATGTGATAATTGTGTTTATTTTTTAATTAGACAGTTTCAATGAAATTGAATTGCTTGTTTGCAATGCTCAGAAATATCATTATGCCATATTAACTTCCTTAAGTATCACAGTTTACAGCAATAATAAATTCGTATTTTCACTCAAATACTCAGGTGGTTACAGGATTAGCATAATATTCTAATTTTTCTAGCTTACCCAACATATATTTAGCATATTTTGCTCACTGAAGTACACATAGTGTTTTCCAATTGCTTTCATATAAGCCTACCTCCTTGCTTAAAGGTAATTCAAGATTCTCATCTAAAATTTGGTCAGAGAAAATGGATGGTGTTAAAATTCAACTGAGGACGTTTAAACATCTAATTGACTTTATTCACAATTCATAAATCAGGTAGCATCCCATCTAGCAGATAGAAAGGAGCTTCAACGATGTGTACAAAATGAAAGGCTTTTATAGGCAGAAGTGTGTGGGAAAAGGAAGTTTCTAGCAAAGAATAGAGTATTTCAGGCAAAGTCACCTTTGTATGGGGGACAGAAAATGTCTATTGGGTGATTTACCTTACTAGTGCTGACTATGTAATTCTAAGTTGACTGGTTATAGGTCACATTCCTGGGATAGGCTGAAAGTTCTATTAGGTTAGGTATGAAATCTTAGTTTGCTGATGTGGGCTTAGCACTAGTGACTCAAATTTGAGCCTGTATTTTTTTAATTGTTTTTTTAACAATGGGTTAATTGAGTTAGGAAAGAAGACTAAGCCCTAGTCTTTTTTGATTCCACTTTAGTTCACAGGACAAGCAAAGGTTCAGCACTAGTTGATATTCTAAGCATTAGTAGTGCCCATAACATCTGAGTATAAAGATTTTATGAAAAATTCGATTCAGATTTGAATAGAGCTCCTTAATCATTTTGTGAGAATAAGATACCTTCATTTCATAACTTGATTAAATTATAGGGCGTGTGTGAAAAGGTAAAGAAGGAAAAAAGTAAGGGAGATATGCTGAATGTGATGACCCTGTGTAGGAGTTAAGTGAGCCGTGGTGGAGTTGGGCATTAACACTTTAATGAACTCCTCTTGAAATGTCCACAAGGTGCTGTTGATGGATTTTATGCAGCAGTGAAATATGGTCAGATCTACATTTTAAGTAGATCACTATGGCAACTGAGTAAGGATGACTTTGAAGGGAGAAAAGACTGGAGGCAAAGATACTAGTTTCGAAGCTGTAACTAAAACGGAATGAAAACCTAACTGAGGATACAAATTAACAGGAGGAGGCCAAGTGACCCAGAAGCTAAGAGTGTGCATTTTGCCGTCAAATTGACTTGGTTTCACCCTGCTTCCCAGCTTTGCTACTTAGCACTTTGACACTATAACATTCCTCATCACCCTAACCCTCAATGTTCCTTCTCGTCTGTAAATGAGTATGACACCAGTACATTTCTCATGGAGTGGTTATATATGCCTAACATATGTAATCAATATTCAATAAATGAGAACTAATATTGTAGTTCTCATTTATTGAGAAATTGATGTAGCAGTAGTCTGCCTCAAAGCCTTCAGACTGAAATTTTGTGGACTTTTTATTCTACCATACTACCTCAGAGAACATGTTGAGAGAAGATAAAACAATTTGGGAGAGGTTTGGAGATGTTAAAGCTGGGGATATACTGAATGACTTTGACAATCCAATTTATTTCATTTCAAATATTATAATAAGTGCCCTCCTTGAATCAGAAGTTGGTTGTAATCTCAGCTCTAACTCTGATATTATGTTTCTAAATAAAGGAACTATGATACGGGACAACTAACTTCTCCAAGAACACAGATTGCTTCTGCTTCATTTTAGTATTCCCAGTGTCTAGTATGATATGGGATCTGACACATAACAGCCTCTCAATAAAGGGTTACTGTATGAATACGTTACCCTTTTATGAGAAACAGCTAATCAAATGTAGCATAATTGATTTGAATAAAAATAACAGGTTAAGGCAAATAGCAATAAAGAATGGTCAGGGAGTGAAAGCAACCCCTCCCCTATACTCCTCTGGCAATACCTTGTGCATGCTTTTCCTTAGAATTTTTTTTCTGTCAGGGTTGGCCTGGGGAAAAGGGTATTACAGAGGGTTTTAGCAATGGCATCATAAACTTAAAGTTGTCAGAGGAAAGCCCTGAGGTCCCAGCATCGCCTCCACCCTCATTATTCACAGATCCTCCGTATAAATCTGGCTTCAGTACAAAGTGGAATTACTGGAAGCCTGAATATTATTCCTACTTTTCTCACTAATGATTATTTTCCTTCCTGTTTCATGATGCCCTCACTGGAAAATCTGTTGCAAGTGAGTGGGCAGAATTATAATTCTTCTAAGGAAGCAATTTCCACGTGTGATTTGCATCGTCACAGTGCCACCTTCACACCCTTCCATTCCTGCCCATTAATTGGGTTACGGATATTAATCACAGTCACAGAACAGGAAAGGCTTTATTTTAACATCTAATAAGTTTACACCTCTTCAAAAATATTTTTCAGTGTGAATGTTGGTAATCATTACACTTGAATGCATATATAAAAAGGATAGGGAAGGAAGGTATCCATTTATAACAAAGATGATATAGCAAATATTCCTGCAAGAAACCAAAATTCTATTTCTTCAACTTTAGAAGATTAATAGTTATAATTAAAGATCATCCCTATCAGTGTGCATTGACTCAGACCAGAATGAGCACTGCGAGCATTGCTCACAGGCCGGATCCAACCCTGCATGTGGGTAAATGCTTTTGTGATGTCGCCACAGGGAGTTGGCTTCTCTCTACATTGACAGAAATGAGGCAGTAATTAGAAGTGAGTGACAAGGTGCTTTTCATCTTTGACGAGAAAAGATTTTTTGTGTCAAAATATCTCACCAGAGAAGTAATTTTCTCTGTGTGCATTTCTTGTCCTGAACGTATTTTGCATGATAATAGAAAAGGGGAAATTGTTTCTGAATGCTGCTTAGTGACAAATAGCAGATACCCTGCCTTTGCAGATAACAAGTGTCTGAATGCTGCCATATTGTGATATCGACAGATAGGACCCATAATAAGCTGGGGGTATTTATACTGAAAAAATAATTTGTTTTTGATAGAATAACATCAAAGATATTAAAAAGCTTTTTATGGTATTATGTCTCTAAAGGTTTTAAATTACCTGACGAGATTTAATCATCCAATTCTAAAATACATTTTAAGGATTTAATCACCTGGAATTTTCAGTACAATGAGGAGACAAATAACAGAATAACACATTTGCTGTTTTACAAAACCTGCCTTGTCATTCAAAATGTGGGCTGCTATCAGTTCAGACCATTTTCAAACAATTCATAATTATCCTGAGAAATGTTCTACGTTGACTATATACTAAACTGGAAAATTTAAAAACAACTATTCATGAAGTTTAAATGGGTTGAAACATTAAAAAAAAACACACTCTGTAATTTTAGCTTTGCCTGATATTAGATTCTATACATTTGAAAGGAAGAGTTTTATCTTGAACTTGGAACTGATAATGTTAAGAAAATATAGTGCTTTCTTCCATTATTTCTTTCCAGTGCAGGGTGTAGGGGAAACATATTTTGGAATGTAGATTAGCATTTAGCGATCAGATACAATAGCAGTTGAAAAAGAGTCAGTGACTATCTGGAAATATGAATCTGATATACATTGCTGTTTGGGTAACACAGGTGTACAATTATGGGGAACATAGTAAGATCAACAATTTCTAAAGGGGAAATAAATTAGCATTATCCTACTGAAAAAATTTCAGAGCATACTCTGTCAAAAGAGAGAGAGAGAGAGAGAGAGAGAGAGAGAGAGAGAGAGAGAGAGAGAGAGAGAAGAGAGAGAGAGAGAGAGAAGGGGGAGACAGAGAATACTTAATATTGGAATTTAAAGAAGAAATCAAATGGGTTACGATCATCAGGATGAGCACCCAACTTTGAATATCATAGGCTGTAACCCATAGGCAATTAGAGGGAATATGAAGATTTCAAGAGTCTATTCTCATAACAGTGAGATAAAAAGGAATAGACTTGTCAATAAAGTACTATCTCAATTTCTGAACTTCAGTTTTCTGAATACCTCTATCAAATTAAGGCTGATGATATTCTCTGACAGCACTTTGCAGCTGACAATATGGACCTTACCTTTTAAGATCCAATTTGTCAATAGATTTTGATGTGACTTCAATCCTTAAAAAAACTAGGATCATAATGCTAATGTTTGTCCAAATCACATGGCCTAAAAATGAATTATTTTTGTTTTTTCCTCATTTTATTATTCCCACGTTCCCTTTTATCAAGTAATTCAGAGTAATTGTGAGACCTTAATATTTATTGGATCATTCAGGAGTACCCTTGAATATACTACTCAGAACTCTCAGCATAAAGAAAATATAGCTCCACATTAAGATTAAATGTCCACAGTTATTTTAACTTTAAAATCATTTCGAAAATGTTAGCTTTATCTTCAGGTCCTAAAATAGCCAATTTCATAAGAGAAGATCATCTACTGATAATTATTTCATGTGCTTTATTGAATTAGTTAATAATTAACCAGTGCATATAATACTTCACACAAAGTTTGTGTTGAGGACTTTATACATATAATTATAATATCAATGTCGGGTGCATTACATGTATATTCCCCATGTTATCAATCAGAAAATAAGTGTTTAGAGTGCAGAATAACTTGTCCAGTTCTCATGGTTACGAAATTTCTTACATGAGGTTTGAGTTGAGAAGCAAAAATTGCACTGGACAAATTTAAACAGGCAAGGAAAGCTTTATTCAAGGCTATTGCAATAGAAAGACTGAGCTCAAAACTATTGAAACACAAGATGGGAGGGTTTTTAAATACTTGGTGAGCTAGTGAAAAAGTACTGGAGGACATTAGGCTGAAGTTGAGATGTGTTGAGCACATCAAGGTTTTTCTGAGTTTGCAAAGGTTTTTTTGTTTGTTGTTGTGTTTTGTTTTGTTTCGTTTTTTCTCAGGGTTTAGGCCATCTGTGTTCACTGAATGACACCCATCAAAGTTAGGCTACTGCCTTTGCACAGCGACTACAAAATAGGGATGCTATCTTCCTTGATGATTGCATTTCAAAGAGATGATGCCCAGTCCTTGACAAAGACATTCTGTGGGTCATAAAAGTGACAAGAGGCTAGATTTATATACGTTTCAAATGGGCAGAGAAATAATTTATAATGGCAAGTTTTCCAAAGTAAGTGTCCTAAAAATAGGGGCTTTCAGGGACCTATACTGAGGGAGAAACTTGTGTAACATTTAGTGAAGCTGAGGGGAGCGTTAAGGCAACTTGTCCAAGTCCATGTCTGTCAGAAACTGGTGCAGGAGCTCCTAACCTTGGCTTTAACTGAATCCTACTTATACAGGTTTCCCAATAACTGGAAATAGTAACTGTTTGCCCATAGAATGGCTATTTATTTACTGACACTGTCCCCTCCAATTGTGGTACAATAATAAATTGCCCTCAGTTAATACTTACTTGCCAAGTACATTGTGAATATAAAATGACGAGATATTTTAGTAAACATTTGGATAAATTATCTCAAAAAACAGTTGAGAAATTTGAGATTTGGCTACAAGAACACACGTAGGCAATGGCAGACGAGATAAAAATTCAGGTTTTCCAAAATCCCATAGTCCATATTCCTTTTTCCTCTATTTATAATATATATGGAAATATATTATTTTATTCAACAAATAATTACTGAGTACCTCTATGCTAGGTGTTGGAGATATATCTGTGAGCAAGAAAATTAGAATCCCTTCCTTTTTGAAGTTACAATCTAGAAAGAAACAGATATTTTATAGATAGTTTTATAAATAATTAGTTACTATCATGATATATGCTGTGAAAGGAAAAAAAAAAGTGATGTGAGTACATGTAACACACATACCAAACTAAGACAAGGTAGATTTCCTCAAGGATGCAACTGGGCCTGACTCTGCCAGGTAAAAAGAGAATCTGAAAGAGCCATTGTGAAGGTTGGCCCTACTGTCCATTGTCAGTTACCCCAAAGAGGAACAGACATACTTTCCATTTCCAACAGGAACATGGTTTTCTACTCTACTATTCCAGCGAGGTTCAAAAAGAAGATCTGCTCGCCACTTGGCAATCACTCACCCAGTGAAAAACTGTTAAAACTCAGCCAAAGAAAAGCCAGTAACTTTGAACTTCCAGTTTTCTCCAATGGAATCTGTTACAACAACCCCTCTAAGTCCCCCTTTCCTAATAAAAGAACGATCCTCTCCTTTGTTCTTTGGACTTGCCATTAGACAGAATGTTCCAAATTGCAAATCTCTGTTGCTCTGAATAAGCCCATATTGCTGGAGAAATATCTGGCTGTCTATTATTTTAAGGGCGACAGATCAGAGAGTTGGCATTGAAGTACAGAAACGTGATAGGTGGGTTCTGGATTCTGGTGTGAGTGGGACGCAGGACATTGCCACGGCTTTGTGTTACAGTTTATACATATAACTGGTTCATTTCAGTCAGGGCTAGTTTGTATGAGGCTCTTGTGGTAAAGCTGAAATGAGTTGCTGAGCTTTTAAGAATGACTGAAATATTATGAAATTTAAATAATGGCAAATAATAATAAAAAACTAGTGCCTGTTGGTGTTCACTCCCCTATCTCTTCTACAGTTTTGGGGAGAACATACCTTCAGGGCATTGTGGCACTTGATTTCCGGCAGCTGCCAGAGAGGCACGGGTCCTCCTCCTCACTCACTCTGCTCAGTCATTGGCTCTGCAGCTCTCTATTGAGGGGAGGCAGCCTAACTCACCAGGTTCCTATTTCTGCTCATTGTTTGGTTTTTGAGAATAAAAAATGCATGTTTTCTATACTGCATATAAATACATACTTAGTGAAGAATTCTTTGTTGATAGAAAAAGTTAACTGGTAAATATTAGTTGCCAGAGATATTTTAAAATATAGTATGCATCACCCTATATTCAAATTATATCCATTTTTAAAATGTACAGATTTAGAAAATTATATATAACATTATTATATAATCTTTCAAAATACATACTTACTTGATATATGTGTTGTCCCTGAAATAATTTTATATATATATATATATACATACACACACACATACATGTATATATATATATATATATATATATATATATATATATATATACATGTATGTGTGTGTGTATGTATATATATACCAGGTTGCCATAAAAATGTATACACATGAATTGCATTCATCTTTTGTTATCGGTCTATATTGAGTATTACAATTTTAATAGTTTTTCCTTTCTTAAATGGTGTATACATTTTTTGGCACTCTGTGTGTATGTGTATGTATATACATATATATATATGTGTGTGTGTGTGTGTGTGTATGTGTGTATATACATACACATGCATATATATAGATGCATACACATACACAACACATACACATATATATTCATTGAAACAAATATATATTGAATAATTACTCAGAATAAGTCAGAGCTGAGGATTAATGGAAAAAAAAAACAAGATTACTCTGGGTACAGGGATCAGACTTTAGGTATCAAATTGTTTCTAAATTTTGTTTTCAATGTGAGTGCTTTTTATGTTCTATGACATACTTCTTTTAGCTTTCCTTAATAATGTTTGAGTTTATATACATTTAATATCAAAATACACCCCTTGCTAAAAGAAACATATATTATAACAACATGATGCATAATTTCTGTGGCCTTAGGTATTATAGGTACTATCATCTTTTCTTTAAACACCTAAGTATGAAAAGCCTCTTATTTGTTTTCCATCGTGTTTATGTCTTAGTGTGTACATGTTTATGTATACATGCTTAATTGTCAAGAACCAAACCCAGTAAGAAAGAATGAGGCCTCACAGAAAGAGTTATTGAAAGTATACAGGGAGAGAGAGAGAACAGGTGTAATGCAGACTATGGAAAAATACATGTCAGCTGTTAATAGGGGAAGTAGCTGAAAGGAGCTCTGCCTTGCGTGCTTGTGATAAACTCACTTCACAGCAAACAGCCCACATTATTGTTTACAAACTTACGCTTGCTCTTGGAGAAAATTTAATCCACAAGGTTATATTTCAGTTGCTCTTCTGTGTAGATATGTTTTCTCTTTACTGCTTATTGGCTATTTAATATAGTCTACTTGTCCTATTTGAAAGCCCTTAGATCATTATTACTATAATCAAAAGTATGTATTTATAGAAACAAATGACTGTGGTACCATATAAGCTATAGTGCAAAGACAATGAAATAGTTTATAGTATGACACATTTGTCACATAATAACAAAATATAAAAGTGATAAACATAAAAATCGAAACCATTAAAACAGCCTAAAGGAAGGCAGTAGATATGGCATGCACAGCACGGTGCAGGGCCTCTAGGAAAGAGGAAAGCTGGATAGTTCCAAATTGATTGCCAGCAGGCTTGTAATCTTAAGATCCATTTGAGAAAAGGGAGAAACTTTGCTTGAAAATCAATGCTTAATGAAGCTATAGAATAGGGTGTCTCTCAAGCATTTTTTTATTATTATGTAACTTGGGATGCTCTGATTTAAAATGTCTAGTACATATTGTGCACATGTTATGCCTAGATTGATGGACAGAATCCTCTATAAAACATTTTGACATCTAAAAGTACAAAATCCAAGATCCTTTAAGGAATAAAATATGTTTACCAATTAGTTGAAAAATGTCATTTAAACATGGGCCACTTTGTACATTCCAACTAAGTTGTTTAAAAAATATATTAAGTAAACAACTAAGCTGTGGTTTAGCCATATTTAAATAAGTATCTTTTATCCTGGGAATTCAGAAGACATGTGAAAAGAAGAAAACAAACATCAAATAATTAGGAATGTATACAGTGCAAGAAGTAATAAAAAAAATATTTGCAAAATTGTTCCGTTTCCCCTCAGTATCACTCAATAGTTTGTGTATATTTTTATTACAACACTATCAGAATATATTATGCTCTATCTATTTACATTTCTTTTTTGTCCACTGGACTAGAAGTTTTACAAAGTCAGAAATTAATAATGTATTCTTTCGTCTCTTACCAACTTCTAACATATACGTAGGGAGTGATAATAAGCATTTTACATTCTTTTTCTAGATTTATTGAGAAATGATTGACAAAAAGAAATTGTATATACTTAAAGTACAAAATGTGATGTTTTTATATATGTATACATTTTGAAATGACCACCACAATCAAATTAACATATCCTTCACCTCATATATTACCTTCTGTTTTATTTATGTGGTGGGAATACTTAAGATCTACCCTCTAAGCAAATTTCAAATATACAATACAGAATTGTTAACTGTAGTTACCGTTCTATACATGAGATGTCCTGAACTGATTTATCTTGCATAATTGAAACATGAATGACTTTTCACCCTAGTTTCAAAATTTAAAAGATGAATCTGTATATTAAATCTTCATATTTAAAGACTTGATTAGTAGAATATTTAAACTTATCCTCTATGATTCTAGGGAACACCTATATGCTTGGTATAATGTGGGTATCAAGAAATATTTCTTGAATGGAAAAAATAGCTGGCAGGAGATAGGAGTGCTTTCCTTGGATCCAAGGTTTCTAAGGACAAGAAAGGGCTCTCTGCAGACCTCTGCCACCTCACCTTGGAGCCGGAATACAGATGAAGATTTGACACACAGAAAAGTAGAGGTTAAATGTGCATGAGGGACTTAAGTAGATATTTTCTAGAAAACTCATTGCCTAGTATTCAGGGTGGATTCCCTAGATAAATTGAGGTCCTGGCTATTATCTGGATTTTTCTGTAGTCTACCTATCAGGTTTCTCTATTAGTAAATGATAATTCTCACTGTCAAGTTTAATAGTATCTGAGTGATAACCCAATTGAGATAAAAATTGGCATTGAGGAGTCAGACAATGCCAAATATAGCAAGGATGAAAAACCAATGTTCAAGTTAAAGGTTCTAGATCCAGAAAAACGTTATCACTAGGGTACAAAACCAGATGGAGGGCTGAAAACACAAAGATAAAGAGAAGAAAAGAAATAAAGTGTTAGAGAATATGAGAAGGTGTTCCTTAAGAGACATCTTGGATGCTGGCCATCATATATCCTAAGCTCAGTCTCGTTTTCCCATTTTTATTTAATTGAAATTAATTGATATTTTTATTATTTTTAATTACAAAAAAGCATGAAAATGGAAATCAACTATATATATGAATAGATTTCCTCATTTCATTAACATTTCCATATCTTGTTAACAGTATAAAAATAGAAATTTATACTTTCATTATGATTATATTACTTAAAAATTCACAAGTACAGTTTTCCCTTTACAGAAAATACCTCAGGAAATTTACCGCATACTTCCTCTAAACATGACAAATATTATATATCAAATTAAATGGCATGTATTACTTCTTAAATTTAATTTTAAATATCAGTATAACTCAGAGGCATAAGGAAGTAGTAATCAAAGATGTTATAAAAACATTTAACTGTTTTTCAAAAGAAGTCTCTGTAAGCAGATCAGAAAGTGCTTTACATTTTACTAACTTAACGTACTCTAAGCTTAATTCTTTGACTATTGACCACAGTCAAAGATCCAATTTCAGAGCTGGGAGAATGCTTGCTATTTTCAACACATTATTTATAATTACACATTTATGTTTCTTTGCAGATAATATTAAAATATAAAAATTAGAAATAAATTTGACTAAGTATAAAGCCTTTGACATCAGATACATCCAAATCTTGGCTCTAAGATTTGTTGCCCATAAAGCTCTGTACAAGTCATTAATCTCTTAATTTCAGTTTCCCATTATATAAAATGGGTAAAATAAAATAAAATTTGCATGTGTGATTGTTGGGGTAAAAAAGATAATGAAGGCCAGCTGAGTGGCGTGTTGGGTAAGAGTTGGCTTGAGACACCAGCTCTCCGCGGCAGGGCCCGGGTTCGGATCCCGCATTAGGGCCAGTGATGCTGTGCCCTCTACAGCTAAGATGGTGAACAACAGCTCTATCTGAAGCTGGGCTGCCGTGAGCTGCCGGTGATGGTGTAGGCTGCAGTGGAGCTGCAGTGGGCTGCCATAAGCTACCGTGAGTGACCGGCACCTGGCGTGA
This sequence comes from Hipposideros armiger, assembly GCF_001890085.2. Classification (NCBI taxonomy): domain Eukaryota; kingdom Metazoa; phylum Chordata; class Mammalia; order Chiroptera; family Hipposideridae; genus Hipposideros; species Hipposideros armiger. The sequence goes on along the minus strand of NW_017731812.1, from coordinate 870,178 downwards.
GCTGCCGTGAACCACTGTGAGCGGCTGTCCAATGGCTGGTGAGCGACTGCCTCACCTGAGAAGAGTGCAATGATGGTGCCAACATGGGCCTGTGAAGTATGTCCTCCACAACTAGACTGAAGAACAAAAGGACAGTAACTTGTCTGTTCCCTTTCCCCGGTTCCCCAATAACATCTTAAAAACAAAAAAAGATAATGAGAGAGATAAATTATTTGTGGCTGGGTGGATAATAGTGTCTCTATCTATTTATCTATCTATCTATCAGCTGTCATCTATCTATCTATCTATCTAATAGAAAACTCTGTAAGAATTCAGAAGGCCAATTGATTGTGCTAATAATACACGTTGAAGGTTTTGGTGAGAAAGTGTCCATGGACCATTCAGAATATTTGCAGAAACATGCTTCAGATTCCTAACCTTGTTTTCTAGTCTGGACAGGAAAAGGGAGGGTCAAAAGGAAACTAGACCTGGAAAAATGAAGCTACCAAGTGATTGAAGGGTGAGAGAAAAAAAGAAAAATAGTAAGTTATAATAAAAGGAATAAAATATTTGACCTGAAGTTATCAGAGGGTCTAAATGATAATAAGCTTGAAAATATAGCGAAGAGATGTTATTGAGAAGTGAAGGCTATTGAAAATGATGTTATTAAAGAACAGCAAATTGAGATTGTTGCATGATATTTTCAGTAAACTATTGTCTGTTGTAACAAACAACCCCAAATGTCGTGGTTTAAACCAATAACAATATAGTATTCCTCACATGTCTGACAGTTGATGTTGACCTTTGTTGAGTAAACCTTGTGTTCTCCCTCCAAAAGGCTAGACTGGCTTCCTTATATTATGGCCTTAGTGCCATGTTCCATGTTGATGAAATTGGAAACTGTAAGACTTATTGAGGTCCACATACTAGAGTTTACACAAAATAACTTCCACCACATTCTGTTGAGCATAACAAGTCAGAAGGCCAGCCTAGATTCAAGGAGTGAAAACATAATCTATATTTTAATAAGAGAAGATATGTATATCTATGTGTATATATATATTAGATAAATAGATATAGATACAATAGATATAGATATATATGTAGATATATATATCCATATTTAATAAATAAATGTATATATATGTGTATATATATATATATATACACACACACACACACACACACACACACACACACACACATTTAATCTACCACAAATGGATTGTCAACATGGATCATAAAAGTACCTAAGGATGTGGCTGGATTTGAGTTGCAAAAATGACAATGACAATAACCCAAGGCCAAAGATATCATGAATGTACTGAAGAACTCAGATTTGTAGATGGCATGAGGGAAAAAGAGAAAGATTCAAGGAATTTGAATGAGTCACAAATGAGTAGAGACTATTTTATGATTATAAACATAATGATTTGGACTCTGCATAAGGAAAATGTTGAACCTATTTTGCACTTCCAATGTACCTCTGTTCCATAAACCCAATGTGTTAGTTATATTCTGCTGTCATAACAAGAACACCAAAATATTAGGGCTTAAAACAATAGATGAGTGTTTCTTGCTTACATTATCTGAGGACCACATTTCAGCTGCGGTTCTGCTCCGAAGTGTAGATGGGCTGGGCATCAGCTCCATGCGTCTTCTGGGACCAGGCTGCAGGGGCATCCTTATCAGTGGCATGGTGTTGTCTTGGTAGAGGATAGCAAAAGTGCTTGAAAATGAATTTAAATGTAGATTGTATTTGTTTGTCACATATGCTATTTCAGATGTCTAACAAGGACATTCTAGTCAAGGCACATACCAAAAATAACACTCCAATTGTTGTAATTAATTCCTATATTTATATATAATATTAGAGGCTGCCAACAGTTTAAAATCCTTACTGGTATTATGCTGTGCACTAATAGCTTATCCTACGTGACTTAGCTAGTACTGACTAAAGTTAGACTTACTGACTTATTGTAGCAAGGGAGACCATACACCACAGTGAACTATGGGCTGTCTCACTAAGGTGTTACAATGGGCTTGATATATATATAGGGTGTGGGTTTTTACTGAGTGATTTAGAAGGGGCTTAAGGAAGTGGAGGATCTGTTTTGGATTAGGTTCTGTCAGGAAACAGGGCAATTTGATGATTGGGTATCCAAAAGGTTTTTGTTTGTTTGTTTACCTAGGAGATGTGAGGAACAAAGCAGAGCTAGAATTGGCATTGTTTAAAAAAAAAAAAAAAAGCAGTAATCACTCTGTGTTTGTCGTGAGTGGGGATTTTTTTGTGTAGTAATATGAGTAGTGTGAGTAGTATGTTTAGTATCCTTATCTTTTTCTTACATTCCAACATGCTTAAAGATTGGTCTTGTTTTTGCTTAGTCTTTCCAAGTCACAAATTCCTTGTATCATTACTGTTGATATTCTGTAGAATAATTTATATTCAGTAGAGAATGCTGTCGACTGTTCTCTGTTAACTCCTTTTTTATTTTTCTCAAAGCTCAGATTTTTTTCTTTTAATTTTGTTTGTACGGTTTTATATTCCTTTCTTAACAACTCCTCATTTGCTTCCTCTATTCTTAACTCATTCTAAAAATCCTAGGGCCTCACTTTCTATAATAAACTTATTAATTTTCATCATTTAGGCTTTGTATAAACCAGTCCCTGACATTGACATATGATAACCTCATTTATATTCTCAAAACCTCCATTTACAAGTACAAGAATACTTAATACTGACAACTGAATTGTTACAAATTTTACCCTCCTAGGAAGTACCTATAGCTATCTCTCTATCTTTGATGCTTATGAAAGACAAAATGGGAACCTAGAATACAGAATAGTTCCTTGCTGAGTCTTAGAGGTGACTGCACTTTTTCTTTTCTCAGGCTGGATAATGGAAACTAACTTCTTCTCCACAGAAATAATATTTACTCTTTTTACAACACAACTTCAATGTTTTAATTTCTGTAAGTTACATTTCCATTTGTTCCCTTGAAAACACTTACAAGAAAGGGAACCTCACTTCTTTCACAGATCATACATAATGCAAAGCAGTGAGTTCCTGATACAGTTTAAAGGTCATTTTATACTATGCCATCAGCCTGATAATAATGAAATATTTTCTGGTTACAAATCTAAGAAGATCAATAATTGTTTCTAGCTTCTCTTTGGGCTTTGGAGATTGCATAATTTTCTTCATTACTTTACCCTTTAAATTTGTTCAAATTCTACTCTCATAATACTTGGACTAATGGACTTCAGAGACTTCTTTTCCCACTCTGGGTTCTGTTTCTAGCTGAACTTTCTAGTTAATACATTTTTATTTTTCTAAAGCTATTTCATGACAGCATCTCTACTTACTGAGACACTCCTTTGCCGATCATCCTATCCATTTTCATTTTTCATTAAATTTATTTCTTTAATAATAAAAAATAAGTTTTTAAACATAATTTTAACATAATTTTAGTCATAATTGTCCAACTCTGCATTGGGCTATCTCATAGTCAATATCATGTATTCTAGTCACATGTCAACTTGACAATTACAGAGGGAATGCAAGAATTAAAGAATGGGTTTTACTAGATGATGTTAGAATTTAATTCCATCTTGAGAATCAATGATCCAAAGAACAGTAATAGAAAAAATCATAATTTTACACAGACTTTAAATATATAGATTACCACATTATCTGAAGACCGTTGACTGTCTTTTACTAAGTATGACCCCTAGAATGGATGACTAAAATGAGGAGAACACACTCTCTGCTATCATGTGCCAAACTTATAAGCAATCGACTACATTTACATAGAAAAGCATAATGTTGAATTTTTTTAAAAGTGAATAAGAAAATGAGATCTATAAGTTCACTATAATTAATTTGCCCTATCAAAAATAGTTTATAAGAACACATGCAAACAATATGATATGCACTGAGTACATTGTAATAGTTGCTTTTAGATTAGAAAACAGAATGGTAATGGAGAAAGGGGATAAAAGTGAATAAACACATTAATTTATAAAACAAGATAAGAGCAAAGCACTATCAATGACAATAGTTTGACATGTATTCAAGTGATTTCTTTTAGATATAGTTCTCTGCACATGATATCTAATAAAATAAATAAATAAAATGGCATTCAGCCCTCTGTACACTTTCCATTGACTATTTAATTTTCTTTCAGTACTATGGACAACTGACATAATCTTGTTAATTTATAATTTACTACCTGCCTCTGCCCATTTTCCCTGACTAGGAAGATACCTTCAATAATCACAAGGGATTTCTTTTTCTTTTCTTTTTTTTTTTTTAATCGTGTCCCCACTTCCAAAAATGATGAGTGGCACCTATTAGATATCTAAATATTTATTATGTAATTTAATGAATTACATAAATAACTATAATGAATTTAAGATCATGCCATAAGTCTTCTAACTTTTTAAATATCTCTAATTGAAAATTTTAAAATAAAAAGAATCTGTGATGGGGTTAGGTAGAGATGGTGGCAAGGAGTAAAAGACATTTAAGTAGTTATCAGTGGATGATTGATTTCTGGTTCAATAACTTTCTCAACTGAGATGTCAAATCAAATTAGTGTATCAGTTCAAGTGCCAGTGGAGTCTAAGTAGAATGTAATCAATATGACATGAAAGTATATATTAATGATTGAGTGTTATATCTGACCCAGAGAAAACACTACTGGCTATGATCATATTACTGATTCTGAGTGAAACCTACTCTAAAAGTTTTTCATAAACTGATAAAAATTATCTTACCTCAAACATATATTGAAATATGGAAAAGTATATACTATACACACATATACTATATATAAAACACACACAATATGTGTGTGTGTGTGTGTGTGTATATACTTAAAACGATATATTTTACTCTTGAAAAATAATTCTATGGCCAAGATGATAATTTGAAGAAATGTTTGACCTTTGTTACAAATGATGTTTGTAGTTTTTTTCAGGGAATACTGTACATCTCAGCAAAAAAAAAAAAATCAGTATCTTGCTATTTATCCACAGCTTTATTTAATTCAAGTGCCTGCCCAAAATATTCTCAAAGAAATGAGCCTATAGAAATGAAAGTGTTTTGTAATCTATAAAAACCCTTTTAAAATGTGCCATGTTCATGATACTGTTTCTATTATTATTCAAACAAGAACAGTCTTCAAATCTGTTCATTCAAATACTATTGCTAAGCACCACCTGAATACCAGACATGTTTTTAGACACAGGTTACAATGAGAACTCTGATCATTTTTAAATTTAGTATGTGGTACAATGGTTTTCTAAGCTGGATAAATATTAGAAATATATGAAATGTTTAAGCTATACTAAAACCTAAGCCCTACCCCAGACCAAATGAATTAATATCTCTAAGAGTGTGACTCAGACACTTAATAGTTTTAAAAGATCTCCAAATGATAACAATATGGAGCCCACATTGACAACTGCTAATTTGAAGGTTATATATATATATATATATATATATATATATATATATATATATATATATCACACATACATACATATGTAAATAAAAAATTCCAAATCAGCATAGCAAGTACTGTGACAACATAAGAGTTCATGAAATCAATAGGATCAACAGGATCATCAAGTAGGGGAAGGGGGATGAGATTGTTTTAAAAGTCTTCTCGAAGGAAATATCATTTAACCTGAGATTTGAACAATAAAAAAGTTTACTAACTTTTTTGAAAGCTAATAGGGGTGATTTAGACATAAAAAAATAACATTACACCACCTAGATAGAAATCTGCTCGATTAGAGCTCATGGCAAGGCACAGGTAGATGAAGGTACAGAAGAAAGGGAAAACATAATTTAAAAAACTTGATATTAAATAAAAATGAACCATCACTCTACTGATAAATTTGACAGGTCCCAATTTGAGATATGACATACTGAAATAATAATTCCTATTTTCTTTCCTTTATTTTGTGACAAAAGATATCGGATACCTACCTGTATGTGCCTTTAGGTAATTTGTTCTTTTTCTCCATATCCATTTGCATTGTCTTGTATGATATTATCTATAGCCAAGTAACTTAACATTAACTCATTAACTCATGATGCTCATGAAACAGACAGAGACAGGTGATCTGGAAATATTTTTTTTTCTTTCTCTATTTTTTTTTTTACTGTCCTTTAATGGTTTTTTATTTGGGGAGGGTCTTCAGCTTTTAAAAGCATTCTATTCTCACACGACTCAAATGAACCAGGAAAGGTATATTTCACTAGTATCTGTAAATAACTTCTGTTTCATGAAAGATATTTTTATGAAAATGAAGTCGTCATTTTTATTATTAGGTTTTGTTTTTTTTTTGGTATAGGACTATTTAAAGCACTCAAAGCAATAAGAACCAAAAGACCTGAAAAAATGATGAGTAACTAATTTTATTGTTTTTCTGAGATACTGGTTCCATATGTCTGTGGTTATATGATGAACAGAAAAATAAAATAATGAAGTACAAAATATTTTAGAAATTTGGTTTTCTATGTACTAATTACAAAATATTTAGACACAGACTGTCATTTACCTGTAGTTAAGTTGTTAGGATTTTTGCCAGATTTTGATTCTGACTGATTGTATATAAGAACAATGATGCCAGAGGTAGTAAACAGGTTATTCAAAGGAATTATTATCTACCCTGAGTTGGTACTCATCCAATTCTCATATGTTCAGGTAGAAAAGTTTTTGGTTTTATTTTTGTTTTTAATATTAAGCCTACATATTTCTAGAAATTATATTTCTATTTTACTGGGTAGGAGTACCTATAATTTACTTCAAATAATTTTGTTATTTTTCATGGCCACTGTGATTTTAATGTGCAGTAGTATTTGGAAATGCTTGTCTTGACGCAGAAGCTGCTCTACCCTAGGCTTTACCACATGGAGGATCATCTGATGATAACCACACATTTCCAACAGCGGCATGGAATCTACCAGGGACACAGAAGGCCTGTGCAGATGTCAGGACTGCTGGGTATGGCACTGCCATGGTTGACACATCCGGACTCTAAAGGCTCTTTAAATTCCTTTCACATAAAAGAGGAAATTTGAAGTTCCGCCTCCAAAAAAGAGTATTAAAAAGACCAGGAGGGTTTCATCTGAGTTCCATGGGTGATAAAAGACATCAATCTGCAGCATTACGAGTGTGTTGCTGATTCCCTAGTCATTCTTCCGTTTGCTATAGCTGAACAACGATAGCACTGTTCCATCAAGGGAAAATGATCCCTCCTCCCCTCAAAAAGCTTTTTACAAGGCAAAGCTATAAAGTACTGGATTTATTAACAATTTCCTTTTCAAGAGAGGCACTGTTTGTGTGGCCGTAAAGCTGTGCTTTAATGCAAATGCACTACTTCAAGCCTGTTTTCCTAATGCCTTCACAACTCCTGTAAATAATGTATCACTGGGTGGTATCCTTCATTTTTAAACAATTTGAGCAAACTGGTTCAAGTTGTAAAAATACAAATGTACTTCTTTTAACATAATAATAGTTTTGCAAACATTCTAGAATTTTCCAATATGTTTTTCTAAATCTGACTGATATTTGATTGCCAAAATGAGAATTTACCTGTTAATTTCACCCCCTCACCCCCCCATCAAGGGTTCAGGACAACAGAAAAGTGAGGATGTATTAAAAAATATATTAACAATGATAGAATTGGTTCGTGGTGTTGTGAAGAACTGTATCCGAGTTCTATAAACTGAAAGTATCATGGGGAAGTACTTTATTCCAATTACCCAAGACAGATCTCTGAGTTCAAGTGTTTTTTTGGACTATTTTAATTATCTTAAAGAAATCTGATTCAGTTGTTCTAACTTTGAGTAGTTCTTCCCTTTTACTATATGTTTGCTTTTTGAAAAGGCATTATAAAAATGTCTGTTTGTTAGTTAAAACAACAAAAATACTGCCATTCTCAATTAAAACATTTATTATTTGGCAAATAAACTCTATGAAAACAAGAATAGCACATTTTCAACAATTAAAGT
>NW_017731812.1:840325-862114 GCF_001890085.2 Hipposideros armiger | reverse complement strand
AGAGAGAGAGAGAGAGAGAGAGAGAGAGAGAGAGAGAGAGAGAGAGAGAGATCACAACACACCTAAAACTGGTGATTTGGACTGAGAGGAAATTATAGGTGTTACATTTTACTCATAAATCAATAATTTTATAGTAGTGTGTTAGCAAAGGAGAAAAATTTATTAAATGGCTTTGTGAGAAATTGAGTTATGGCAAGTTTGAAATGAAAAGTAACCTTTAGGGCATGACATCATAGATTATTTGGAAGAAAAGCAATCCTAATATCGAACTCTGCTTTTGTGTTTACACTGCATGGGTAACATTTTAGGTTCTTTCTTTATTTCAAGTGGCAAACAAACCAATGTAAGATGGTTTAGGCAATAAAGAGGACCTATTGGCTCAGTAACTGGAGGGTCCACAGTTAAAAAGAGCTTAACCTCAAGGATGTCATCAGAGATCTCTTCTGTACATTCTACAAGGTCAGTTTCATCTTTATACAGGCTTCCTTATGATTTCAAAATGACTATAGCAATGTTAATCTCTACATTCACAGAAGTAGCATGAATATCTCCAGTGTATTATTTTTAAAGACTTGTGTGGAACTTCATGACCTGGAATCTTCAGCCAGTTCCCGTTAGTGAAGGTCATGTGGCTGCCCCTGAACAAATTTCTGGAGGCAAGGACTAATGGCATGTGTTTATGACTCCAGACCTTTTTCTAAGTCAAACTCCGTGTAGAGGCGGATGGCATTCCCTTATTGGCCTTTAGCAAAGCAGAGCTCACCTCTGGAATGTGGGTAATGTCAGTTTCTTCTGAAACAGTTGTGAAGTGTGGGAAAAAGAAAGATGATTGAAGAAAATTCTCAGTACTTAGTAGGAACCAGACATTGGGAAACAGATGCTGGGTAAGCAACCAGCTGATGTCCCCTATTCTAAGGCATTTCTCCTCAAGTTTAAATGTCTTCTTATTGACATTTAAACAATACTATTTATTAGAACTCACGTAATTTGGGCCACTTATTTCTTTGTGTTCATGTTTTCGTCCAGATTTCTAGATTTCAAACCTGTGCTGTTTGTTTTATTGAAACTTTAATCAACTGTAAATATTTTGTCCAAATATAGGCTATAAACTAGCCATATATTCTCTCCCAGTCTATCTCTTTTCTTCCTAGATAGATTTTTTTCTCCTCATCCAAGCTGTGAATAGCAGGGAGGGTAAATAATAAACACTTATTTTCTATAGAATTTTTACCTTTGTTAAAAGCATAAATCATAAGAAAATGTCACAACTAATCAGCACTCTAATTGTCCCTTAAAATCTTATCCTCAAAATTTTTTATTATTATCCGGTTAAGGCTTATGTTTTACTGCATTCTCTGTTATCAATACATAATTTTGATTTTTGCAAGAGATATTTTGTTACCTCACTGGAATGACAATAAATTTAGTTCCAAATAACCTGGAGTTAAATAAATGTACGTTTTATACATCTCTTTTCATTGTTACACATCATTTCCATTAACTATTTATTAGGAGTGGCAGTTTATAATCACCTATAGAAAGTTAGTGCTAACTGCCTAGAGTTGGTTCAGCTATCAGCCTGACACATGATTATCATTAAATGGTCATTCTGTCTAAAATAATGTCTCTTCCCCACCTGCCTCAAGGTTGTGTCTTGTTTCCTTTCTGGGCCTCCTGCTATCCAACTGCATGGCTGCCCCTATTGCCAGCAACCCTCTGGCTCCATCGTTCACACACACTTCCACCTGTCTTCTCTTGACTTCATGCTGAAAGAGTTCTACATCCTTTAACTTGTCAGGTCTCCAGTCCTTGTCCTTTCTCATGCTGATGCCACTGTCTGGAACAGCAAGTGGTTATTCACCTTGGCTGCACTTGGGAGTCTCTGATGGAGCTTTTAAAAATCTCAGTCAAGCAGCACCTAAGATAAATTAAATAATAATAATAATATTATTATTATTATAATATCTGGAGGTGAGGCCCATGTGTCAGTACTTTCCAAAAACCTCGCCCAGTGATTCTAATGAATGAGAACCCTCTCTTCATCCTAACTCCTAATTCTTTTTCCCATCTCTGTGTAAATAGCATTAAAGAAACTTTCCCTCACTCCTCAGTCTTCTGAAAGATGCATTTACAGCCCTGTATTTCTCTTTCACAGCACTTTGCACACTTGTAAGCTACTTGAGAGTAGACATGTTGTCCGTTTTGTTCACAAGTGTGTTTTCAGTTCCCAGAATGACAGAAAAACAATAAATATGAACTGATTAGTCTTAATCACTAGGATAAGCTAATTGTAGTCAGATCATAATGAGACCAATATGGAAGCTACTGCCACATTGAAAGTATGCACTTAAAGCTCTGAATGAATGCAAGAAACAACATAAAATTTTCACCACTGTTACTGTAAGATGTAGCTTTGTTCATAGCGCTCTGGTCTAAATCTGCAGTTAGGATCACTTGTAACAAAAACTTGCCTAGTAGTTCTCAACACATTCCTATGACAGAAACAGGTTTACCTCTTGACCTACCTCTGTTACACACACACACACACACACACAGGCAGAGCAAATGAAGTGTTCTTTGTATAACTTGCAGTGGAATGCAGATCCAATCACTTAAGACTCAGAGAGCAACAAAAAAAATTTATGCAAAAGCCAGTTTTAGACCTCACAAGTTCTTATTTTCTACACCAGGTTAATCCCCTTCACAATAGAGTAGAGGGTAGAAATAACCACCATCTTCAAGAAAAATACTTCTTGAATCTTTATTGAATTTAATGAAATTTGTGTAATAATTCAATAGTAGCCTATTCTGAATTATTGAGTCCTATAACTTGAAACTTGCAGATTAAGCACAGTGCTGATGAAATGAAATGGATGATTATTTTTCATTATAGGTTGGCATCAGCCTAGTCTAGATATTACCTTTATGTACTTCTGCATCACACATACAACACACACACACACACACACACACACACGCATACAACACACACACACATACAACACACACACATACAACACACACACAACACACACAACACACACACACAACACACACACATACAACACACACACACACACATACAACACACACACACACACACACACACAAATGAACTTGTGATATATTTTCTTTTAGATTAGGCATAATAACTTTTTGAAAGAAAGTAGTAGAATGACTAATGCTATATAAAATGTCAAAAAACAGGCATATGCAAATCAGAACCTGGAATTTGCCCCAAGCAGTAGGAACTGAATATGATTAGAGATTTAAATTAATTTGGAAAGCTATGGTGCAGGATTTCATTTAGTTATTCCTTAATGATTTCTTAATTAATAAAAATCACATTAACCAGAATGGGCCTTTCCTTTAATCGAATCTGAAAGTTTGATTACTTTTGGATTCAAGTTAAAATTTGATTTTTAAGAGAGTTATTATCATAATTCTTAACTCCTAGACTGTCCAGTCCAAATATCAGATTCTGAAGGTGACTTTATTATGTAATTAGTGCTAACACCTAGCACAGTGTCTGACATATAGTAAATGTCTGAGAAATATTGTTGAATAATTTAATACTTAAGTAACATAAAATCCTCTCAAACAAACGGAAAAAGGAAGTAGAACCTTTGCTTTTAAAAGAAAAACATACTTGTTATTCATAAGAAACAAGAAAGTTATTTTTAAAATATAACTGTTACCTTATAATGAGTTGATAACATACATAAAATAAGTAAAAATATTATAGTGACTCCCAAGATTAAAATAGTCATATTTCAGATTTTTACCATATTATGTCAAGCTTAGAATTTTTTTATCGATTTGTGTATATACTAATGAGGTATGAGTAATTTGATTTTTCAACTTTATAGAGGTTTAATTGACAAATAAAGTTATATCATATTTAAAGCACACAATGTGATGATTTGATATGTGTATACACTGTGAAAGCATTTGCATACACATACAACGTAAAAGGATTCGCCCAACAATTAATGTCCATCACCTCACATACGTACCATATTTTGAGAACATTTAAATTTTACTCTGTTAGCAATTTTCAATTATAGAATACAGTATTATCGACTATAATCACCATGTTATACTTTAGCTCCTCAGACCTAACTTACCTTATAACTGAAAGTATGTATCCTTTTATCAACCTCTGCTATTCTCCCCCACTCCCGAGCCCCTGTCAACCACTTTTCTACTTTCTGTTTCGATAAGTGTGACCATTTTTTGTTTGATTAGCTTCCACATATAAGTGATACCATGAAGTAATTGTCTTTCTCTGCTTGATTTATTTCACTTCAGGTAATCATGCTTTCATAAATGGCAGGACTATCTTCTTATTTAAGGCTGAGTAATATTTGTTATCAGTATATATTATTACAATTTTAATATAGTTTTTTTCCTTTCTTAAAATGTGTATATGTTTTTTTGGAATCTTTTGCATATATATATATATATATGCATATATATATATATATATATATATATATATATATATATATATATATATATATATATATATATTTCTCATATTCTTGATCTGCTAACCTGATGACAGATGCTTAGATTGTTCCCATATCTTGGCTATTGTGAATAATGTTGTGATGAACTTCAGAGTACAGATATATCTTCAACATAATGATTTTACTTCCTTTGGATATATATCCAGAAGTGGAACCACTAGATCTCATGGTAGCTCAGTTTTTCTTTTCTTGAGAAACTTCTCTACTGTTTTCCATAGTGGCTGTACCAGTTTACACCCTCACCAACAATACACAAGTGGTTGCTTTTCTTCACATCTTTGCCAACATTTTTATTTCCTATCTTTTTAATAATAGCCATTCTAACAGATATTAAGATGATATCCCATTGTGGGTTTGATTGGCATTTCCCTGATGATTAGTGATATTAAACATCTTTGTATGTACCTGTTGGTCATCTGTATACCTTCTTTTGAAAAATTTCTATTCAGGTCTTTTGCCCATTTTTCTTTCTTTTTTTTTTTTAATTAAAATTTGTTGGGGTGACAATGGATAGTAAAATTACATGTTTCAAGTGTACAATTCTGTAATACATCATCTATATAATCATGTGCGTTTGCCACCCAGAGTCAGTTCTTCCATCACCATGTATTTGACCCCCTTTACCCTCATCTACTACCCTCCCTCCTTGTTTACCCTCTGGTAACCTCTAAACTGTTGACTGTGTCCATGAGTTTTTGTTTCTTTGTTTTTCTTGTTCCTTTGTTGTCTTTGTTTTATACACCACATATCAGTGAAGCCTTATGGTTCTCGAGTTTTTCTGTGTGACTTATTTCGCTTAGCATAATAATCTTAAGATCCATCCATGTTGTCACAAATGGCACTATTTCATCCTTTTTATGGCAGAGTAGTATTCCATTATGTACATATAGCACATCTTCTTTCAATCAGTTTTTTTTTTCTTTTCTATTGAGTTGCATGATATCTTTATATATTTGGGATATTAATCCTTTATCAGATACATGATTTGCAAATATTTTCTCCTATTCAGTAACTCGTCTTTTCATTCCATTGATGGTTTCCTTTGCAGTGTAGGGGATTCTTAGTTTGATGTAGTCCCATTTGTTTATTTTTACTTTTGTTGTCTTTGCTTTTGGTGTCAATTCCAAAAAATAATCACCAAGACCTGTGTCAAGAAGCTCACAATTTACGTGTTTGTTTGTTTTTTTCTCTAGGAGTTTTACAGTTTCCGGTCTTGTACTCAAGTCTTTAATCAATTTTTGGTTAATTTTTATGGTGTAAGGTAGTGATTCAGGTTGATTTTTTTGCTTGTGGTGGTCCATTATTCCCTACACCATTTATTGAAAAAGACTGTTCTTTCCGCATTGTTGGCTCCTTTGTCAAAAATTTATTGATTCTATATTTGTGGGTTTATTTCTGAGTTTTCTACTCTGTTCCATTGATCTATGTGTCTGTTTTATACCATGTAGTGATATGATGACTATAACTTTGCAATATATTTTGAAATCAAGAAGTGTTTGCTCTTTCTCAAGATAACTTTTGCTATTCAGAGTCTTTTGTGGTTCCATTCAAATTTTATTATTGACTATTCTATTTCTGTGAAAAATATCATTGGAATTTTGATAAAGATTGCATGAAACCCATAGATTGCTTTGGGTAGTATGGATATTTCAACAATATTAATTCTTCTAGTTCATGAGTATAAAATACCTTTTCACTTATTTGTGTTTTCTTCAAGTTTTTTTTTTCATGAATGTCTTCTAGTTTTCAGTGTACAGGTCTTTTATCTCCTTGGTTCAATTTATTCCTAATTATTTTATTCTTCTCGATATAATTGTAAGTGGAATTATTTTCTTAATTTCTCTTTCTGATAATTCATGTCAGTGAATTAAAATGTAATAATTGATTTTTGTATATTACTTTTGTATTCTGCAATTTTGTTGAATTTGTTAATTAGTTCTAGCAGATTTTCGGTGAACTCATAGATTTTTCTCTATGTAATATCCTGTCATTTGCAAATATTACATTATTACTTCTTCCATGCTAATTTGGATGCCTCATATTTCTCTTTTCTTGCCTATTGCTTTGGCTAGGACTTCCAGTACTCTGTCAAGAAAAAGGGACAAGAGTGAGTGCCCTTGTCTTGCCCTGATTTTAGAAGAAAAGCTTTCAGTGTTTCATCATTGAGTATGATGTTACCTGTTGGCTTGCCATATATGGCTTTTATTATGTTTAAGTGCATTCTCTCTATAACCCACTTTAAGAGTTTTTATCATAAAAAAATACTGAATTTTTTCAAATTTTTTTCTCCATGTATTGAGAGAATCATATGGTCATATCCTTCATTTTGTTAATGTGGTGTATCTCATTTATTGATTTTTGAATGTGGAACCATCCTTGAATCCCTAGGATAAATCCCTCTTGATCATGGTGTATGATCCTTTTAAAATGCTATTGATTTTGGTTTGCTAATACTTTGTTGAGGATTTTTGCATTAGTGTTCATCTGGGATATTGACCTGTAATTTTCTCGTGTAGTGTCCTTGTCTGACTTTGGTATCAAGGTAATGAGTTTGGAAGTGTTATCTCTTTAGCTATTTTTGGAATACTTTCAGTAGTATTTGTATTAATTATCCTTTAAATATTTAGAAATATTAACTGGTGAAACCATCTTGTCCTGGGCGTTCATTTGTTGGAAGATTTTTATTACTAATTAATCTCTTTACTAGTATTTGGTCTGTTCATATTTTTTATTTCTTCATGATTCATTTTTGGTAGCTTGCATATTTCTAGGGATTTATTTATTTCTTATAGGTTGCACAATCTATTGGTGTATAACTCTTCATAGTACTGTCTTATGATTCTTTGTATTTGTATGATATTATTTGTAATGTCTCCTCTTTCAAATCTAATTTTATTCATTTGGGTCCTCTCTATTTTGGTCAGTCCACCTGTGGATTCATCTCTTTTGTTTATCTTTTCAAACAACCAGCTCATAGTTTCAATGCTCTTTTCTATTGACTTTTTAGTCTCTATTTTATGTAAACTGTTCTCATCTTTAATATTTCTCTCTTTCTCTTAATTTTGGGCTTTTTGTTTTTCTAGTTTGTTGAGGTGTAAAGTTAGGTTATTTATTTGAGGTTTTTGTTTTTGCTTTTCTTAATGTAGGTGTTTATGCTATGAAATTGCCTCTTAGGACTAATTTTGCTGTATCCTATAAGTTTTAATATGTTGTATCTCAATTTTCATTTGTATCAAGATACATTTTGGTTTTTCTTTAGACTTATTTGACCCATTGCTTGTTTGGGAGCATGTTGAGTATTCTCATTTATGAATTTTCTAGTTTTCTTCTTATAATTAATTTCTAGTTTCATACCACTGTGGTCAGAATACATGCCTAATATGACTTCAATAGCCTTAAATTTTTGAAGCCTTGTTTATGGCCTAATGTATGATCTATCCTGGGGAATGTTTCATGTGTCCTTGAGCAGAATGCGCAATCTGCTGCTGTTGAATGTAATTTTCCGGATACATCTGTTAACTCCATTTGCCTTACCATCTTGTTTAAGTCCAATGTGTCCTTATTGATTTTCTGTCTGGATTATCTATTCATTGTTGAAAATGGGGTACAGAAGTCCCCTACTGTTATTGTATTTTTGTTTATTTTTCCATTCAGATCTGTTAATATTTGCTGTATATATGTAGGTACTCTGATATGAGTAATGTAAAAATAAGTCTTACATTGTAGTAAATTTAGTGTCTCTAAGGTTCTTTTTCCTGTGTTATTTTTGTGATTTAAAGCTTCAAGACTCACTGGGTATATTATAGAATATATGAATCACTTTTTATATCGGTTTATGAAATAATTAAGTCGTAATGAGTACTCATAACATTGTCAATTGTAAACTTTTTTTTTTTTTTTTTTAGCTGAGCCATCCTGCTACCTGTTGCCAGCTCAGTGGCTGCTCAGCTTGGGCTGGACTCGAACCGCTGTTGCTCAGAGCTCAAACTCTTGAGCGAGCTCTTAACCAACTGAGCTACTCGGCCGGCCCCTAACTCATCATGTCTAATCTTTTTTTTTTTCCCCCTTTTTTAGCTGAGCCATCCTGCCACCTGTTGGCAGCTCAGCTTGGGCTGGGAATCGAACCAGCGATCCTGTTGCTCAGAGCTTGCACTCTTGAGTGCGCTCTTAACCAACTGAGCCACTCAGCTGGTCCTCTACTCTGTCAATTGTAATCTTAATAATAGTAGCATAAGAGTTGTCGGAGAGTGGGCCCTTTGCAGTGTAAAGTTCGGGTCCTTGGCAACTCGAGCAAAGAATTGAAAAAGATGCTGGAGTAAAGTAGTGAAAAAGTAGTTTATTCGAAGAGATAGTACATTTCAAAGAAGTAGAAGTAGGCCCAAGTAGTAGAGAATGGCTCAAGGGCCCATTATTAGAAGAGAAATTACATTCCAAAAAGTTTGGAGCGGCCAGGCACAAAGACAAGGCTCAAAAGGCTCAAAAAAGGGAGGAAGGGGTTCAAAAAGGGAAGAATCAGTCAAAAAGAGCAGGGAGGACTTCCCAGGACTTGGAGATTTTATCCCCTTTCTGTAGAATGGGCTGTTCCTCTTAGAGCAGCGGTTCTCAACCTGTGGGTCACAACCCCTTTGGGGGTCGAATGACCCTTTCACAGGGGTCACCTAAGACCATCGGAAAACAAAAAGGTATTTACATTACGATTCATAACAGTAGCAAAATTACAGTTATAGAGTAGCAACGAAAATAATTTTATGGTTGGGGGGTCACCACAACATGAGGAACTGTATTAAGAGGTTGCTGTATTAGGAAGGTTGAGAACCGCTGCCTTAGAGTGTGGGATCACTTGATTGGCACCTATAATTGACAAGAGGTACTGCGCGGGTGGGAGTGACTGGTCTGATCTAGTTGAGTATTTTGTGCCCAGTTGTTTTCCCTCAGGGGTAGGTAATTACAATACAAAGGGGAGTTTTGGGTGTAAAGGGGATATCCCCTTGGTGGCCGCACTCTGTGGGACATGCAGGAATGCAGAGACCCAATACTTGCTTCTAACTGCCTGCCTTGTTTTTCCCTTGAGAGACGTGATCCCCATAAAATCTCTATGGGAAGTTGAGGGACAGGAGGTCTTTTCTTCTGTATCTGCTTCTTGCGGGGCAGGGGTGTAGAGCTGTCCCTGCTTATTGGGGGATTCATGGAACTCTCGCTATAGCTGATCTTAGACGAAAGGAAGAGGTCTCGAGCTCCACCTGGAAGACCGTGTTGGCTTCTTTGGTTGTGACTGGCAATCTTGTTGGGGTGTGCTCTGTATCCCCAAGACCCCTGAATGAGGAAAAATAGATTTTAATTAATAAACCTGTTAGCTCTCATGAAGCCTGTGGCCATTCAGCCCATCACTCAGGCGGCGTCAATTTTCTGGGCCCAGAATTGGTTTGGCATTTAGCTTACTGTCCTGGGGAATATTAGGAAGTCACAGGCTTTCAAGTAGTTATCTGAAGTGGGGGTGGGAGACTTTTATTGTTTAGGATTAAGAAACTGATTTACAAAACAATTAAGAAGCAGAGAGATAGGAGAATTCTAGGATTCAGGCTAGGAACAATCTTTAGCCTAGTATTCACAGACTGATGAGAAGAGTAATCAAAGCCTGGGCTAAGAAACTAAGAAACAAGGGAGGAGACTTAACATTTCTATACTTAACATTTTTATACGAAAGTACACTTAAATGTTTCTCAGTCCTGGAGGGGCTGCTCGGTTAGCCGGTAACATAAGCATTTAATTAATAAGTAATAATTCTTAAGCTGGCTTCAGTTTTTTTATAAAATTATATATGGTTAGTTTTAAAATGATAAATGAAAAAAATATTTTATACTATCAATGTTTTTATTTTAGTTCTTTTTTGAAATAAATAATATTTGTTTATTCTGGAAAATAAGTCATTTTAATTAAATTATCTCACTTAAAAATATTTAATAGCTTACTCCAACCAAAGTAAATAATGCCTTCTGTATTAGTAAGTTTATGTGTAATTTAAGTCTTTAAAATAATTTCTAAATCTCTAGTTTTATTTAATGTCTTTTATAATGTGAAAGATGAAATAAACTTCATGTTTACAACCTATTGAGAACAAGTATAATACCAATTTAAACATACAACCTGATATTCACATCTGACTCTTCTATTAGTCATTCAAGTGTCATGGATATTTGGAAATACTAGAATAAATGTCCCTTTTATTCTAACTCTAAAATATGTTACGAATCCATCCATTAGCTTTCATCTTCTTTGTCACCTTTCAAATTTCCAGAACTTAGCATAGAATAGAAACACTTTGTGGTCTTCAAAAATACTTACAGAATGAGCAAACCAATGAATAGGAATGAAAAGCGCTGAATCGATGTCTTAGCGCTGCCATAAAGCAGCTGAAAATCTTTAGTCACTTCATGTATGTGCACACCCATGCTTCTTCTAAGACATTTACAACATTGTGTGGTTTATAATCTACTTTCATCTGCAGGATTGAGATTGATTCTCAGAGCAACCATGTGGAATTAGCAGGACAGTAAAATTATTATGTACAATTTATCATACAAAAAATAAAACTGGGATGTTAAGCCTCAGTTTGCTCTAATGTTAAATTTGGATGACATTATATATAGTTAAACTCTGGAAAGAAGTTAGTGAAGGTTTAGTATAATGGCATCTGGTCCCAAATTGCTTTCTTCTGATCTCATGGGAGCATTTTTGATTAAACACGTGTCCATCTTTATATAGGAGACCATTCTCTAATATTAGGCATATAGGCACCATAGTTAGAATATTTACGTCAGTCTTGTTCTGATTATCAGCATGACTTTCCCACCTGTGCACTGCCTCTCCCAAACAAGAAAAAAAAATTGAAAGAAATATAACACAGCTCTTATAAGGGTAAAATGAAACAATGCATAGAAAATGTGTAAAGTGAAATGTACATAAGACTGAAATGGTTCATATTATGTGCTTTTTAAAAAGGCAGATTATTATTCAAATATTCAGTTGGTTACTTATCAGCTGTGTGAAACTTGGAACTCGCTAAGACTCGGATTTTTTCTTATGGCAAATAAAATTTCAATGATATTTTCAGGGTTATTATGAGGAACAAATAAAATAATACATGTTTTTAGCATAAATCCATAGCTTAATTTGTACTCAATAAATGGGAACTATTATAGTTACTATACTATCATAAGGATACATTTCTCAAGAAATTTTTATTGTTGTTGTTATTTTACAATTATTATTAATGGAAGAAGAATACCAAAACAAGGAAGAACAAAGATGACCTTTCCTTTCTTTTTATTTAGATTGATAAAATACCAACCCTCATTTATATGATTTAGAGGAAGTTAAAAATCCAAAACATTACATGATAACAACTCTTGTTTTCTTGCTGAAATATCTCCAGTGTTGACAGATGAAGCTAACAGCCTCTTTCAAGCAGCTCCTCACATGATACTTTCACTACCATCTGCACTGCCAATGATTGTTCTGACCTAAATGAATGACTTTAGATACTGTTATCAGGCCCCCTGGGCACCTAATAAAGCCTCCACTAATTTATTTCAATTTATGACAGTCTGTTTTCTTATAAAAATGTATCAATTCAGAGGTCATCTAAAAATGATCTTTCTCTTTGACTTTAATGGTGAAAGACAAATGGTCTACCATGAACAAGACCAGCAGTATACAAAGTTTGCAGCACATTCTCAATTTTTAATGGATAAATAGTGAAGACAGGATAAAGGCAGATTTTTTAATTCAATTAATCATTCCATATCTAATTTTATAGGCAAAAAACAGAGTATACATAACCATAGAAGGTGGAATAGTTATATTCAATTTACTATAAAACAACAAACTTTACTGAGTAGTGGTTTTGAATACCACATGGAAATAAAAAAAACAAAAAATAAAAAAGATGAAAAAGATGGCCTGTTTAGGAGACACATGTGCAAACAGAAAACCACATTCAATTTTTGTGATTTAAGTAAATTAAAAAAAACAAGAACAGAAATAAATTAATAAGTTTTTCTGGATTAATTCAAGAACAGCCTCATCAAGGAGGAATATTCAGGCTAAGTGCTGAAAGAATTGTCTAGTAATAAGAATCCCCAACTGGAAGGAAAAGCCAGTAAGTAGTATTACAAGTAGTAAAGGCACAAACTCATAAACATGGAAATATGAGTTTGGTGTTGCAGAAGCATACTTCAAGTGGTAGGCAGGAAGGAGTATGTATGAGGATCAGACAGGTGTGGATTAGAGTAAAAGCCAGTAGGTTGGTGGTTAACTAAATAGTGATAAAAAATAGTTGGCAATTGCAACCATGTGCCAGGCTCTGTGATAAATTTGTTATGTTTGGCATTATTAATCCTCACAACTATTTAAGGTAAATAGTATTATAACCTCTTTAGATTTGGAAGAACCAAGGTTCAGAGACTAGGTAAGTCAGTCAAGTTCACACACCTTGTAAGTAGTACAGGTTGGATTCAAACCTAAGTCTTCTAAGACTTCGGATCATGCTTGTTAACTGTGCCATGTTGCCTTTCTTCCTGATTGTTCTTTTCTGTCATTTACCATTAATTTGGTATCCATTTTACTGACCTATCTTCCTCCATCTTATCTGTTTCTTGAATATTGCGGCTCTCCAGAATTTCTTTTTTGTAAAAGTGAAGGAAAATATATAAAGTTCCATAGAAAGTTTAGGTGAAATATAAAAGCATTATAATAGAGATAAAACAATGTGGGAAAACTCAGAATATCTTCAGAAACCATCATGCTTTGATTAGTGAGTGCTACTAAATTGTAGGATAAAATACAGAAAACTAGGTAAATAGCCTTTAGATACCCATCACACTGTTTAATTAGTGAGAGAATAAAATGATTAAAAATTAAAATTACTTAAGCAAGTTCTCAGGCAAATTCTCATTTTTATTTCTTTCTTAACGAGTCTTTAATTAGCTGAAATTACATTAGGGGAGTTTCATGCCTTTTATATCTTTGCCAATATACAAAATACCCTCTTTATTCACAAACGATGGGTGTAAGTGGATAATGAAACATATTCCTCAGGAGAAAGGAAAATTGTAGTCAATTTAGTATTATTGAATATCAACTTGTGCATATTTTTGACTAAAACAAAATTAAAGTCAAAAGCAAGCAAGGGAAAATTTGGTTAGAAATATTTTGTTTCTTTTTTTCATAATTCCTCTGCAAAGTACTCTGAAGGAAAAAGTGTATAAACAATTTTATTATGAAGATTTAATATATGTTTGTAACATTACAACAAAGAAATTACCAATTATATACATTAAAGTTGCCATCGTCCAAAATGTAAAATAAACTACAGGCTAAAATTATACAACTATTTTTCTGCTATTCCAAGATCAAAGTAGATGCTAGATTTCTTGTGGTTTATGAGAAACCGTGATATGAGATCATTTTCAAACTACTTATTAAAGTATGTTTATTGTTAAAGACAACCACAATTGGATGGGTCAACTTTTCTAAAATGCAAAGAAGGAGGAAATAAACACTTTGTGAAATCCCTAAAGGGCTTGCAATCCTGAAAGTAATTTTTTTTTTACCTGAGCCATCCTGCCACCTGTTGGCAGCTCAGCAGCAGCTCAGCTTGGACTGGGAATCGAACCAGCAACCCTGTTGCTCAGCGCTAGCACTCTTGAGCGAGCTCTTAGCCAACTCAGCCACTCAGCCGACCCTTTGAAAGTAATTTTTGTTTCTACATGAAATAAAGGGAAATTTTGCTTATCTAGAGTCCAGGTGATGTAACTTTTGCCATTTTTACAAACCCAGTAAACATCCATCTGTATCATTTATACTTGTGCTTGTAAAACTACAGCCTGTCTTTAAAAACCTCAATCAGTCAGTATTCTTACATTTTTGTGGATGTTAATAAGTGTAATGTTTCCTTTTGGAATTAATTATAGTATAAGACATTTATAGTTAACTAAGGGAAAAAGAAATTACTCTTATCATAAGAGAATGCGATATATGAACCCAAACAGTAAGTAGCAAAGCAATCAAAACTGAAACTATTTGAATTGTAGGACAGCGTTTTCAAGGAAGCTGCTTCTGTCGTATATTCAGCATATATTTAAGGCTACCCAGAAAAATAGAAAAACAGCCGAACACTAAAAAAATAAGGTACCTTTCATGTTTTATTTTAATAAGGAAAAATAAGGATAGAATGATAGCTAACTATCAGGAATGTGATATCTCCCATTAGTACTTCAGAATGGATTGAGCTCCTGGTGCTTAATTAAAGGAGAAGGAAGAAGAAAACTAGTATATATTTAGTGCCTACAACAGTCTAGGCATTTGCAAGGTCTTTTACCTACATTATTCCATTTAATATGAATGCTTTGGCTTAGATGTTGTCATTCCAATTTTATAGATGAGAAGTGGGCACCTCAAAAAGATTGACAACTTGCCTAAAATCTAATAGTCAGGAATATACGAAGCCAGCATTTAACCCCAAATCTCTGATGCCAAAGGCCAGGCTCTTCAAAGTTATGACAGTTTCTTCATCTTTCCTAGTTGTTGATGACCCCTACCAGTTTGAGTATTAGCCAGGTGTTCTGTAGAATACCCCTAAATTGAGATATGTCTGATGTTTTTCTCATGATGAAAACAGATTATAGATTTGGGGGAGGAAGATCATAGAGGTGAAGAACAATAATAAGAAATTACATATCAAGAATACATGTTATCAACATGACTTGTCATAATTGATGTTGACTTTTATCAACTGGCAGAGCTTCCTCCATGTATAAAGTCACTCCTTTTTCTTCCTGTGCATTGTGTGCTCTTAGGAAGAAAGTCGTTATGCACAGACCACACGTAAGGAGTGGACAATTATGATCCACCTCCATAAGAGCTTCATATCTACCTAAATTTTTGGAATTATGCACAAATTAGTGAACTATTTTGAACATGTCAATATGGCAGTGTGTTGTTTGAGTCATTGAGAGAGAGAGAGAGAGAGAGAGAGAGAGAGAGAGAGAGAGAGAGAGAGAATTCTCGTTATAATCTGTGAAATAGATCCCTGACATTTTTTTTTCTTTTTTTTAAAGATTTTTATTAAAATATAGCTGACATACAATATTAGTTTTACCTGTAAACAATAGTTATTCAACATTTATATACCTAAAGAAGTGATCACCATAAGTCCAGCAACCATGTGACACCATACCACACTATCACGATATTATTGACTACTCATATACTCCCTATGCTATACATCACATCCCCATGACTTATTTGTTTTATACATGGAAATTTAAAACTCTTATTCCCCTATACCCTTCCCCCTCCTTTTTTAAATCTTTCAATTACAGTTGACATTCAATATTATTTCATATTAATTTCAGGTATACAGCATAGTAGTTAGACAATATACAATTTAAGAAGTGATCCCCCTGACTAGTTTAGTACCCACCTGGAACTATACATAGTCGTTACCATATTATTGACTATATTCCCTATTCTGTACTTTACATCCCCATGACTATTTTGTAACTACCAATTTGCACTTTTTAAAGCCTTCACCTTTTTCGCCCTGTCTCCCAACCCCCATCCATCTTTCACCCCCATAGTACCCATCTGACACCATACATAGTAATTACAGTATTATTGATTATATTCCTTATACTATACCCTACATCTATGACGATTTTGTAACAACAAATTTGTACTCCTTAATACCTTCCCCTGTTTCACCCATTCTCAAACCCTCTCCCTTCTGGCAAAAATCAAAATGTTCTCTGTATCTATGAGTTGTATCTGTTTTGTTTATTTTGTATTTTAGATTCCACATATAAGCAAAATCACATTGCATCTATCTTGGTGTCTGACATACTTCGCTCAGCACAATACCCTGCAGGTCCATCCATGTGACAGATGGCAAGAACCCATTCCCTTCCATGGCCGAGCAATATTCCACTGTACGAGTATATTTGCACCACCTACTCTTTATCTATTCATCCATTGACAGACGCCCAGGCTGCCTCCACATCCTGGCCATTGTAAACAATGTTGTAATGAACATACAGATATACATGTCCCCACATAGTAGAATTTTTATTTTCCTTCGATAATTACCCAGAAGTAGGATTACTAGGTCCTTTTTTGTCACTTGTTATAAACTTTGTTTTAAAGTCTATTTTATGTGGTATTTTGTTGTTGTTGTTTCCATTTTCATGAAATATCTTTTCCCCATTCCGTTACTTTCAGTTTGTTAGTGTCTTTTGATCTGAAGTGAGTCTCTTGGAAGCAGTATATGTAAGGATCTTGATTTTTTATCCATTCAGCCACCTTATGTCTTTTGATTGGAGCATTTATTCCATTTACATTTAAAGTAATTGTTGATAGATATGTAGCTATTGTCATTTTATTATTTATTTATTTATTTATTTAGTCTTAAAGAAACCCTATAAGATTCCTTGTAATACTGTTTTGGTAGTGATGAACTCCTTTAGCTTTTTCTTATCTGGGAAGTTCTTTATCTGTCCTTCGATTCTAAGTGGTAGCTTTGCTGAGTAGAGTAATCTTGGTTGTAGATCCTTGCTTTTTGTCACTTTGACTATTTTGTGCCAATCCCTTTTGGCCTGCAAAGTTTCTGTTGCTAAATCTGCTGACAGTCTTATGGGAGTTCCCTTGTAGGTGACTAACTGTTTTTGTCTTGCTGCTTTTAAGATTCTTTCTTTGTTTTTAACCTTTGGCATTTTAATTATGATGTGTCCTGGTGTGGTTCTCTTTGGGTTCTTCTTGGTTGGGTCTCTCTGCACTGTCTTGGCTTGTTTGGGTCTCTCTGCACAATCTAGGTTTCACCAGATTAGGGAAGTTTTCTGTCAGTATTTCACATAAATGCTCAATTCCTTGCTTTCTCTCTTCTCCTCTAGTACTCCTATAATGTGAATGTTATGTGCTTGATGTTATGCCCGAGACCCCTTAAGTTATCCTCATTTTTTTATTTTTTATTTGTTTTCTGTTTGCTGTTGTGATTGGGTGTTTTTTGCTATCTTATCTTCTAAATCGCTGATTCAGTCCACTGCTTTATCTAACCTACTGTTGGTTTCATCTAATGTATTCTTCATTTCCTTTATTGTAGTCTTTATTTCTACTGGTCCTTTTTTATGTTTCCTATCTCTTTTTTGAAGTTCTCCCTGAGTTGCGAGCAACCTTATAATCAGTGTTTGGAAATCTGTATGTCTTGTAGGTTGCTTGTCTCCATTTTGTTTAGTTCTTTTTATATAGCTTTGTTCTTTTATATGGAATATGTTTCTTTGTCTCCCCATTTGGCTGCCTCCCTTTGTTTGTTTCTATGTAGGGCTGCTATCGTCTCAGTCTTAGCTGAGCAGCCTGACATAGTAGGTGTCCTGTGGGACCCAGTGGGGAAGTCTCCCTGGTCACCAGAGCCAGGTACTCCAGGTGTGTTCCTTGTGTGGGTTATATGTGCCCTGCTGTTGTAGTTGAAACTTGAGTACTGTTTGCACATCTGTGGGAGGGATTAACCCTCAGGCTGATTGGTTGTGAGGACTGACTGTGACTACAGTGGGGCTCCGGTGCCTGCCTGGTCTGTCCTTTGGGTGTGTCATCCTTGGAGGCAGCTGGGTCATGCTCCAGCCCAGTCTGAAGCTGGCCACTGGACCTGCCAGCCCCTGAGCCTCCTGGGAAAGGACCCACTGCAAGCCAAGTTCAGCCACACTCTGTGCCCTGCCCAAGGCCACCTGGCAATCCAGAGATGGCCTCTACCCATGCTGTGCTTGGAGGTGCCTTGAGAGGCCAAGCCACATACCAAGGCCAGCTGTTGCTTGTACCAGGCCTAGGAGTGTTCAGCCTGATGTATGGGACATGTGGAAGCCAGATGCTGCTTGTTTGGGTTTTGTGAAACTGTGAGAGACTTTACAAAAGTCTGCAGTATGAGCCATGGCAAGCTGTTTATGTGGAAAAGCCACTGGGAGTGACTTCAGTGTGCCAAAAACTTGGGTGGGGCGTGGTCCCAGAGAACCATTAGGTCAAGGCAGACTAAAGGTAATAGACAGTTTGACGGAGACTCAGATATGACATCTGCATGTGTCCGCATGCAGGGAGGGGGAGAGCTGAACAAAGAAACAATAGCCCCTCCATCTGGGAGAAAGCTGCCCATCCTGTCCTCACCCTCTAGCTAGACAATTCAGTTCCTCCCTGTATGTCTCTGGTGCCTTTGGAGCTGTTGTCCCAGTGCTGAAGCTCAAAGCGAGTGAGTCAGTTAGTGGGTAATTCTGTGCGTGGGTCCTTTAACAGGAGTGCCTGGGCATGTAGCCACCCTCCCTCTCACTCAGCCACAATTTCTATTGGTTTTCATAGCCAGAAGTTATGGGGTCTTTTCTCACTGACACTGAAACCCTGAGCTGTGTGTGGTGAGGACTCACTACTCCTCAGGGAAGAACCTCTGCAGCCGCGATATCCCTCCTGACTTTTGCAGTTCACATTCAGGTGTGGGACCAGCTGTTTCTGAATCTCTGCTTCTCCTACCAGTCTGGAGGGGGCTTCTTTTCTATGTCCACAGTTGTCAGGCTTCAGTTCAGCTAGACTTAAGGCAATTCTCACTGATGGCTCTTTTGTGGTTTAGTTGTAATTGATGTGGCCCTGAGAGGAGGTGAGCGCAGGGTTTACCACCTCCGCCATGTTGACTGAAAATCACCATTTTCTTTCTTGATGAAGCATCTTCTGTGGTCCTGACTGATAGGCCAATTCTGTGATTCTCTTTAATCTACTTTTTGATTTCAGTAATACTGTGTTATTCCACTGCCAATGGTCTTATTACATGCAATCCTTATTTGTGGAAATAATATAATTGGTATTTCCAGTAATATTCATTACTTTTATTCAGGAAAAATTTTTAGTCATTATATTCAAATGACAGACAAATATTATTCTGATCAGTTTTCTTTTTAAGTTAGAGTTAAGTTTATCTGTAAGCAAAATAAATCATGAATTAATACATATTGGTGGTTTTATTTATGTAGGGAGTTGGACATGATGAAGGAAAGAAAAACTTTATAAAGGTGCAAGATTGGGTAAAACAAAGACAGGAAAACAGTGTAGTAATAGTTGTTAAAGTGACGAAAGTGAGCGATCTCAATTAATTGTGTGGAGAAGCTATGGCAGCCATCAATTGGGGATTATATTTTACTAGTGTACCAAAATCATCTAACAAGTGAACAAGAAATGGAAGTTAACTTGTGAGAATACAATGACTACTTAATAAAAGAAAAAAAAATTGATATTGGGAAAGGCTAATAAATTATCTTTAAGAAGTAAACTATCATTTATTGATTACTTACTGTATTCCAAGCCCTGTGCTTGGTGTTATCACACATGACCCCATGTACCTCTCAGAAAATAATTACATGGTAATATTTGTGTGTGTGTGTGTGTGTGTGTGTGTGTGTGTGTGTGTGTGTGTGTGTGATGATGAAAGGGCCTATTTATTCATCAAATATTTTTAAGTTCCTAGATATTATAAGGTGTTGTGCTAGGGATATAACAATTAATAAAGTTACATTATTGCTCAAGAACTAGATTGCAAAACACATTTGTAAGTAGACAATAACACAAAAAGATGATAAATAGCTTGATAAAATCATTTACAGAATGAAGGACTATAGGAAGAAAAAGTAAACTCTACTTTGGTTTTGTCTTAGAGTTTCCAGGTAGAAAGTGAGACAGCTAAAATTTAAATTCAATTCACAAACCATGTACACTGGTATTATTTGTCCCAGTTTATAAAAACATAGCAAATTCCTTTAGAGTTCATAGAAAAACTGGTAAACCCTGGATGAAAACAATGCTAAGAATCAACTTGTAGTAGAAAAATGAATGTACCTTTTCTTTTCTTCATGAAAGTCTGGCAAGCCAAATCAATATTGGTGGAGCCATGAAACAGTGATCTAACTAATACAGTAGATGCCTGATACTACGAATATATAAATATACATGCACATTTATGATTAAAGAGCCCCATAGACAGAGAGAGAACTAAACAGATATAAATTTCTCCAGAAAGTACTACTCACATCCGCCTTAATTTTCCCTGGGCAACAATCAGCAAACTTTTCATTAGAAGGAACTTCAAAAGGTTTGTGGATTTGCAAAACATGGTATGAGTGATATGTACATTACTTGCATAATTGGTTTTGTGTGTACATATGGCACATGGTATTTTGAAAATGTACCCCCTCTGTGTTCATTATAGGTATTCCTCACTCTATTCCATGATAACCATTTATAGTTACTCACCACAGTTTATTATTAGAAAAGTAATGAATCAGCAGTTTTTTGCACTCTCCTTTAACAATCGAATCTTAAAAGTTTCTGAACCACAGTATATGGTAGTAGAAAGCAAGCACATTGCCCACATTTCTTTCTAGATATTGGGTTATACATTGCACAGAGAATTTCTAAACTTTATCCTTAATGAACTGTACTATTCCACTCAAAGCAAACAGTTTGGTTTATATAATAATACAAGTTAAACTTTTAATAAATCCGCGTTGGTAATGTAAATTTATTTCTACATGTTATTTAATTTTTACATAACTGGATTCTCCCCCCCCCCCAACTGTTGAGATATACACAATATATAGCTATAATTTTTGGTTGGAGAAGCCAAAGATCAGATAAGTAGCAAAAGAGGGGTATCTGTTCTTTTCAGCACAGTTCCTGGATTTTGTGTGGCTTAGAGATGAGCTCAAGAAGTACCACCTAGGAGAGCCCTTTCATTTGAATGTTTCTATTTCCTTTAGTTTAGAGCCCAATGAATTAGAATGTCTACCATTGCCAGGTTCTAGACAAGGATTGTAAGCAGTTTACAAATCGCTATGCTAAGCAGTTTACAAATCGCTATGCTAAGCACCACAATCACATTGTAAACCTATGGAACACCAGTTTTGTATCTTAGATGTGATTCATTTGTAAAACAGTCTTTAGACTTCACATATATCACAGGGATCGACACACTTTTGAGACAGAAGAGCCGCCAGGGGTCAGCAAACTGTGGCTCATGAACCACATGCAGTTCTTTGGGTATGTACATGTGGCTCTGAGGTAAAATTGAAAATGAAAATAAAACTATCATAGTTTCATTTATAAAATTTTAAAGGATATTATTCACATAATGGTGATTATGTAAAAATGTATTTATGGCTCTCAAATAATTTTTAAATTCTTG
>NW_017731812.1:815208-837201 GCF_001890085.2 Hipposideros armiger | reverse complement strand
TATTTTGAACATGTCAATATGGCAGTGTGTTGTTTGTGTGAGAGAGAGAGAGAGAGAGAGAGAGAGAGAGAGAGAGAGAGAGAGAGAGAACCAATTCCTGTTATAATCTGTGAAATAGATCCCTGACATTTTTTTTTCTTTTTTTTAAAGATTTTTATTAAAATATAGCTGACATACAATATTAGTTTTACCTGTAAACAATAGTTATTCAACATTTATATACCTAAAGAAGTGATCACCATAAGTCCAGCAACCATGTGACACCATACCACACTATCACGATATTATTGACTACTCATATACTCCCTATGCTATACATCACATCCCCATGACTTATTTGTTTTATACATGGAAATTTAAAACTCTTATTCCCCTATACCCTTCCCCCTCCTTTTTTAAATCTTTCAATTACAGTTGACATTCAATATTATTTCATATTAATTTCAGGTATACAGCATAGTAGTTAGACAATATACAATTTAAGAAGTGATCCCCCTGACTAGTTTAGTACCCACCTGGAACTATACATAGTCGTTACCATATTATTGACTATATTCCCTATTCTGTACTTTACATCCCCATGACTATTTTGTAACTACCAATTTGCACTTTTTAAAGCCTTCACCTTTTTCGCCCTGTCTCCCAACCCCCATCCATCTTTCACCCCCATAGTACCCATCTGACACCATACATAGTAATTACAGTATTATTGATTATATTCCTTATACTATACCCTACATCTATGACGATTTTGTAACAACAAATTTGTACTCCTTAATACCTTCCCCTGTTTCACCCATTCTCAAACCCTCTCCCTTCTGGCAAAAATCAAAATGTTCTCTGTATCTATGAGTTGTATCTGTTTTGTTTATTTTGTATTTTAGATTCCACATATAAGCAAAATCACATTGCATCTATCTTGGTGTCTGACATACTTCGCTCAGCACAATACCCTGCAGGTCCATCCATGTGACAGATGGCAAGAACCCATTCCCTTCCATGGCCGAGCAATATTCCACTGTACGAGTATATTTGCACCACCTACTCTTTATCTATTCATCCATTGACAGACGCCCAGGCTGCCTCCACATCCTGGCCATTGTAAACAATGTTGTAATGAACATACAGATATACATGTCCCCACATAGTAGAATTTTTATTTTCCTTCGATAATTACCCAGAAGTAGGATTACTAGGTCCTTTTTTGTCACTTGTTATAAACTTTGTTTTAAAGTCTATTTTATGTGGTATTTTGTTGTTGTTGTTTCCATTTTCATGAAATATCTTTTCCCCATTCCGTTACTTTCAGTTTGTTAGTGTCTTTTGATCTGAAGTGAGTCTCTTGGAAGCAGTATATGTAAGGATCTTGATTTTTTATCCATTCAGCCACCTTATGTCTTTTGATTGGAGCATTTATTCCATTTACATTTAAAGTAATTGTTGATAGATATGTAGCTATTGTCATTTTATTATTTATTTATTTATTTATTTAGTCTTAAAGAAACCCTATAAGATTCCTTGTAATACTGTTTTGGTAGTGATGAACTCCTTTAGCTTTTTCTTATCTGGGAAGTTCTTTATCTGTCCTTCGATTCTAAGTGGTAGCTTTGCTGAGTAGAGTAATCTTGGTTGTAGATCCTTGCTTTTTGTCACTTTGACTATTTTGTGCCAATCCCTTTTGGCCTGCAAAGTTTCTGTTGCTAAATCTGCTGACAGTCTTATGGGAGTTCCCTTGTAGGTGACTAACTGTTTTTGTCTTGCTGCTTTTAAGATTCTTTCTTTGTTTTTAACCTTTGGCATTTTAATTATGATGTGTCCTGGTGTGGTTCTCTTTGGGTTCTTCTTGGTTGGGTCTCTCTGCACTGTCTTGGCTTGTTTGGGTCTCTCTGCACAATCTAGGTTTCACCAGATTAGGGAAGTTTTCTGTCAGTATTTCACATAAATGCTCAATTCCTTGCTTTCTCTCTTCTCCTCTAGTACTCCTATAATGTGAATGTTATGTGCTTGATGTTATGCCCGAGACCCCTTAAGTTATCCTCATTTTTTTATTTTTTATTTGTTTTCTGTTTGCTGTTGTGATTGGGTGTTTTTTGCTATCTTATCTTCTAAATCGCTGATTCAGTCCACTGCTTTATCTAACCTACTGTTGGTTTCATCTAATGTATTCTTCATTTCCTTTATTGTAGTCTTTATTTCTACTGGTCCTTTTTTATGTTTCCTATCTCTTTTTTGAAGTTCTCCCTGAGTTGCGAGCAACCTTATAATCAGTGTTTGGAAATCTGTATGTCTTGTAGGTTGCTTGTCTCCATTTTGTTTAGTTCTTTTTATATAGCTTTGTTCTTTTATATGGAATATGTTTCTTTGTCTCCCCATTTGGCTGCCTCCCTTTGTTTGTTTCTATGTAGGGCTGCTATCGTCTCAGTCTTAGCTGAGCAGCCTGACATAGTAGGTGTCCTGTGGGACCCAGTGGGGAAGTCTCCCTGGTCACCAGAGCCAGGTACTCCAGGTGTGTTCCTTGTGTGGGTTATATGTGCCCTGCTGTTGTAGTTGAAACTTGAGTACTGTTTGCACATCTGTGGGAGGGATTAACCCTCAGGCTGATTGGTTGTGAGGACTGACTGTGACTACAGTGGGGCTCCGGTGCCTGCCTGGTCTGTCCTTTGGGTGTGTCATCCTTGGAGGCAGCTGGGTCATGCTCCAGCCCAGTCTGAAGCTGGCCACTGGACCTGCCAGCCCCTGAGCCTCCTGGGAAAGGACCCACTGCAAGCCAAGTTCAGCCACACTCTGTGCCCTGCCCAAGGCCACCTGGCAATCCAGAGATGGCCTCTACCCATGCTGTGCTTGGAGGTGCCTTGAGAGGCCAAGCCACATACCAAGGCCAGCTGTTGCTTGTACCAGGCCTAGGAGTGTTCAGCCTGATGTATGGGACATGTGGAAGCCAGATGCTGCTTGTTTGGGTTTTGTGAAACTGTGAGAGACTTTACAAAAGTCTGCAGTATGAGCCATGGCAAGCTGTTTATGTGGAAAAGCCACTGGGAGTGACTTCAGTGTGCCAAAAACTTGGGTGGGGCGTGGTCCCAGAGAACCATTAGGTCAAGGCAGACTAAAGGTAATAGACAGTTTGACGGAGACTCAGATATGACATCTGCATGTGTCCGCATGCAGGGAGGGGGAGAGCTGAACAAAGAAACAATAGCCCCTCCATCTGGGAGAAAGCTGCCCATCCTGTCCTCACCCTCTAGCTAGACAATTCAGTTCCTCCCTGTATGTCTCTGGTGCCTTTGGAGCTGTTGTCCCAGTGCTGAAGCTCAAAGCGAGTGAGTCAGTTAGTGGGTAATTCTGTGCGTGGGTCCTTTAACAGGAGTGCCTGGGCATGTAGCCACCCTCCCTCTCACTCAGCCACAATTTCTATTGGTTTTCATAGCCAGAAGTTATGGGGTCTTTTCTCACTGACACTGAAACCCTGAGCTGTGTGTGGTGAGGACTCACTACTCCTCAGGGAAGAACCTCTGCAGCCGCGATATCCCTCCTGACTTTTGCAGTTCACATTCAGGTGTGGGACCAGCTGTTTCTGAATCTCTGCTTCTCCTACCAGTCTGGAGGGGGCTTCTTTTCTATGTCCACAGTTGTCAGGCTTCAGTTCAGCTAGACTTAAGGCAATTCTCACTGATGGCTCTTTTGTGGTTTAGTTGTAATTGATGTGGCCCTGAGAGGAGGTGAGCGCAGGGTTTACCACCTCCGCCATGTTGACTGAAAATCACCATTTTCTTTCTTGATGAAGCATCTTCTGTGGTCCTGACTGATAGGCCAATTCTGTGATTCTCTTTAATCTACTTTTTGATTTCAGTAATACTGTGTTATTCCACTGCCAATGGTCTTATTACATGCAATCCTTATTTGTGGAAATAATATAATTGGTATTTCCAGTAATATTCATTACTTTTATTCAGGAAAAATTTTTAGTCATTATATTCAAATGACAGACAAATATTATTCTGATCAGTTTTCTTTTTAAGTTAGAGTTAAGTTTATCTGTAAGCAAAATAAATCATGAATTAATACATATTGGTGGTTTTATTTATGTAGGGAGTTGGACATGATGAAGGAAAGAAAAACTTTATAAAGGTGCAAGATTGGGTAAAACAAAGACAGGAAAACAGTGTAGTAATAGTTGTTAAAGTGACGAAAGTGAGCGATCTCAATTAATTGTGTGGAGAAGCTATGGCAGCCATCAATTGGGGATTATATTTTACTAGTGTACCAAAATCATCTAACAAGTGAACAAGAAATGGAAGTTAACTTGTGAGAATACAATGACTACTTAATAAAAGAAAAAAAAATTGATATTGGGAAAGGCTAATAAATTATCTTTAAGAAGTAAACTATCATTTATTGATTACTTACTGTATTCCAAGCCCTGTGCTTGGTGTTATCACACATGACCCCATGTACCTCTCAGAAAATAATTACATGGTAATATTTGTGTGTGTGTGTGTGTGTGTGTGTGTGTGTGTGTGTGTGTGTGTGTGTGATGATGAAAGGGCCTATTTATTCATCAAATATTTTTAAGTTCCTAGATATTATAAGGTGTTGTGCTAGGGATATAACAATTAATAAAGTTACATTATTGCTCAAGAACTAGATTGCAAAACACATTTGTAAGTAGACAATAACACAAAAAGATGATAAATAGCTTGATAAAATCATTTACAGAATGAAGGACTATAGGAAGAAAAAGTAAACTCTACTTTGGTTTTGTCTTAGAGTTTCCAGGTAGAAAGTGAGACAGCTAAAATTTAAATTCAATTCACAAACCATGTACACTGGTATTATTTGTCCCAGTTTATAAAAACATAGCAAATTCCTTTAGAGTTCATAGAAAAACTGGTAAACCCTGGATGAAAACAATGCTAAGAATCAACTTGTAGTAGAAAAATGAATGTACCTTTTCTTTTCTTCATGAAAGTCTGGCAAGCCAAATCAATATTGGTGGAGCCATGAAACAGTGATCTAACTAATACAGTAGATGCCTGATACTACGAATATATAAATATACATGCACATTTATGATTAAAGAGCCCCATAGACAGAGAGAGAACTAAACAGATATAAATTTCTCCAGAAAGTACTACTCACATCCGCCTTAATTTTCCCTGGGCAACAATCAGCAAACTTTTCATTAGAAGGAACTTCAAAAGGTTTGTGGATTTGCAAAACATGGTATGAGTGATATGTACATTACTTGCATAATTGGTTTTGTGTGTACATATGGCACATGGTATTTTGAAAATGTACCCCCTCTGTGTTCATTATAGGTATTCCTCACTCTATTCCATGATAACCATTTATAGTTACTCACCACAGTTTATTATTAGAAAAGTAATGAATCAGCAGTTTTTTGCACTCTCCTTTAACAATCGAATCTTAAAAGTTTCTGAACCACAGTATATGGTAGTAGAAAGCAAGCACATTGCCCACATTTCTTTCTAGATATTGGGTTATACATTGCACAGAGAATTTCTAAACTTTATCCTTAATGAACTGTACTATTCCACTCAAAGCAAACAGTTTGGTTTATATAATAATACAAGTTAAACTTTTAATAAATCCGCGTTGGTAATGTAAATTTATTTCTACATGTTATTTAATTTTTACATAACTGGATTCTCCCCCCCCCCCAACTGTTGAGATATACACAATATATAGCTATAATTTTTGGTTGGAGAAGCCAAAGATCAGATAAGTAGCAAAAGAGGGGTATCTGTTCTTTTCAGCACAGTTCCTGGATTTTGTGTGGCTTAGAGATGAGCTCAAGAAGTACCACCTAGGAGAGCCCTTTCATTTGAATGTTTCTATTTCCTTTAGTTTAGAGCCCAATGAATTAGAATGTCTACCATTGCCAGGTTCTAGACAAGGATTGTAAGCAGTTTACAAATCGCTATGCTAAGCAGTTTACAAATCGCTATGCTAAGCACCACAATCACATTGTAAACCTATGGAACACCAGTTTTGTATCTTAGATGTGATTCATTTGTAAAACAGTCTTTAGACTTCACATATATCACAGGGATCGACACACTTTTGAGACAGAAGAGCCGCCAGGGGTCAGCAAACTGTGGCTCATGAACCACATGCAGTTCTTTGGGTATGTACATGTGGCTCTGAGGTAAAATTGAAAATGAAAATAAAACTATCATAGTTTCATTTATAAAATTTTAAAGGATATTATTCACATAATGGTGATTATGTAAAAATGTATTTATGGCTCTCAAATAATTTTTAAATTCTTGAGAGGGACAGGATTGGCTCTTCCAGGGGTCAGCAAACTTTTGAGATGGAACGTACCCAAAGAGCCATATGTGGCTCGTGAGCCACAGTTTGCCAACCTCTGTATCAGGGGAATTAATAACACATACAATCCTATTGTGAATGTTGCATTAAGACATGTATTTCTGAAGTATAGACCTTAACTCTGACCTCTGGGCCAGACTACATGTGTCATTTTGTATTCCTTCAATACCTTAACAAGCATATCATAATAAAAACAAATTATTGGATAAACAAGACTATTAAATATTATAATTTGAAATTATTTCAAGTTATTTTAAAATGTCTCATAAATGCATAATATTTTCCTATGTGATTTTTGTATGGGAGATAGGTATTATCCGACCTTGTTAAGAAGGCATAATGCCCCAAATTCTCCATGCTTGTTATAACATTATAAGATAATTCTAGGTAAGTCATTGACCTGTATATTGGTGAAGGACATGTGAAAAACAAAAATTGATGGACAGTTTCTGACCTTAAAATGCCATTCAACCGTTATTGAATATGTCCTGTATACCAGGCATAACCACTGTGATGATTCTAGAGGATATATTGAAAGATACTATCTTCAGGTTACTCAAAATCTGTAGATAGTTTTCAATTAGACTTCACTATAGCAGCTAATTGTGAAGGCTTATTTTCAAGAATGAATAATATTTAGCACCATAATCAGTTTTATTATTTCTTCATCACTCCCACTTCCATCATTATCATCTAACGTGTTATATACAATTCTGTATGCCAGCTACTATTCTA
Source organism: Hipposideros armiger (assembly GCF_001890085.2). Lineage (NCBI taxonomy): Eukaryota > Metazoa > Chordata > Mammalia > Chiroptera > Hipposideridae > Hipposideros > Hipposideros armiger. Next base: position 830,115 of record NW_017731812.1, on the reverse strand, counting down.
AAAATTGACTATATTTTATTTTATCTAGTCCTTACATTGATTCTATGAGGTAGATGCTATTTGAATCCCATTTTACAGAGGAAGAAATTTTACAGAGCCTTAAATAAGTCATATAAAATCCCCAAGGTTAGCGTAATCTGAGTCAGCATAAACACAATCATGTTCTCTAGTACCACATCATACTGCATTCTCTATCAATTTCTCCCTTTGTAGAATCATCAATGTGTCATTTTTAACCCATAAAGTAGGCTGTATTATTACTGCCCCTTTCTGTAGATAAATCAATATATTTACATTTGAATTAGATTATCAACAAGGAGTCAGAGCAGGATGAATAGAACTAATTTGTTTTTACCTAAAGTAATTCAGCAAGCAGACATCAACAACAAATTGCACATTTGACCATATGACTTACTTTATTATAAACTGCAGTAGCAGATGGAGTCCAAGACCAATGATACAGCTTATCCGCTTGCACCTTGTTAACCTTTTATTTCACTGTTCTTTAAAGTGAGAACTCAGTAGTCAGAGAAGCATCTGCCTCTGCTGTTTCTCTGCAGGCAAATTAATCTACATCAAAGCATCCTGGAGAACATATTTAGAGTCAGATATTAATGGGGAAGGTATAACTTTAAAGAGAACAAAGAAAAGGAAGATTAATGCACAGCAGAAAATCAACTTTCAAACAGGAGACGTAGTCACAAATATCCTGGTATGATAAACAGTAACTGATTATATGACAAGATATTACTATGCGTTCAGCAAAGATAAAATATCAGTCCTCCTATTTTGAAGTCTAATTTTTTTCTCATAAGTCTTTATTGTACTGACAATTAAATCTATATAAAACCCATGACTCTCTTGTAAAATGTTTATAAAGTTTGTAAAAGTAATACAGTAAGAGACTTCTCCATCTGCAAGGAAAAATATTTGTGTTTGTAATCTCAACTATTCTGCCAAAACCAATTTTTCTGTCTAGAATAAATTGATTTTTGGCTGTGCATAAATTAAATGTCAACACATCTCCCACAAACCTACTTATGGGCAGCCAAAAACCAGGCTGTTGAGCTAGAAAACTCATTTAATGCAAATAACTAGATCTTCTGTTTACTCAATACATAATACAAAAGAAAAGGAGCTTTAGTGATCCCAAGTATTTCAGTCCTAATTAGTTGATTTTTTAGAGAGAGATTTTGCCCCCTTCCCCCTTCCTACCATGGACCAAGAGAGCTGTTATATATTAACTTTCTGTCCAGCTATATCTTATGCACTAGCTCCAGCTTAACAAACACTAAAAGAATAATAAAAAAATACTCACACTTATAGTGTAATATTGGTGTCCTGTGTACATATATTCAATGGAAATTGAGTGAGCATACCCTTTAAAAGTTTCAGCTGAGTGCATACGGTGGGTGATGTTCTTCCCCTGCCCTCACTAAAAGTGTGTGTGTGTTTAATGAATGCCTATCGAGTGCCAGAAACTCTTCTAAGCACTGTGACTTGGAAATGCAATAGAAATGAAAACAAAGTTCTTAACTTTCGAAAGAATGAACAACTACATATAGAGTATGCTATGGAGTACATAAGTGCTAGGAAGAAAATTAGAGCATGGTAAGGAGGATGGATATTGGTGGAGGTATATTTTGAGAGAATCTTTCTGTTAAGGTGACATTTGAGCAGAAACTTGAAATTTGGGAGGGAATAAGTGTGGATATTCAGGAGAAAATGTTTCAAGCAGATACAGGAGTATCTAAAACCCTGAGACTGAACTCGATGTTCTCAAGGAATGGCAAGAAGGCCTGTGTTTGGAGAGGAGTGACAGAGTAAAGGATGGTAGGCAATCAAATGGGTAACAAGCTCAAGGATATTTACTTTTACTTTAACAGGGAAAGGAAGCTATTAGAAGATGGTATTGTCAGGGATATTTAATTGCCTTTGGCTCAATGTTATAAGTGTATGAACTATATTATTTTTCAAAACAACTCAAATAAAATTGACAACTCAATTTTGTAAACCTCAAAATGCTTGATGTTATGGATTGTCAACAAAGCATAGGAAAAGGTAAATTCTATGATACCTAGCACCATGGATATGTTAACTAGTTAACAAATAGTTGTGCAGTCAGCCCTTCCCATACTTTTCAGTTACTTAATTCTTCAATGGTAGAATGGTAGGGAGACATCAAAGGAATAGTATGAAAGAAGAAACTGAGATTGATAGAAATTCAGTGGCTTGCTCAGATTTAAAAAGTTAATTAATTCTATTCTTGATTTTTGTTAGGAATGTTTATATCTTTCCAAAATCAGAGTTTCATAAAACAAAATCAGGCCATATTGAACATAACAGACAATGGTGTGCTGGAGCCAGCACATAATCTGAATGCACATTTTTATCGCTTATCTTCTCAACTCCAAGTTCAATGATATCACATTGGAAGCTTGAAATTAACCATCATGGGAGTATTTTTACCATGAGGACTGACAAATGCTACAAATCAGATAATATATATATAAAAGCTTTTTACCCTTGATTAGCCCTTACTGATTATAGTTTTTTGTATATCATATGTTCCTTTGCATGAAAAATGAAATTTTTAATATAAGTTCTATATTACACTTGCTATATTTTATTGAAATTATGTAATTAAATAACACTTTAAATTCAAAGAGGCAAACACTGACCTAATTATCTAGGTATTTAACCTAGAATAGAATGACAAATGTGTGTTGAGTTGAAACACTATTTACTTAACAGAGGAATGTTTGATGAATTACCTTTTAAAATTATTACTTTAAAAATTTCTTTCAAGTTAAAAAAATCAGTTTTGTTTTACTATATCAAATGGCAGTTTGATTATATTTTATGTTTGTATTTGTTCAGTAAATTGCTTTCACATGAGGTAGACTGAGTCTAATTTTACAGTGATAATATGCAAAGGGATTAAACACATTCATAGGTTTGGCAGGCAAAGCTTGATTTCTTGAAAGTACAAATTATTAAAATACTTTTTTTTACTAGTCAGTGGTTATAAACAGGGTAGAAATTCTAAGTGTAAAATAATGACATGTGTGAACATGTCAGACTACAGTTATTATCCAACAAAACACTGTCCACAGTATAAATACAGTCAACTTAGTATTAATGTTGTTTTTCCTAGAAATGCATAGAAGATACTTCATTAAGGTTAAAGTTTATTTTATTTGTAAATGGGTCTTAAGTTATTCATTATGCCTCCTGCTGAGTGCTCAAGTGTTTCTGCCATTTTATGCTAGTTTTTATTATCTAGGAAGATAAAAGTTTGAGTTGAAGAATCTCATGTATATTCAATTGTAAGTACTCTTTTGCAAATTTAGTGCCATGAGTGGTATTTTCATTTAGAATTTTTAATATTCAATATACACAAATTATAAAGCATATTTTTTGAATACTAAAACCTAGACTAGGTATTGTTAGTCAATAACAGACTTATAATTCTCATTTTGGTGAGATGAAGCATTTAGCTGAGAGGGATGAAATATATTACATTCTGATAGCATATTAGAAAAACTTTGTGATTAAACCATGATCTCTGAGAAGTTGTTGTTATAAACGTTAAGTTATGCTGATATGGGCAGTGTTTTTTCTTAGATTTATGAAAACAGCCTAGGTCACAGAAGTTATGTAAAGATTGAACTGTTCAGGGTTTTTGTTTTGTTTTATTTTTCCTCATGTGTATATTTTTTATTATTATTAGTTCTGGGTATACAAAACAACATAATAATTAGACATTTACACACCTCACAAGTCAGGGTTTTTTGTTTTGTTTTGTTTTGTTTTTAAGTATCTGATGCTCTGCTCTTGTATTCCTGCTAATTATAATACCGCTAGAAAAGTTAATCTTGCTAAGTTTAATCCAAGGTTCTATCTGTAATGTCCATATGACTTCAACCAGAATGTTGGGAAAGACTATTGAAAGAAGCCTACTGAAATGGACACATTGCTCAAAATAAACTGTTTTTAGTGTCTGAATGAAAATAAAAAATGTTAAAGAACAAACCTGGAAACAACTTTTAAAAAGGTTCAGAAATAGTCTTACTGGAATGGAAAAGAAATTGTGTAAAGAGTGCTTTTTTGTTTGTTTGTTTGCTTATTTGTTTGTTTAACTAGATCCATAGGAAAGAGAAGATAATAAATCTGAAGTTGAAATCATGCCATTAAAGATCTGGAAAGAGCAGTTGCTTTAAAAACTCAAATATGGTGTGTAAAGGGGTGATTCATACTGTAAATGTTTACCAGCTATGAATGGCAAAGATCATTTGAGTATTTCCAGTTCCTCACATAGCCCTTAAAAAAAAACACTATGAAAAGTTTTCTAAGTATTTTCCCTGTCTTCTCATTACCTTTAAATATTTTTATTGCCTGACAAAGGATTTATTTAAAACTTCTATTTTTTTTTGTTTGTTTGTTTCAGGTGTACAAAACAATGTTATAGTTAGACATTTACACCCCTCACAAAGCAATAACCCCTCTCCCCCAATCTACTACCCCCTGACATCATATATAGCTGTTACAATTCCATTGACTCTATTCCTCTATTCCCTATGCTGTACTCCACATCCTGTGACTATGTGTGTCTGTGTGTGTATACATATATATATTAAATTATAGTTGACAGTCATTATTATTCAGCTTCAGCTTCAGGTATACTGCGCAGTGGTCAGGCATCTACACTGTTCATGAAGTGGTCTCCCTAATAAGACAAGTGCCCATCTGATACCCTACCAAATCTTTACAACATTATTGATTATATTCCCCAAACTGCCTTTTATATCCCTGTGGCAATATTGTGGCTACCAATTTGTGCTTTCTCATCCCCTCCCCTTCTCCCTCATCCCCACCCCCTCCCAACTAGCAACCATATGTGTTTCCTCTATATCTCTGAGACTATTTCTGTTTAGTTTGCTCATTTATTCTGTTCTTTAGATTCCACATATAAGTGAGATCATATGGTATTTGTCTTTCTCCTTCTGACTTATTTCACTTAGCATAATGTTCTCTAGGTCTTACCTAGAAAACCATGCCATGAAGGTTTGCACAAATGTCTTTTAGATTTGGAGGAAGAGGAAGCTAGCAGCTCTAAGGAAGGATGCAATAATCTTTTATTAGTATTCAAACAGTTGTTGGAGTTGGGACATTTAGACATTCAGACATCTCTGCTTTTCTGTGTGCTTCTCACCTCTGAATTTTCCATGCAGAGAATATTTGATTAGATTATTTGATTGTAAGCCAAAATTAATTTTCTTATTGGAGGCTTCTTCAGACAGGTTATTGAGACTAATTTGCACTTGGTTTTAGAAGCCACATCAAATGCCTTTAGAAAGAATTCCTTGGGGTTTCTTTCTTCTCAAGGCACTTCACACAATCATTTTGAGACTCTGGCCTCCAGTAAATTTCACCGAATACCTGTTCTACTTACTTTGCTAGTTATTTTTCTAAAATATCTATATAATCATCCCATGATCCTGAGTAAAAACACATTATATGTAATCCCTTTAATTGTTCCTAAATTACATGTGTGAGTTATGGGAAAGTTCAGGTTTTGGAGGCAGACATATCATAGTGATTAACATATACTTTGTCACTTAGCTAGTATGGTGATTTATTTATTTCTTCTAAAACTCAGTGTCCTCAACTATTAAAAGCGAAGATTATATGTAATAAGGAATACAGAGTGTTGACATAGCACAGTGCCTGCCACTAAGCAAATGAAATAGTTATTTCTGCTTCCCTGTCACCTATTTCTCAGAAAATCTCATCAACTATACGGAGAACAGAGATCCTGCCACCATCACCTTCTGTGTGAGAGTAGCTCTACCACACAGCCCCAGAGATGCTCTTTAAACTATAGTCCATGTGATTTGCACCCTCTGGAGATGTAAATAAATCATGTCACTTTAGATGACCTCACTCATTTAATAGAGCTTAAGGTAGGCTTGTTGTTTGGTAGACAGGACCATGAAGCAAACTGAATTTCTCAGAAGATGAAAGGTTTATTTATATCATTAAAAAAATGTTTTACAAATTATTGCAATTCTTTATTTCTGGGTTAAGTGGTTACTTCTGCTTTTATCCTCTAACTCCAAATGAATTTTGAAACCATGCTGTGCCTAGAAGTGCTAATTGGTTGTTTGAGCTTATTAGGGCTGGAAATGTTAAATTCAGAGCATGGCAGCAATGAAATTAGGGACAATACTAAACCAGAGTTATATGGACTGTAGCTAATGAGTGGTATGTATCATGCCCAGTTTTTAAATAGTATATTTTACTTACAATAGATTGGGCTGTGCAGTGGAGGTGGAATGAGGGGAGGCTGGAGGAAGTGATGTAAACTCCTTGGGAAATCTAAGTGGGCAGTGGGTTGACAATTCTTGTTTCAGGATTTTTCCATTGTGGTATTTCTCTTGACAATTAAGCAGTTGCATAACTTCTTGTTATTCTTATACAGCAACGAATCGCTTCTCTTTATAACTTATGGAGACTTGTTAATTGATTTCATTAATCCAATAAATAGTCAGCAAACACTATGCACCAAGCATAGTGATCTACGCTGGGTAAGTGATAGTGAACGAAATGGAGGTTTTGCCCACAAGACACTCACAGTCTAACAGAGGACATGCATAATGAAAATAAAGCAAGTATTACAGTCAGAGTAAATATGTACAAGATGCTACGGACACATGTCTAGTGCTCCAAGATTGTTAGAGGTGATTTAACCTAGCTTTCCTAATTATAAATGCAAAACCATGATCCTATTGACTCTTGCCTTGGTTTGGCTCAAAAGCCCTCCTTAGTGAATATTAAATAACCAGTCATCTAGTGCCCTTTGACAGAAAGAAAATTACTTCAGTGAAAAGTATTTGCGAAAAAGTAAGTTTAAAAATATGAGGAACAGGTAGTCTCCAAAAAGATGTATCAACTGTGTGTTACATTTAAGATAAATGTAATATTTTTTTTCAATGTGCATGCAAACAATGAAATTTTAGGAATTTTAGCTTGAAGTGCAAAACATGACATTTCACTGTTAATGACAATAAATTATAACAGTTCACATGCATGATGCCATATCCATCAAAAACTCTCTAGTGTTGCAGTAAAAAAAAAAAAAAAAAGCAAGGTTCTAGAGTCCAAATCCTGACGCTTCCAAAACTTGAACAACATATAGAAACCTCCTAAACCTCAGAATCCATGTCTGAAAAGAAGGGTAATAATGCTTATGGAATTGAGTTGTAGAGAATATTAAATAAGACGATTTAAAAAAGTACCTTATTGAATGCCTGATATATTGAAAGCAGTCAATCATAAGCAGCTTCAAAGTGTTACTTTAGTGAGAACTGTCAGGCCTTGTGGTTACATAAGAAAATATAGGCAAGATAGAGCTTTTTTCAATTTTGAATAAAATTCTGATAGTATTTTCCATTTGCAACTTGAATTTTACCCTCATATGGACAAAGGGTTAGGCAATTCTCAGTATCCCTGGTGTTAGTTGTCCATATAAAGGCAACAGTGTTCCCCAATTGCACTGTTATAGAAATATAGCTTCTGGAAAGGCGTGGACAACAGGATTCTTCTTTCAGATTCCTCCTTGTCATTCTTTCCTTCATCCCTCCCTCCTTTATTGCCTGAAAATTATAATCATTTTGTTTATCAGAAAGATTTTTTCCATTAGATAGAGCATTCAAAAACAGCATAGGGTGTTATCCATGTTATATATTACACTGAGGGTGTTATCCATGCTATATATTAGTCATTGAAATTTTTCTTCTGAGAGTGCCTACTATGTGCTAGGCACTGTTTTAAGCTCTAGGGATACTGGGGTGAACAAAATACTTCAGATCTCTCTACAGAGGTTACATGGTATTAAGAAACAAAGGTAAAATAAATAAACAATTAGAGCATGATTTCTAATAGTGAAGAATATTTGTTACCAGAACTCTATTGTTTTTTTCTTATGTCTGCCTGACTGTGTGCATTGACCCAAATAAATGTAGAAACAGGAACTTGTAGTACAGAAAGAAAAAAATAGTTTAATATTGAATTAGCCAATACAGAGATGGAGAGAGAGAGAGAGAGAGAGAGAGAGAGAGAGAGAGAGAGAGAAAGAGAGAGAGAGAGATGATTTCTACAGCTAGGATTTAAAACTCAATTCAATCAAAATCATAAGGATCCTCAGTTTCATTTTGACAGTAATTCAATGACCAATGCTCAAATTTAACTTGAATGAAGCTACCAAGAAAAGTGGGAAGGAGAAGACTATACTCTATACATCCTTATTGTTGAAGAAAGCTGTAAGAACAGAAACAGAATTCACGAACAACAGCATCTTCTGTCCTTGTCTGCTGCAAGTAGCTACCTTAAAAACTCCCCAAGGTGGCTGGCCAAGTGGCTCAGTTGGTTAAGAGCTCACTCAAGGGTATGAGCTCTGAGCAACAGCGGTTCAAGTCCCGGCCCAAGCTGAGCTACTGCTGAGCTGCCAATAGGTGGCAGGATGGCTAGGCTGAAAAAAACCGCAAAAACTCCACAAATGACACTGTTTCCATTTAAAAAAAAATAGTTTATTCAAATTTTTAATTACAGTTGACCTTTGAACTGCACAGGTCCACTTGCATGTGGATTTTTTTTTTCAATAAATACATACATTGTTTTCAATGTACAGTTGGGAGTCTGTGGATATGGAGGGTTAATTGTATGTATTGATCTATGCCATTTTATGTAGGGGAAGGATGAGATCTGTGGAATTTGTTATCCACAGAGGGCCCTGGAACCAATGCCCAGAATACTGAGGAACAGCCACATTTTGGGGGAACCAAAAGTTATAAACATTTTCAATTGAATGGAGCCGGCATCCATAAACCCCATTGTTCAAAGGTCAACTGTAATAATGGCTTATGCTACATGTCATAGGAATGAAAATGTTGAGGTGTGAAAATAATTTGCCATTTTTATGACTGGTTTATTTACCATTTCTGGGTGATAATGCATTGCATAGAATTTTATGAGCTTTATAAATATGCGTTTTAGTGAAATACCTATAAGATTTTCTTAGTCCAGTAAAATTTGCTTGGAATGCACTTGATTTGTAAGTCTAATTTAGAAATTTGAGTAAATCTTCTCATTTCTCCAAATCCAGTTCACTCCCTTATTTACTTTGCCTTTTAAAAATATGGCTTTTATAGAAAAAAATAACGTTGTACAAATCTTACAAATAAATGAACAACTTATCATAGATTTTACATGCATCAAGTTTCCAGTCAAATTTTGTGGTAATAATGTCATACTGAAAAGAACTACAGCTGTCTATTCAGGTGTGCTGAATTGCTGCTTGATAGGAATAATTACCTTGCACCCTCACTAGGTAATTGCCTTTTGATTGAGGTCATCAGAGCAATCAAGACAGTGAGTAGTAGAAATCTACAGTAAGAAAGGAGACAAAGGGAAGATACATGAACAGAATTTTAAAAGGAGAGCAAGAAAGAGGTTTAATTTGTTTCTAATATTTTACTTTGCAACAATAATTTGAATAGTAGTTGTTATTAAAATCACCATAATACACAACTTAGATTAATTGGTTTTATTGCTTTATCTTTTTGAAGTGAATAACTAAATAGTTTTAAACATTTGGTTATTAACACATTCATATGAATGACAACTCACTCCCTAATTTTGTCTAAAATATTCATTGCACACATATCATGTAAAGAGTATTGTACTGGGAACTGGGAGTGATAGAGATGGGAACAAAATAAAGAATATTTCTGTCTTAACAGAGTTTACATTCTGAAGATTGAAAAGCAAAACAAAAGAAATTTACATTATTTTTGATATTTAGAAGCAAGGAGAATTTAGGAACAAAGGAATAGAGAGGATTTCTTATAAATAGAACACTGAAGAAGAAATCTTTGATAAATAGACAATTTTCTTAAGTAAGCAATGCTCATCTTGTGGGTGAATATGCTTGCAGAGGAAACAGCAGTTCAAAGTGTTTAGAATGCTTGAAAAACCTAAAGGATGCCAGGCTAAAGTAGTGTGAGCCAAGGATGTTTTAAATTTTTTTAGATTAATTAGTGTATCCCTCTAAACTTCCAAATTAAGACTTCTAAATATTCGAGAAATACAATTAATAACAAAATATTCTTCAAACCCAGAAATCCCCTCTATAAAGGTAGTAGAGAAAGAAAACACTTTTATTATTATGAGCATTGAATGAGAATGTGATGTTTCATCATGGGAAACCAGATAAGATATTGCAAGACCAATAGCAACCTCACCCCTTATATAACCAAGTAAATAAAACTCATTATATAATGTGTTTTCAAGATAAACAATAACTAGTCCCCAAGTCAGAGGACTTGACAGCGCCTTTTGTCATACATTGTTCATCCTAGCTTTACCTAGTAATGACAATGGCCACCTATGTTAGCTTATTGGCTTTATCCAGAGGGAAAACAAACTTCTGTTACCAGGAAATGACATTATACGTCAGTTTTTCTCCTCTTGAAGGAATGAATTAAATCAAGAGACAGAATTTTGTGCAGAATAAAACAGCAAGAAATTTTATTAGTAAAAGAAAGTACGCTCTGAGACATGGAGTAGGCGGCCCAAGAGAGGAAAGCAGCCTTGCCTTACTTTGCCTAAAGGCTTTCATTTCTATGTGTAGAATTGCCACCCCCTCTCCCTTTTCTATCTCTATTTTCCCCTGAGATGCCTAGTCCTACACTCCCTCGCATTTAACAATGCATTTCTTTGATTTAGGGGTATGTGTATACCTGGAACCTTGTTGGACTAGTAAGGTATTGGTGGTCCTGACAAACAGGATGTCTACTGTGATAAGCAGGATGTCTCCCCCTCTTCTTTGCCATTTAACAATGCATTTCTTTGATTTAGAGGTTTGTGTGAGCTTGGAATTCTGCTGGGCAGCTGTAACGGGTCTTGACCCAAGTAGGTGCTGCAGCAAGGGGCTTTCTAACAAAGCTAAGTCTCTCCTTCTCCTGCTCATTTCTATCTCTCTACCTACCCTTTCACGTCTATCTTTTTGACAGTAGGTAGTTTTGCTCCTATCCTCCCACAGAAACTAGGAGAAAAGGGCACTATCTTCCTTGATATTTACATTAAAAAGAGATGGCTCACAGGTCCTTGGGAAAGGCTTCATAGGTCATAAAGCTAGCATGAGCCTGCTTTACTTCTTTACTTCTCTTCCCTTATTTTCAACTGGGGGGATTCAGTCCCTTACACAAAGAGTACCTATCTGCCAACAAATTGGACAACCTAGAAGAAATAAATTTCTAAAAACATAAAATTTATCAAGACTGAACTATGAAGAAACAGAAAATCTGAATGTACTGATAACTAGTAAGGAAATTGGATCAGTAATCAAAAACTTCCCAACAAACAAAGTCCAGGACCAGATGGCTTCGCTGGTGAATTCTACCAACATTAAAAGAAGAACTAATACCAGTACTTCTCAATTTCTTCCAAAAAATGAGAGGAGGGAATACTTTCAAACTCATTTTACAATGCTCTCTCATTAACCTGATGTCAAAACCAGACAGGGATTCCAAAAGAAAAGAAAAGGAAATTACAGCCCATATCCCTAATGAACATAGACACAAAAATTCTCAACAAAATATTAGCAAACTGAATTCAACAGTCCATTAGAAGGATCATACACAAGGATCAGGTGGGATTTATTCCAGAGATGCAGGAGTGGTTCAATATGTACAAACCTATCAATTGTATGTGATACACATACAATGAAGGATAAAAATCATGTGATCATCTCAATAGATGCAGAAAAGTAGTTGATAGAATTCAACATCTATTTAGGATAAAAATTCTCAATAGAATAAGTATAGAGGGAACATACCTCAACTTAATAAAAGCCATATGTGGCAAGCTCCCAGGTAAAAGAACAAAACAAAACAAAACAAAACAAATAAACACAAAAAATGGAAATCTTTTTTTGTTTCAGAAAGCAAGGAAGCAGGTAAAAAAGGACTTGTCAACAGATACTGTTATTATTACTATTGTTTATTATATATTCAGTGCTATAGTATGTTCTATGCCATACTTATCATAAAGATTACAGTTCTTACTCAGATATATACAATCTTAGGGGAAGAAGCAAGATGGTTTAATTTGTTTTATCCTTTAATTAGCTCATGAATGAAGCAGGATTAGGGGTATATGGTCCATTTAGCTCATCAGCCTTGATTTTTCTCTCCAATTTTAGAAAAACATTAAAAAACACATTTTGGTGCAATGTCCGTGTCCTATGTCCTATTTGTCATCCAGAATACACGTTTTCTGAAAAAGCAGTAGATAACATTCTTTTTTTGGGGGAAATGTTTTGATGTTCTAAAATGATATACGGAAACTGGCCTCATTCCATGCTTAAATTAGCATAGTAAATCTAGCTTAGTGAGTTCAGGTTTGCGAGGTTTTTGTTTTATGAAACAAAGTACCACATTATTTTCTTCGTTATGCTCAGAACTCTTTACTATAATCCGAGTTTTCTCATACTTTTTGAGTCTGTGTTAAGAAATAACATAAGGCAATTTTATTCCCACATAGCACACTACTTCTCCAATCAGAATCATTTTTAATACCTTCCTTTTACCAAGCAGAACATTTAAAATCTACTGATAGTGACTCTAAAGCAATTTGACTTTAACAGCTGTGTTTGTTTTTATTATTCATTTTCAGAAACATGTTCCTATAAACAGGTGCCCCAGATTTGCTGTGGAAATGATGTACATATTTAGAAAGCCCTTATTTATACTGGGCATGTTGTTTTGACAATTTAAGCAAGATTCCTTAATTCAAATGAACACTATACTCCTCAATTTTATTAGCAAAGTCAGTAATTGAGAGTATTTGGTATATATTATTTAAAATTTAAACCTACTTTCAATTTCAGCACTGTAGTTGCTATATTTCCTGATAAAGAATACAATCTCAAGCATTTAGTCATAATGCTTGAAAGGGATATGCTTCAAGTCTAACTAAAGTTATTACTGTAATTAATTTCAGATTATCTTTCAGTATTAATGCCATCTTTTAAAGTTTGATGCTTACAAAAAGAATATTGCAATGTGATGTTGGAAGGACAAATATATTATTTTATTATATGAAAGGCAGTATGAAAATTCTATGACATAAGTCAAAAAGATTTACTTTCTTTACAATATTCATAATTAGAATTTATTAGCACATACTCATTTTTCTAGGCTATTTATGCTCATTGTCTCTACATTTACAACTCCACAGAACTGTCAGCTTTTGTAGATGATAAGTATAGTTGTCAAGGGAGAATGGATATGCCATGCTAATAATTAATCTCCAAATCTCAGTGATTTGAGAGTAATAGAAGTTTATTTGTTAAGAAAATTTGGCTGCTATCTACCTGGCTCATCTGCTATTGTCCAGGAAGTAATTCAGGGATTAAATCATCTGGGATTTTTGTGGTTTTGCTGTGTCAACAAGGGGCCTCCACTCTAGCAAGGACAAAGAACAAACAAAACACCCAGAGAGTTCCCACTGAAACTCAAACCCATCTATGCTTCAGCCTGGAAATGACACATCTTTTTATTTCCTATCACTTTGTCCATGTAGTCATGTACATGTGCTTTACTGGAAACGGGGCTGCAAACCTTAAAAGAAAATAGGAAACATTTGGTGAGCGTCATCTGCTCTGACAAATGAGGAGAACGCTAAGTCTCTGATCATTCAAATACCTCATCTGTAGTGTACAACCAATAAAATGCATTTGGGGCCAGTTGTATCTGTTACCAAATGTACACTGTTCCTTGTATATGTATAGTGCACCATCCTTTATGGGAGAAGATAAATGGAGAAACATGAACGGTCATTTTTTTTCTGATATGAGCAATGAAATCATGCATGAGGACATGTATCGGGAAGGAACAAATCGAAATTCTGTGTCTGTTGCAGAAATATTCAGAATTACAGTGCAAGATTTTATGGTCATAGGAAAAGAGGGAATTTGACTTTAAAATAACCCATCATTTCATCACATTTCAGGGTTGAACACGCTCTCTAAAATTGTGCAATCCAACTAACACATGAACTCCTATGACAGTGCCACCAAAGGCCTTCGTATTCTAAAGGGATTAAAACCAGATCATTTAGTCAGGGGCACCGTATTTGAATCCTGATTGACTGGTGGCAGTGATGGCAATTACCACATATTAAGTGCTGTGCTGAGGATTGTGATAACAACTTTATGAATATTACTTTAATTACTCTTGCAGAAAACACTACGACACAGCTACTGTAATTCTCTCCATTTCACATATGCATAAATGGAGACCCAGAGACTACATTACTTGTATTGAAATTCACAATGAGATTGAACAGACATGATGGTCTTGGCAGTAAATGCTTGCTTGTCCTGAACATAAACTCATTTCCTGACATCTTGCACAGTTTACTTTACTTTTGAATCTTGGTCACTTGATGATATTTGTTCAGGATGTTATGCTAAGGTACAGTTTTCCCATCTCCTGTCTTTTCATTTATAGTGATCTCACAATTGTCACTAGCATGAGGAATAGTCCCTTGTTAGATATAGTTCATCTGATGTGTTACCTGAAGAACTCTTATCACCTCCAGATCACTTCTGGCAATATGTCTTTACCTTATTTAACAAAGGCAATAATGAATTCTTTTATGTATATGAGATTATGTCACGTCCAGCGTGGCAAGGGCAAATGGGACACGAGAGGGGCGGCGCAGATTGAATAAGTACAAGAGACAAAAGTAAGATTTAAGAGCGAGACCAAGGGACTCAGCCTTCAGAGATAGACTGAGCCACCGAATCGGGTCAACACATGGCTTTTATTGATTCTTTTC
>NW_017731812.1:764020-811133 GCF_001890085.2 Hipposideros armiger | reverse complement strand
ACCACATTGCCCCAAGACATAATTACATGTCCTCCCAGGGGAGACAGCTGATATCATTCCATCAGGTCCCAGTCAGGCTGAGACGCCCCCCGAGAGAGCTTTACAGATATCATTCCATCCGGCCTCAGTTTTCCGAGGCACTCTCTCGACTAATGGGTCAGAGGCTAATGCAGGGGGGGTGGTCTAAGAATGGCTGTAAGGCGACAAGATTATATCTAC
The DNA here is from genome assembly GCF_001890085.2 of Hipposideros armiger. NCBI lineage: Eukaryota > Metazoa > Chordata > Mammalia > Chiroptera > Hipposideridae > Hipposideros > Hipposideros armiger. The sequence goes on along the minus strand of NW_017731812.1, from coordinate 810,914 downwards.
AAAGTGCTCTCAAATTAAACATGTTATTGCTGCCTCACAAAAATCCTCATGACCATTTCCTTAACCCCCACCCTCTTTTTTCTCCGGCGTTACTAGTGATCCTCTTTCTTCTTAGCGAACACTCCTTCATCTCCTCAACTTCTAGATGTGTGAGGACCTGACAATTTCATTCTGGGCTCCCTTCCATCTCTTCTTACAACCTCTCCCAAGGCTTTCTCTACCTCCCTGGTGTTAATTCCGCTGATACGCCGGAGACTTACCAGTGTGCTACTTTAGCATCCGTATGTTCACTGAGCTTCATGCGCCTACCTCCAGGTTCTTACTCAACTTTCTCTTTTGGATGCCTAATCGGTATCTTACATTTACAATGTCCAAAAGTGAAGCCTGAGTTTTCCCTCTAGAAAGCTTCACCAATTCTTTAAGTAAATAATTAATATATACATTTTAAAAAGGTATATAGGCCCAGGGATCTACTACTTTTACATGGCAATGAGTAATCAATCACTCAGACCATGCTAGATAAATGATAATGATCTTCAATGATAAAAATAGGTGATTTCCTTAAGTCACACAGATAGCAAAGGCTTGTGCAAGATTTACAGATGTGTTTGTTGCTATGTATTTCAAAGATGGTTCTTCCTTTATATAATCATCTAAAATTTGATTTCATAGATGGCTCTATCATGTTTAATAAGCATGTGTTTTATGATAAAGTTAATTGTGGAAACTAATCCAAAGTAGTCTGATTAAATTATATAAAATCAATTCTAACAGCAATAATATAAAACACTTAAACATTAGTTCTCATTTTATGTAGCTTTCTCATTTTGTAGCTGATCATAAAATATATCCAAAGTAACAGATGTGAAAGATTAAAAGCTCTACAGAAAATCATAAAATCTCCCAAATGTGTAGTACTTTGACACAATCACTATTACAATTGCATTTCCTATTTTTTTCCATTTTTTTATAGATAAGGTTGTATTCAATATACAGTAGGGCATCCTGTTTTTGTTGTTTACCGTAGGAATGTTTATATATCGAATGCTTATAAATCATCATTTTAATGCCACATTTAACTAACAAGGAAAGATTTAGTCACGTTAGAAGATTAATAATCAAATAAAAATGATTCTTCCTGGGTTCATTTAAGATGCACCTCAATTTCATAAATACTAGTTGACTTAACAAACATTTAATGGGACATAATGAAAATACTGAATAATTGATTTCATATTTTAGGAATTCTTGTGTGAAATGAAGATTTTTTAATAACAAATGAGAACTTTAATTGGTATTGAGTATAGGTTTGAGTCTGTTATAAAGAAGTGTTAATATTATCTTTATTTTACGAATGGGGGTACTAAAATTAAAAAAAAAAATGTGTCACATGCTTAATGTCTCAGCCAATAATTGCTGGACAGGAATTGGGACCTGCCAGTCTGATTACACTATTCCATGTCCCTTAAAGAGTCCTCAGATATCTTCTTGCTGCTCTTCTATTTTCCTTTATTTGTTTTTAATTCTTCTTGTCCCTCTCCCTCTCCATTTCCTTTCTCTCTCTCTCTCTCATATACAAATATATAACTTTTAAAACTTTATTTGTATAATTTCTAAGTGCATTATACACCAAATAGTTTAAAAACATCAAAATATCTAAAAACTATCCTCTGATATGTTTCCCTCCAAAGCCCTGGTTATGTTATCCGCTGAGGTCCACTCAGTTTCAGTTAGTTAGTCATTAGTTTTTGTGTAACAATCCATTTTTTAATGTGTGTTAATAAAAATATACCTATGTCTCTGACATTTGTTTTTTAGTAAATCAATAATACATGTTAATTTTCATGTTCCAGGGCTATGCACAGTGTCAAAATATAGTCTTCAAGAGCTTTCATTGTATTAGAACACTGCAGAACTAGTGATAGGTAAAGAAAAATATAAACAAATACATATTTTAAGTTAGATAATTTTTTATTGTAATAAGCACTGTGGAATAAAAAGGTAAGCCTAAAATGGGATGGACAGTGATATGTGAAAAGTCTATATTTTAGGGCCGGCCGAGTGACGCGATGGTTAAGAACTCGCTTGGGATGCCAGAAGGCCCCGGTTCGGATCCCACATATGAGGGCCAGTGACACTGCCCTCCGCAGCTGAGATGCTGAACAACAGCTCAACCTGGAGCTGGGCTGCCATGAGTCGCCGGCGACGGCGTAGGCTGCAGCCCCTGTGGCAGTGGGTTGCCACGGGCTACGGTGTGTGGCCAGCAGCCAGCGTGAGCGGCCAGCAGCCGCAGTGAGCGGCTGTCCAGAAGCCGGCGACTGATCTGCCTCGCCAGAGAAGAGCGCAATGATGGTGCCAACTTGGGCCAGTGAAGCAACATCCTCCACAACTAGATTGAAGAACAAAAACGACAGCAACTTGTCTGTTCCCCTTCCCCCAACTCCCCAGCACTGTTCCCATCCCTCCAATTCACCAATAAAAATCTTTAAAAAAAAAAAAGTCTATATTTTAGATAGAGTGGCGTAAATAATGAGAAGGATTACACATGTACAAATCTGTGTAAAGAACATCTAAGGGAGAGAAATAAGCTTGTATTAAAAGTCAAAGAGCCAAAACACGTTGTATGTATTCAAGAACTAAAAGAAGATCAGGATGGCTATAGCACAGACAGTTGCAGGAGAGCAAATATGAGATCAGGAGTCAGGTTAGAGCTAGTTCATGTAGATGTATAGTCCACTTTAGTGAGGCTTTAGGGACTGAATATACATCTTCAAATACACCTTAACAAAAAAATGTTAATATAAAATGTAGGGTCTCAGTTTTTTTATTAGTTTCAGGTGCACAAAACAACATATTGGTTAGACATTTACATGCCTCAACAAGTGATAACCCCAACAAGTCTACTGCCCATCTGACACATACCTAGCTATTACAATGGTAATTGATTTTATTCCCTATGCTGTACTTTACATCATATATATATATATATATATATATATAATTATATTTAATTCACTATTATTTTATATTAGTTTCAGCTGTACAGCATAGTGCTTAGGCATTTATATAATCTATGAAGTGATCCCCCAGAGAAGCCTAGTACCTGTCTGACACCCTACATAGTCTTTACAACATTATTGACTATATTCTCCATATTGTACTTCACATCCCCATGACTATTTTGTAACTACCAGTTAGTACTTCCTAATCCCTTCACCATTGTCACCTGTCCCCCAACCCCTCCCGTCTAGCAACATCAGTTTGTTCTCTGTATCTGTGAGTCTATTTTTGTTTTGTTTGTTTGTTAGTTCTTTAGCTTCCAGATGTAAGTGAGATCATATGGTATTTGTCTTTCTCTGTCTGACTTATTTCACTTAGCATAATATCCTCTGAGCCCATCCATGTTGTGGCAAATGGTAAGATTTTATTTTTTTTTATAGCAGAGTAATACTCCATTGTATAAATGTACCACAATTTTTTTATCCAATTGTTTATTGATGGGCATTTCGGTTGTTTCCACATTTTGGCTATTGTGAATAGTGGTGCACTAAACATAGGGGTGCGTATATTTTTCATATTAATATTTTGGATTTCCTTGGATAAATACCTAGGAGTGGAATTGCTAGGTCATAAGGTAGTTCTATATTTGATTTTTTTGAGGAACCGCTGTACTGTTTTCCATACTGGCTGAAGCAATTTGCAATCCACCAACAGTGTACGAGGGTTCCCTTTTCTCCACATCTTCGCCAACACCTGTTGGTTGTTGATTTATTGATGATAGCCATTCTGACAGGAGGGAGGTAGTGTCTTTTTGTGTTTCTTATTAGTATTTCTCTGATGATTAGTGTCATTAAACATCTTTTCAGATGTCTATTGGCCATGTGTATGTCCTCTTGGGAGAAATGTCTACTTAGGTCCTCTGCCCATTTTTCAATTGGATTTTTTTTGTGTGTGTTGAGTTGTATGAGGTTTAAAAATTTTTTATATGAACCCCCTATTAGATGTATCATTAGCAAATATCTTCTCCCATTCAGTAAGATGTCTTTTTGTTTTCTTGATGGTTTCCTTTGCTGTGCAAAAACTTTTTTAGTTTCACTTAGTCCTAGTTGTTTATTTTTTCTTTTGTTTCTATTGCCTGAGGAGATACATATATCAGTAAAAATATTACTAAGGGTAATGTCTGAGAGTTTACTTCCTATATTTTCTTCTAGGAGTTTTATGTTTTTGAGACTTACATTTAATCTTTAATTTATTTTGAGTTTATTCTTCTATATGGCATAAGAAGGTGGACAGTTTCATTTTCTTTTTTTGCATATATCTGTCCAGTTTTCTCAGTATCAATTATTAAATAAACTATTTTTACCTCAATGCAAATTCTTGCTGTCTTTGTCATAGATTAAATGACCATAGGCATGGATTTATTTCTGGACTTTATTCTGTTACATTGATCTATGTGTATGGTTTTATGCCAATACCATGCTTTTTTATAACTATGCCCTTGTAGCATACTTTGATGTCAGGTAGCATGATACCTCCAGCTTTATTCTTTCTCAGGATGGCAATGACTATTTGGGGTCTTTTATGGGTCCATATATATTTTAGGATTACTTGTTCTAGTTCTGTGAATAATGACATTGGTATTTTGACAGGGATTGTATCAAATCTATAGATTGCTTTCAGGTAGTATGGACATTTTAACTATATTAATTTTTTCTATCCATGAGCATGGTATATGTTCCCATTTATTTCTATCTTCTTTAATTTCTCTCTTTAATATCCTATAATTTTCTGAGTACAGGTTTTTTACTTCCTTGGTTAAATTTATTCCTAAGTGTTTTTTATGCAATTGTAATAGAGATTGTTTTCTTAATTTTGCTTTCTGATAGTTAGTTAATGGAGTATAAATATACAACCGATTACTGAATACTAATTTTGTATCCTGCTACTTTGCTGAATTCATTTATCAGTTCTAATGATTTTTTGGTGGAATCTTTCAGTTCGCTATATATAGAATCATGTCATTTGCAAATAGTGACAATTTTACTTCTTCCTTTCCCATTCGGATGCCTTTTATTTCCATTTATTATTTGATTGCTGTAGCTAGACTTTCCAATACTATATCGGATAAAAGTGGTGAAAGTGGACTTTTTTTTTTTGTTCCTGACCTTAAGGGGAATGCTTTTAGCTTTCCTCCATTGAATATGATATTAGCTATGGGTTTGTCAGATATGGCCTTTATTATGTTGAGATGTATTCCCTCAATTCCTACTTTGCTGAGAATTTTTTTTATCATAAATGGATGCTGGGTTTTGTCAAATATTTTTTTTGTGTCTATTGATATGACTGTATGATTTTTATTTTTCATTTTATGTGGTATATCACATTGATTGATTTGCAGATGTTGAGCCAAACTTACATACCAGGAATGAATCCTACTTGGTCATGGTGTGTGATCTTTTTAATGTATTGATTAATTCATTTTGCTAATTTGTTTTTGTTGAGGATTTTTACATCTGTGTTCTTTAAGGATATTGGCTTATAGTTTTCTTTTTTTGTAATGCCTTCTTCTGGTTTTGAAATCAGGCTAAAATGAGGCTGGGAGTCTTTTCTCCTCTTGGATTTTTCAGAATAGTTTGAGAAGAATAGGTGTAAATTCTTTTTTGAGTGGTAAAATTCACCTGTGAAGCTATCTGGTCTAAGACTTTTGTTGGGTGGAAGCTTATTGATTGCTGATTCAATTTTGTTTGTAGTAATTTAGTAATCAGATTTTCTGGTTCTTCTTAATTCAGCCTTAGAGGATTGTATGCTTTAAAAAATTTATCCATTTCTTCCAGATTATTCAATTTGTTTGCGTATTGTTACTCATAGTTTTTTTTTTTTAATTTCTGTGGTATCTGTTGTCACTTCTCCTTTCATGCTGATTTCATTTATTTGGGTCCTCTCTTTTTTTCTTGATGAATCTGGTTAAAGGTTTGAAATTTTGTTTATCTTTCCAAAAACAAAAGCAAAAAAAAACAGCTCTTGATTTCATTGATCTTTTGTATTTTTTTTGTCTCTATTTTGTTTATTACTACTCTTATATTTATTACTTCCTATGTTGTATTCAGTCTTTTGGCTTTGTTTGTGGTTCTTTTCCATGTTTTCTTAGGTGTAAAGTTATACTGTTTATTTGAGATTTTTCTTGTTTCTGTAAGTACACCTGCATTGCTATGAATTTCCCAATGAGGATGGCTTCTGCTATGTTCCATAGATTTGGAGTTATTGTGTTTTCATTTTCATTTGTTTCAAGGTATCATTGGTTTTCTTCCTTGATCTCATCATTTAACACATTCATCATTTAGTAGCATGTTATTTAGCCTTCATGTTTGTGTTTTTTTTTTCTTGTAACTGATTTTTAGTTTCATACCACTGTAGTCACAGAAGATGCTTGATATGACTTAAATCCTCTTGAATTTATTGAAACTTGCTTTGTGGACTAATATGTGGTCCACCTTGGCAAATGTTCTATGTGCACTTGGAAAGAATGTATATTCTGCTGCTTTTGGGTGAAATGCTCTAAAAATATTAACTCAATTCATATGGCCTAGTTTATCACTTATGGCCACAGTTTCTGTATTGATTTTCTGTCTGAAAGATCAGTCCATTGGTATTGGAGTTCCCTACAATGATTGTGTTACTGTTAATCTCTGCTTTTTTGCCAGAAAGTATTTATGTTACATATTTACAGGCTGCTATGTTGGGTGCATACATGTTTACTAGGGTGATATCCCTTGGTTGGATTGATCCTTTTATTATTATGTAATGTCCTTCTTTGTCTCTTATAGTTTTCATTTTAAACTCTATTCTGTCTGACATAAGTTTTGCTACTCCCCATTTTTTCTCATTTTCATTTATGTGAAATATCTTTTTCTATCCCTTAACTTTCAGTCTGTGTGTGTCTTTTGATATGAGGTGGGTCTCTTGTAGAAAGCATATGCATACCTCTGCATATGTTGTTTTCTTATCCATTCAGCTATCATATGTCTTTTGATTGGAGCATTTAATCCATTCATATTTAAAGTTATTATTGATAGTTACATAGTTTTTGCCTTTTTATTATTCATATTTTTTATCTTCACTTGTTTGTTTGTTTGTTTTCTTCATTCGTCTGCTTAAAGGAGTCCTTTTAACATTTCTTTTAATAGTGGCTTTGTGTTAATGGATTCCTTTAACTTTTTCTTGCCTGGGAAGCTCTTTATCTCTCCTTCAATTCTAAATGACAGTCCTGCTGAGTAGAGTAGTCTTGCGTATAGGCCCTTGCTTTTCATCAGTTTGAATATTTCCTTCCACTCCCTTCTGGTCTTTAAAGTTTGTGTTGAGAAATGAGCTGACAATCTTATGAGAGCTCCCTTGTTAGTAACTAGTTGTCTTTTTCTTGCTGCTTTTAGAATTCTCTCTTTGTCTTTAACTTTGCCATTTTGATTATAATGTGTCTTGGTGTGAGCCTCTTTGAGTTCATCTTGTTTGGGAGTCTCTGCACTTCCTGGGCTTGTTTGTCTATTTTCTTTGCCAGTTTAGGAGAATTTTTAGTCATTACTTTTTTCAAATATGTTTTCAATCCCGTGCTCTCTCTCTTCTCCTTCTGGCACTCCTATGATGTGAATGTTGTTACGCTTGCAGTTGTCCCACAGGTCCCTTAAATTATTTTCACTTTTTAAAAAAAATTTTTCTCCTTCTGATTGGATGTTTTCTGCTACTTTGTCTCCTAAGTCACTGATTTGATCCTCTGTTTCATCATCTAACCTGCTGTTGATTCTTTCTGGTGTATTCTTCATTTCAGTTGTTTTCTTTATTTTTGACTTTTTTTTTAATGGTTTCTATTTCTTTTATGCTTGCTATCTCTTTTTTGGAATTCTCCCTAATTTCATTTAGCATTCTTATAGCCAGTGTTTTAAACTTTGTCTTTGGTAGGTTGGTTGTCTCCATTTCATTTAGTGCTCTTTCTGGAGGTTTCTCTTATTCTTTTATTTGGGACTTGTTTCTTTGTTTCCTCATTCTGGCTTTCTCTCTGTGTTGGTGTCTGTATATTAGGTAGATCTGCTGTGTCTCTCAGTCTTTGCTGGGTGGCCTTATGTAGTGTGTCCTATGTGGTCCAATGGCACAGTCTCCCTGATCTCCTGAGCATGTGTTCCAGGAGTGACCCTTCAGTGTGTTGTGTGTGTTCTCTTGTTATAGTTGAACCTTGATTGCTCTTGGTGCATCAGTAAGTGGGGATTGACTCTGAGGCTGACTTACTGTGAGGATTGGCTATGCCCACAGTCTATGAGCTGCTGTGTGGTGGCTAAACCTACAGAGGAAGATTTGCCCCTGTAGTTTCTTGTGCTTGTTGAGATCACACTTTGGGAGTGTTGTTTGTAGGGCTAACCAGGTAGTTTTCTGGTGTGGTCTGAATCTGGTCTCTGTTTCTGTTGTTTCTGGTGTCTCTTGTGAGGGGCTCCCATGCAGGCCAATTTCAGTCTTACATATTAATGGCTGTGGCTACTGGCTACCTGGTAGGAGCCACAAAGCTATATGTGGTTGGCTTCTGCCTGTGCTGGACCTGGAAGCATGTGGGGGTGGCCTCACTGTGAGCCAAAACTGACTGCTACCAGTATTGGGCCTGGGACAGTTTAGCAAAAGCTCCAGGGCCCCCTAGGCCTATTGCCACCTGCCACCTGCCGGTAAGCCTCAGCTGTTTGAAGAGCATCCTTAGGTGTGTGGGCCAAGCTGGTTGACCCAGTGTTGAGAGTGCCCTCTGCAAGGCAGTAGGCGCTGTGCAGGGCAGAGTCCTAAAGAGTCAAGAGACATGGCTTGTGGTCTTCACAAAGTCAATGCAGCTTCAATTCCTGTACCAGTGCTCACCCCATGACTACTTCACACAGCACCCTGAGCACATGAAGCCATGTACTACTTGCCTCAGGGCAGCATTTGGCCTGTGGTCTTCTCACAAAATGTCCCCAAAACACTCCAGTCATCCACCACTCACCTCAGGCTCACAACAACTGAGAGCTGCCCTGGAATGTCTGTGGCACAGGCCTTGGATCACTGCCCATCACCAAAAGCTCCCTGGGCTGTCGTGAACCTTCCACTGCTGTTAAAGGCTTCTGCGGTTTATGGGGTGGGGCTGTCCACCCAGGCACTGAGAGTGCCCCTGGAAATGCAGCTCTTGGTGGGTGGGGCAGGTCCAGGGAGCAAAGGGGTATGAGAGGTGGTTTCTACAAAGTGAATGCAGTCTCAGCTTCCACACTGGTGCCAGGCCCATGAATACCCCACAAAAATGCCCTGAGAACACCACAGCCAGCCAGCACGTGCCTCAGGCCCATAAGTCCCTGAGAGCTGCCCAAGAGACTCTGCAAGACAGGCCTTGGGCCATTGCCCACCAGCAAACATTTCCCAAGCTGCTGCAGGCTGTCAGTCACTGCAATAAGGCTTCCACAGCCTGTGTGGTGGGGCCAACAGCCCAGCAGTCAATAGTGTTCTGGGAGATGCAGCACCAGCTTTGCATGGGGCTGGGGACCCAGGGTGTCACCAAGGCAGTGCACATGTGCAGATTCCACCAGACCAATGCAGGCCCAGGCTTGGCACTTTTGGGGAGGGCTTAACACAGAAAAGATAGTGCCCTCCTGTAGGCTACATGTGTGTCAGACTCCACACAGGGATAATAATGTCTGGAAGCCACAAAACTCAGTCTTTCCCAGCATGTCTCTAGGCCTCTTGAGTTGCCGCCCCTCCATCAGAGACCAGGTGAATATTTGCAAGTGAATGAGTCTGTGTGCGAGCCCTATAAGACAGCATCTGGATTTTCAGGTGCCGTCCATCTCACTGGGACAGGCAGAGCCTTCACTGATTTTCACTGCCAGATATGGGAACTCCTCTTCCTTGCCCAGGAATCCTGGGCTGGGGAGTCCAGTGTGTGGCTGGGACCTGGCCCTCTTCTGAGTGAGCCACTGCCACTGAGGAGTCCCTCCCTGTGTTCAACCGCTCTCTGTGAGTTTGGGGTCAGCCTGATTTGCATCTCTGCCCCTCCTACCATTCTCAATGTGGCCTCTTTATATCCTTAGTTATAGAGTTTCTTTTCAGCTAGTGTTCAGATGATTCTTTGGATTGATTATTCTATAATTAATTTGTAATTTTGGTGTAATCCCTGGATGTAGTAGGGATAGCATTTCCCTAATCCACCATCTTAGACTGCATCCGGCTCTCAATTTTTAAATATACCTGTTAAAATATGCCAAGTACTTAACATTTGGTTATATTGCACATTCACTATCTATCTATCTATCTATCTATCTATCTATCTATCTATATTTAGATGTAGACAAAATATGTGCATTTTGCCCTGTCCAATAATTAAGGTCCTTGAATCAATGTATAGAAGGAATTGCATTTGCATTTGGAATATAAGTTAAAATATACACAACACATCTAGATCAATGCAAATGTGGGTGGAATGGAAAATAATATATATAAAACACTATAGATAATTCCAATAAAGTAGAAAAACAGCAAATGTTAAAGCATTAAAATGATTGAGTACAGCAATGAATGTATTAGATTTCTTTTGTGATTATGCTAAGGATTTAATTCGATCTATCATATTTCCTTTGGTTAAAAAATGTTTTCTTCACATAACTTCAATAAATGAAGATAATTATATCTAGAAGTGATTCATCTTGATAAGTGCTCTTATAAATTACAGCAGCTAATTTTTAGTGAATTAGGTTTATTGGGACACTGCTGAGTTAAAAGAGGTATGGTTTTCTGTTGAAACTTCCTTATTAATTTAATGACTTCTTCTGTAACAGAAATGACAACTGAAATTGTTACTAATATATGAAATCTAAACAGTTGTGTTTGAACATGAAACACAATTTCTGGTTTTGTTGAGTTGGACCCATATAATTAAGACATTTCTTTATTTAAAAAATGTTATTAAGGGAATATTTATATGCCATTATAAATAACATGAGAGGGCAACTTCATTTTTCTATGCCATTGGATTTTCTGTACAGATGTTTGGAATTGTTTGTTGGATAGCTATTTGGACAGGAAACTCACTAGTTAAGCTAGATTGTGAAAACATACAAATACAATGTTCTTATTCTTTTAATGCGTGTTTCATACTTGGTAATGTGAATGAAGATCTTGGAATGATCAGCAAAAGGGGGAATAGCATAGAGGAGCAGGTTTGATAGTGGAAGGGGACCAGATATGACCAGGCCTGGAAGTCACGTTGCATTGGCTAGAAGTCAATCACAGAATCACCACTCCTAATTGCAAAGGAACCTAGGAAATGCAGCTGTGTGCTCAGTGAGAAGAGAAAAACACAGATTTTAGTAAATCACTTGCAGCCTCTTCCACTATTTATTTATTTTTTATTTATTTATTTTTTTTAAAGATTTTTATTGGGTAATTGGGGGGATGGGAACAGTGATGGGGAATTGGGGGAAGGGGAACAGACAAGTTGCTGTCGTTTTGTTCTTCAATCTAGTTGTGGAGGACGCTGCTTCACTGGCCCAAGTTGGCACCATCATTGCGCTCTTCCCTGGCGAGGCAGATCAGTTGCCGGCTTCTGGACGGCCGCTCACGGCGGCTGCTGGCCGCTCACGCTGGCTGCTGGCTACATACGGTAGCCCATGGCAACCCACTGCCACAGGGACTGCAGCCTACGCCGTCGCCAGCGACTCAGGGCAGCCCAGCTCCAGGTTGAGCTGTTGTTCAGCATCTTAGCTGTGGAGGGCAGTGTCACTGGCCCTCATATGTGGGATCCGAACCGGGGCCCTCTGGCATCCCAAGCGAGTTCTTAACCATCGCGCCACTCGGCCGGCCCTCTTCCACTATTTAGATAATATTATGGCAGAGTGAGTAGGACAACATTTTGTACTTGACAGCTTATTCTAAGGCTGAAGTTGTGTTACTCCTGTGCTGCTTTCTGGTTAGCAATCAATTTATAAGCAGTGCTTCTCAGTGGCCCTTCCAAAGGACATCAACATTTTGAGAGTTAATCTGGTTAAGAGCACAGTCTAGTTATTTCTTCTTAAACTGATTTTAAAAATTATATGTGCAGGTCTCTCCTGCATTTTTTAACAAGAATTTTAATTAAGTAACAAAATGATTTCCAGCATCAAGCAAAGCATGTTTTGCCCTAATTTTTGTGTGGATCTTTCTTAGAACTTTCTTACATTTGTCAATTATGAAACTCTCCCACACTAATAGGTAGCATCCGTCATTTCATCTTGCTCTTTGCACTGGACATGTGAAAATGTTTTGGCATAGCCCATAATTCCTCCAATGTGAAACTGACAAATTGTCAGCTCCTACTTAAGGGACAGCCTTAAAACTAACATCTTTGTCTTTCCTTTCCACTGATGAGTGGATTCAGGTGAACCAAAGTAACTGATCAGAACTTGAAACAAAACATGAGTTGACCCATTCCAATTGTGTTCTCGAGAAATTAAATTGTAAAATTTGCAGTGAATCAAACACTTGGATGTTAGTGGAAGGAATTTTGACAATATTAGTAAATGTAAAAACACTTTGATAATCTTACACCTTGGCTCAGAACTGTTTGATTTCTATATAGATATAGATAGATATAGATGTAGATGTAGATGTAGATGTGATGTAGACATAGGTATAGATATAGATATATAGCCAGGAAAACACTAAAATCTTTAAAGTCATATTTAATTTATTTCGAGTTCTGACCCCACAGATGTCCATCAATGCCCAGCTCAACTGGACTATCAAATTGAGCTTTGGACTAGCCTGCCTCCCAAATTTTCTTTCTGGCTGGAGCGGGGAGTATTTTGCAGGAAAACCCTCTGTGCTATCTCTCCATCAAATCCTTAATCAGCTACTGTCTCCTCTAGAGTTATTCCCTAATCATCGTAAGTAGAATCGCACTCCTGCTTCTTTGATGTCATTTTCACATTTGTTTCTTATATTGTAGTTAAGTGTGTACATGCCTTGCTAGCTAGCCTGCTTCATGGCAAATATTTGACTCATTTAGGCTACCTACAGCTATGGGGGTTATTGTTTAAGTATACCTATGTCAATAAAAAAGTCAGAATTGTTGTGAATATTACAGGGATAGAGCTCAACGACCCCTTCTTTCTTTCTCTTTTATTTTAATCTCTGTTATTTGCTGTGGCTGTTTGTCAATGTGTGCTTGTATGTATGTGTGTATATGTCTGTGACACCTAAAATAGAGGTTACATTGAAGAGATAAAAGTCTTTTTTTCTTTAATTTCTAGAATCTAAGCTTTAGTTACTTTCCCCTCACTTATCCCCATCTCTGGGTGGGAAGGGTGTATAAAAAAGAAAAGAAAAACCTTGCATTTCAAGCCTCCATGCTACCTTTTTCCTTAAAAAGTAAGCAAAGGGAAGATAATTATTGTGATGAGAAACCTGTGGCCTGGGTTCAATTCTGTGAACCAAACAGTACAAATGACGACCCCTTGGGATTGGTCAGCGGCGGAGGTAGCGGGAGGGGTTGTTGATCCACGTGAGGGCATTGTGATCGACCAGTCTCACACATGTCTCATTGCCTACATAAGATGTCAAGTCTTCCCAAATTTTTATCCCTTTGTGGTGTCTAGGACTGTGCCACTAATATAGCGAGTGTTAAAAAATAATCAAATAAACTAATAATTTACAAAAGAATTAAAAAGTGAGTGTGAACGTGCTTTGAACATAAAAAAAATAAAAAAACATGAAAAGGAGACAAAGATCATAAATCGAAGAAACAAAGGCAACAATTGAAGTTCCTAGTGGCTTGTTGGATAAAAGAGTGTCTGCATCTACTCATCAAAATGCTCAACAAATGAAAGCATGAAAATATTTTCTTTGATGCTAACAAAAGTGGGTCTAATTACAAGTTATTCAGGAATAGTTAGCTGCTGCCCTTTTTCCTTTTTATCTCAGTATGTAACTGTGGTGAGTTATTCAGAAATACGCTGCATAGTTTCAAAAATTATTGTTATTGATGCTTTATTATGTAAATATTTAAAGATTCATTTTTAAATAGTGGGTAACCTGTGTACATTTTGATGGCTTTTTGAGAAAAACTTTGCAATAAGTATCAGCGTCAGCTTTTGTAGACAGTCAAAACCAGAACTCCAAGAAAAATACACATAGATATCACTTCTCCTTTGTAAGAGGCTGGAGAATTATGAATTAATAAATATTTAGTAGCAATGGGTCAAACAGAACTTTGCTGTTTCCATTGCAGTTTATGTGTTTATGCATATGGTAAATATAGAAAGGTTTTCCTAAGTCAGTGCTACATGGATTAAAAAATTAGAAACATGATAATATTATGTGGTTTTCTAGGAAGTGGGCCATTGTCTGGTGACTTAAATATTGTATTTAGAGTGCTTGTTTATGGATCATTAATTTTCCTCAGGCTGAAATAGCTAGGATTGCCAGTGTTGTTAAATTTATCCAATTTGAGGGTCTGCCGAATGGCGCACTGGTTAAGAGCTCGCTTGGGATGCCAGAGGGCCCCGGTTCGGATCCCACATATGAGGGCCAGTGACACTGCCCTCTACAGCTAAGATGCTGAACAACGGCTCGACCTGGAGGTGGGCGGCCTTGAGTCGCCGGCGACGGCAAGTGGATTGCCATGGGCTACTGTGTGTAGCCAGCAGCCAGCGTGAGCAGCCAGCAGCCACAGTGAACAGCCATCCAGAAGCCTGTGGCTGATCTGCCTTGCCCGGGAAGAGCACAATGATGGTGCCAACTTGGGCCAGTGAAGCAATGTCCTCCACAACTAGACTGAAGAACAAAAGTATAGCAACTTGTCTATTCCCCTTCCCCCAATTCCCTAATTAAAAAAATAATAATAATTAAAAAAAATTATCCAATTTGAAATGGAAAAGAATGATTATTTAGAACTTTTTCTATTTAGACAATAAATTACTTTATTTAAAACACTTGTTTATTCACTACAGAGAATTTAAAGTAATGTTAGATCAAGTCACAAGTTATCTGTATGTTGGAAAATAGTACTAAAATAAAAAAGAATAAAGAAACAAAATATGCAGGGTTTAGTGATATTGTGATTTAATTAAGCACTTTTCATAGTTATAAAGGATGTTACTTTATGGGAAAAAGTAAAGAGCCAAAATGGCTAATCTTGTCATGTTTACACTTTCTTTGAAGTTATTATTAGTGGGAAAAAAAAGCATGGGAAAACACCTAACATTTAATCAGTGGTTATCTATCCTGCATTTCTTTTAAAAGCAGATATGAAATTTACTGTTTACTTGTCTCTTCAGAGGGAGCAAAAATTTAAGTGTGCCATTTAAACACATCACCTTTATTTTATTCTACCAAACACTTTAAAAGGCTGAGTGTAGATATAGATATACATACATACATATATACATACATACATACATACATGCATTTGGTTTGTGTGTATATATACATATGTACATATATGTATATAATATATGCACATATATGTGTACCTACAGGTATTATACACATATATGTGCATATATTATATATGTGTATATATATATTACATAAATATTGTTTTGTTTTTAATATTTATATATGAAAAGTTAGGCTGGTTTAAAAGTCTTTATTTTTTTAATCTTTCAATTTGATTTTCTATTTTATGAGCATTTAACTTAAAAATTAGAATATAATTTAAGATGAACTTACAACCAAGTTTAAGGAGTATGAAAAAGGAATGTGGGAAGTTTGAATCATTTAAATAATTTTGATGAATTGCTTAGAAATTAAGAGTATTTTGAAATAAAGTTGGGTAAAATTCAGTTTTATCCCTTTCAGAAGACTCTGTGTGTGTGTGTGTTTAAAGTTCAGATATGTCTTTGGGATCTCTAATATAATCTTTTAAGATTATTTTGCTTTACACATAGTCAAATCTTGTCCCTCTCTTTTTAAATAGATATTCATAAAGCAAGAATATTACCAGATACTTGATAGTTAATATAGTGTTTTCATTTTATATATGTATGTGAATATTAATATGATCGAGAACTTAAGCAGAAAATACTTAAATATTTGTTTACAGTTCAAAGCTTAGTTTTGGACCTTAGAGGGTTATAACCCTTTACTATTAAGAGTTCAGTTTTCTTGCAGTTAATGAAGTAGAGGTTAGTCATAACATTCATGGCAATAGTTTATAACAGGCACTACTTTATATTTCCAACAAAGTGTTCATGGTGGCTAGAAGATAGTACTTTCTCCATAAAAGTTAGTTTCCTTCATTTCTTTCTTTCTTTTTTTTAAGTTTTTATTTTCTAAGAAATTTTATTGGTGAACAGTGTGTTTTTTCCAGGACCCATCAACTCCAAGTCAAGTAATTGTTTCAATCTAGTTGTGGAGGGCACAGTGAGTTGGCCCATGTGGGAATCGAACCAGCAACCTTGGTGTTATGAGCCTGCGCTCCAACCACCTGAGCTAACTGGCTGCCCCTCTTTCATTTCTTAATGAATAAATTCTGTCTGCTCAAAGAGTGGATCAAGTTTTTTCATTGATTATCACATCTTTAGTATCACACATTTATTAAGCACTTTGTGTTGGGCATGTATGTGCATCTTTATATGTTAATCAATATTTCTCAAATGTAAAAGATAATTTTTCCTTGAGCTTTTATATCACAGCTGTTGTTCTCTTCTACTTTCAAGAATCAGTATGTTGCTGGATGAAGAATGAGAGTTAACTAAGGAAATGGATAGTGTCCTCCATCCACCTTCCATTCAATCATTTTTTTTCCATTATCAGAGGAAGTAATATTATTTAGTTAATATGCACTTGAGGAATTTCCCTCTCCTTTCTAATATTTCCTTGGTTTTGTTGAAGCTTCATGTTCCTTATTCCTGTGACCGTGCCCTATCCACGTTTCCTCCATGTCTCTCAGGTTGCTCTTATTCACTTTCCTTTATTGACTTCTCTTCTTTCCACATTTTACCCCCCAGGCATTTCCATAGGTTTGGTGAATATTATTCTTTTTTGTGACATATTTTCTTAAGACCTCAACTTTGGAGAATGTGCTATTGGTCACATTATTTTTGTGCAATCTGTTCTCCTGGATCTTATCAAATGGCCCTATCTTTTTCTTCCCCCTCACTTGACTATCTCAATATCACCTTAATTTCAATAAGTTTACCACTGATGTCATTATTATTTTACCAAAAAATTATTTTATCCTTGCAGTTTCTCTATTTCAATCAGTGAAACTATCAGCTTGTATGTAGTAAAAATTTAAAATTAACCTTTAAATAATCTGCTTTTTAAATTATTATTCTCTTTTACTTTTGTATTCAGTCAGCTAATCAGGTCTATATATTATATGAATGTGCATTTGAAAAGTGTTTTATTGAAGTGAAGTTTTATCAGAATAAATATAATTTATTATGCCTGTATCATTTTTTACAAAGTTCTATTTCTGTCACCAGATATCTCTTGCCTATTAACTCAGTAGGCTAAAGTCTCTTATCTGTCTCTCTTGCTCAGATATAGTCAGTATAATCTAGGATAGTCTACCTTTAACAAACTTAATTGACCCTCATCCCCAGTTTAAAAATTTCCAATACCCATTTCAATTTCAAGAACACTTTATCCAGGGAGTCTCCTCTATTTTTCTTGAGTACTCTTCTCTCTTTTTTGAAAGTATTGCAAACTTCCCCACGTTTGAATGCCAAGGAGAATTCCCAGCTCAGCTTACCCCAGGCCCATTGTTGTTAATGTTCTTTTTTCTGTGTGCTGTAACAAAGGGAGCACTACTCTGAGCCACTCAGGCACAAGCCTAAATGTTAGCGTCATCACTCACTCACTGTTTAGCCCTGGACAAATTACTTAAGCTCTGAACTTTAATTTTTTGCTTATTAAAAGGTGATAATTAGGTCTACCTCATAGGATTATTGTAGGGATTTACGTTTATACATGCAAAATAAATGCTGTTGCTTAGTTGTAATAAGAATAATTGGCTCTAATTATTCTCTACTACAAAACTTACTATTAAACTTAATGCTTTTTTCATGTATGCAATTTTTTTCATATTTATTAAGCACTTCTCAGCAGTTTTTCTCCCTGACCCCTTAATCTTAAAAGCTGTACCTTGCAATTCTCTTTTATCTCTCTGAGTGTTTAGCACAATGCTGAAAACAGAAGACTACAACTCAAGTTGCCTGGGTTCAATTTCTAGCTCTACTACTTAACAGGCATATAACCTTGAGGAGGTCCTATAAATTCCCTGTGCCACAGTTTCTTCATTTGTAAAATATAAATACAATAAATTCCCTAGCTCACATATTATTGTGAAAATTAAATTAATCAATATGAGTAAAGCACTTATAAAGCACTGGTGGAAATTCTAATGTCTCAGTTCTTATCACAGAGACAACCAGCAGGAGCTGCTTGAGTAAATTATAATAATTTTATACATTTAATGTTAATTTATTATCTTGACTATACAATAAATGTATAAAATTATTATAAAATAATTTATTCAAGCAGCTCATGCTGATTGTTTCTTATATTCAGTTATATATATATATTTATATATATATTTATAGATATATTATATGGAAAGAGTGAGATTTGTTAAATTTATGGTTAAACATGTTAGAGAAGTAGTAAATATCCATAAATATCCAAAAGATGAGGGGTTTTTAAAAGTCGTCCTTTGTAGGAAAAATATAACTGGAAAACATCATGCAGAGTGCTACGATGCATTACTAGAAGACACTCATGAAATGACAAATAAAATTTCTATGTATACTACCTCCAGAAAAGCAGGATTTTGTTTGACTACATTAAGAAACATAAAGTTTAGTTGACATAAACTGTGAGGGGCTAAAATCTGTAATTGTGTTCCACTACTAAGGGGTAATGAGTACATCACGCTTACTTACTCAATAGCCAAACTTTTTAAGGGAATTTGTGTAGATATAGTGTAAAAGATAGGAACAGCTAAGAATCTAGAAGCCTTTCAGTTTTATAGACATTATAACAAATATCTCATTAAAATAATCATATTAAAATCACATATAATTACTTTTTTTTTTTTTTTGCAACTATCAAGTGTGAGCCTCTACCTGAGGAACTTGGATTATTTGGGTTCATGAAATTCTGCACAGGAATGTTCCTAGGTTAAAGACTTGATCTTGTTCTTTTATACAGTTCCTCACTACCTAACATGGGCTTGCCCTTAAACTAGTGGCCACAAAGAGGAACCAAAACTTGCCTGTTCCTTCAAGGAGCTTCCAGTTGCTCAACAGATTTTTTAATGAGCTTTTGGTTTTCAGAATTATGTTGAACATTTGTGAATTTTTCTAACTACACTCAAAGTTCATAGATAATGATCTTGAACATTCATTTTAATGCTGACTGAAATGAAGCCATTAGCTAAACAGAAACTATTGAATTTTGAACTCCTCTGCCATCTGTTCCCCTGAAAAAAAGAAAATGAAAATGTTAAAGAACTTTAATTGCTTCCTTAAAACTTATAGTATTTGTATGGTTTGAAAATTAATGACAATATTTAAAATGCCCTTTCTAATATGATCAAATAATGCTTGAGGGATTTGCTAAATTTGTGTGTAATTACTTATTTCATGTTGCTTTTGCTGTATAATAAATTATCTCAAAACTTGGTGGCTTAAAACAGTAAGTTATTTCTGGCAATTCTGTGGGTTAGTTAAGTTCTTCTGCACTTCCCACATAGGATGGACTCACTCCTGTGGTTTCCTTCAGCTGTAAGTTCAGCTGAGCAGTGACTCATCTGAGGCAGATGCTATAACTGAGTCTCTCTCTCTCCTTTCTTTCTCAAGGTAGCCACACCAGGCTTCCTCGTATGGTGGCAGCAACAGTCCAGAAGGCAATCTCCAAAGCATTTATGAAACCTGGTGTCATTTTGCATTTTGGCTCATGTCCCCTCGCCCAAACTGAGTCAGTCATTTAGGTCAGACACAGAGTTCGTGTGTGAGAGACCTATACAAGGCTCTGGATGTATTTTTTTTTCCTCTAGACAGTGCTTTTGACCAAATTTGGAGATTATAAAATAAGATATCTGCAAGGGACTGTAACAGTCATTAGTATTTTATTGATCAAGAAAATAATGCCGATAAAAAGTAATTGACCAAGGTTAAATGTCCAGTTGTAGGCAGAGATATTTAATATTAGGACAATTATAAGGTGTTCAAATTCAGTGCATTTTCCTGTATATTTTTTAAATTAATGTCAGAACTCAGTAATTGTAGTCATATATTATAAATGAACATACAACCTCATGATAATACATTTAAATCAGGTTGTAAGGTTTGTCAAGAGTATTCTAAAACCCTTTTAGGGATATTCTTCCCTGCCTGGGGAAAAACAATTACTGAAATGAGTTAATCATGCTACTTTAATTAACAAAATGTAGCTTTGTTTTAGAAATGTTCAAAATCTAAAATTAGATTTTCATATATATGAGTACTAAACATGTTTGCTATTTAAGAGACTGTGTTTTAATGCAGTTTGGTTCACAGCAAGATTAAGAGGAAGATACAAGCATTCCTCACATCCCACTGCCCTGACACATGCATACTTTCCCTTTCTCAGCATCACCCATCAGAGCAGCACACTTGTTACAATCAGTGAACCTACAGTGACACGTTATAATCACTCAGAGTCCATGTTTATATAATCACTCTTGGTTTTGTACACCCTATGGGTTTGGACAAGTGTATAATGACATGTATTCAGTATAATACCACACAGAGTATTTCCACTGCCCTACACATCCTTCGCACTTCACCTACACATCCCTCCCCACTACTCTCAGGCTCTGCCATTCACTAATAATTTTTGCTGTCTGTATAGTTTTGCACTTTGCAGAATGTCATCTAGTTGGAATCATATGATATTAAGCACCATACTAAGTTTTGTAATTTAAATACCTAGGTAGAGACTAAACTAATGACTTTGTTGCAGATTAAATAATGGATAAAAATTTGACATCTGAAATCCATTTTTAGGTATGAAAACCATGAAGTCCTTGTGAGACAGTCAGGTAAAGGTGTCCAATCAGTATTTAGAATTACAGAGATAATTCTAGGAGAGAGGTATACTTAGTATATTTTCTAGTTTTTTGACAGATTACTGAACAGTGATTCTTCCAGAAACTTGGAAAACGAATGTTTCTCACTGTCTGACAAAAAGTATTGCTGTTGGAAATAACACACACACACCACATACACACACACACACACACAGATGATATGTGTGTATGTGTATGTATACATAGCTGTTTTCATTATCCACAATGATGTTTATAAGTCACCACAAACAATTAATTAGTGAATACTGAACCATTGCTCCTAGGGGAAATATATATGTCTCATATACCAGAAGTGCCACAAAAGTGTATACAAGTGGACACTTTGGTAAATGTTGCTCAAGCAGCAGTTCGTCATATCAGATGTGTCTGTACGCTGATGGTAACCACTTTGAGCCCCTCTTGTAATTACAGAAGTCAAACATGACTTGTATTCATCTTTTGTTATCAGTATATATTGAGGATTACAATTTTAATACAGTTTCCCTGTCTCAAAATGTGTATACATTTATTGGCACCCTCTGTAAATTACAATCTTAAATCCTACAAGCAACTCATTCTAGCACATTCTATTTCTTTTTTTTTTCAAAAGAGAAAAAAGAGTTCTGAAGTGTTAAGTGACTAGCCCAAAGCCACTTCACTAACAGGTGCCAGAGTTGGGATTCACATACCATCCCACTGACCACAGACAGAAGCTTCTTGTACCATATTGGACTACCATAACCACCCTCTGCTCAGCTCTGTATGAGAGTTGGAAACAGGAAGGCAAAACGTCGCCTTGTTTATCCTCAGCTGGGAATGTGCTCCTGGGATAAAGCAAATGTTTTGCCTCTCAGCGCAGGCCTGCAAATATCAGGAAAGCACTTTTGAGGTTTGCTTTTATGGTTACAATAAATTCTAGTGAGTAGGCAAATTCCCAAATGCAGAATCTGCAAAAATAGTTAGAATTGGCTATATTTAGATACTAAGGATTATTCTATCATGAATGAACTCAACAGAGCTGAGGTAATCAGTGTGAAAGGTATATGACAGGAAAGTCATAGGCATAAACTATGTTGTCTCTAACACAGTCCCAGATAATTATTTCTGTTTTATCTACCCAATCATTAAATTAACATTCATTTATTGAAGGAGTTGCTTGTAGCATACTCTTCTCAGTGAGACCTGTGATCATAGCTTAAAATCAGGGAAATGATAAGGAAATTTAAAAGTAAATAAATTATTATCCAAATACAGTGTTCTTGAAGCATTCTTTATTGGAGCAACTAATTATTTTCACCCCGATATTTCCTTAGAATAAAACTCAGACAGGGTACAGCCTTCACACAGAATAAAGTAAATAAATGTTTCTTGGGTGTTTTTTTTTTAATTTATCCCATGTTATAAGAAATTTTAAAGTGGAGTTCAGATTAGCATACTCTGAATTAAGAAATTAAGGAGAACCTGAAAATCAAAAAGTAGCTTAACAAAATATTTAAACCTTTAAGTTTTTGGGCTACATAATGGTAAACAGTTCTATTTAGAAATTTCTGTAAAATAGGTCCTAGATCTCACAAATTTCAACTAAATTCTACAAATGACAAATATGCTAGTATTTACTACTGATCGGATTTTATCACATGCTACTTTTTTTAATTGGAATTATTTTTATGTATTAGAATCTTAATGGCAGGTTTTTTTTGTTATGTCTGAAGGACTAGGTGTTAAATATAAGAAATGAAATTACACTTTCATTTGATGCAAGATGTTTATCAATTATATTGTATTTATCTTTCACACACAGTATCTAGATAGAGTTCTAATATACTGCACATAACACAATTTTTAAATTTTAACTAAATTAGTTTTGGAATCATAATCTTCCTATGTTTTAATTATTCTATATAGTAAATTTTGCAATTAGGATGACATGTCACACTTTTGAGTTATTAGACTATTTCCATTTACCTTGAAAGAGTAATTTAATTGAATCATTCCCTACTGGATAAACAGATCCAATTTTTTTAAAACATGCAATTGAATTATGTGCAAATTTGTTCTGAAGTAAAAATGGATATGTACCGAAACATCACAGTAAAATTTCTAATGCACTTGTGAAATAGTAAGTATCAATTTTCCAAAGGATTTTAGAATCAAATGGAACTTTAGACATTATGTAATTTAAAATCCCTAGAATTTCAAATGATGAAACCAATGACATTTTTTACATAAGTAATTGATATAGAATGGATTAGAAAGCAAATTGTAAACTGTAAAATACTATATAAGACTGAAATAATATAATTATTTTAAAAATTTACCCAAATAGTCAGTGGCTGTCAAAACTAATATACATCAGTCTAAAGATCTCAGCCATATGCCAGACTAAAATAAATAAATAAATAAATATATGTATATCTATCTATATACCTATATATATTTATAAATATATATACAGTAATACCTTGGTTTGCGAGCATAATTCATTCTGAAAACAAACTACTCGTACTGCAAGACATCGCTCATTTACCATGTTAAAATGTATTCAACATGTTTGCTCATGTTGTGGAACACTTGCAAACCAAGTTACAATCCAAGGTTTTACTGTATATATATTTTTAATTGAGGCTTATGTTTAAACAAAAACTTAAAGTAATTACCAGATTTTAGAGCTTCCTTAAGCTTCTGTAAGTATTTTGGTAGATTGTTGTAGTAATGGACCTCAATAAATCATGCCAATAGCAGTAGGTAAACTCAGGTAGTAATAATTATGGGAAGATTAAAAGAGTATAAGTAGAAATCTTAAATTATCAGGAACATATTTTATGCCACGTAGTGTTGCTAAAATATTTCCATATATTTTATCATACAATTTAACAAATAAATCTTGAGAGATACATATTAATGTCTCCATTTTATAAATAAAAATAAGGAATACCTTGTAACTTTACTGACATAGTAAAGCTAAGAAATAAATATCAGGGCCTGAATTTGAAGCTGCTGTAATGTGCTGTCAGCCTCTTTGCACAGCACTATCCAGCTTCAAAACGTTTTGTCTCAATTTTCTTTGTGTGTGTGTGTTTTTATTTGGATTAGAACATATAAAAGTAGCCATAAAAAGAAATTGTATAGCAATGTGGAAAAGGAAAGCTTTGGCAAAGGGAGAAGAGTCACAGAAATTAGAACAGCAATTGAGAAAATGTTTGAAGCAGTTCCTGTAATTTGTCATTGAAATCACTTACAGTAAATTTCCAATGGTAGAGACAACTCTTAATTAAGAGATGACTGTTTGGTTTAAGGAGTGGAAAATTGGATCTTTATTACAAAATTTCTTTTATCCAATGTCTGGAAAAAAAATAGCGTCAAAGAAAATATATTAATAAAAACAACTGAAAAAATTTAATAACAACAGTGCCAAATACAATTATAACCTATACCTAATGCAAGAAGTTTAAAAACTTGTGAGCAAAGAAAGAAACAGAAGATCTTGAAGCAAAATGAAGCAAGAAAATCTTGAAAATTAGTTTTACTACCTGGAACCTTGGGATAAGTTATGTTCCTTAGGTTCCTTCTTTTATAACAACGAATGATAGGAATGGCTGTGGGGAAGACAATATAGAAATAAGGAAAGTAATCAAAGGGAATGTCTCTAAGGGAAGGTTGCGTGGTTACCCAATGAATTTAATAAGCCTTGAGTATTCATGGTGGGAATGGGATACACTTTTAAGTGGTGTAGGAAAATTAGGAACTTCTAAGAAGAGGTAAGAGAGCTCAATTATTCTATTAAAGTGTACATGTTTCTCCAGTTGTTTTAGTATCCTTCACTCAGGCTTCAGAGCTTCATTACAGGAAACTGAACTACACTCTGGAGGTTTGTTTTTTTTTTTCCTAATTTTTGGATTTATATTCTTGTTTTAACATAAAAACTTCCAATACAGTCTTGTTAGAATGATTGTTTAATTTTTAGGGAAAAAGTTCTTAAGGCATATCAGAACTAAGTACCTGAGTATGAGCTATTCTTGCCTTTGTTTTCAAAAGCTTCTAATAATAAGTTTTTGCTTGTGAAGTACCATGGAGTATTGACACTGAAGACATTTCTCATAGTTTGTTTTCTCCATAGATGAAATATTTATATGACTTCCTCAAATCCTTTATTTGTGCTCAGTCCAATTGAAATAAAAATAAAATATCTGTCTTTCAAAACTTAAATACAAAATATCCAGCTCTAAAACTTAGCTTAACAGACTATGATGTATACATAACACAAGAAATTACCCACTGTATATCTGCCCAAAAGAGATATCTGAATAGAGTTTCTGAGTACAGCATAATGAAAAGAAATGCCACTGAACAATCAATATATGCCAAGTGCGGTGACAATGAGAAAAATAAAAGTAGGCTATATAAAATAATAATAAAAAAATAATAATAATAACAACAACATAATAATAATAATAATAATTCCAAGGTAGAAAATGAGACAACAGACAAAAGGAAATTACCACAGTTGTTTTATTCTATGGAACCACCTAATTAAATGAAAAATTAATTAATCTGAGACATTATACAAGAAGATAATAGGACTTCCATTTGGCACTGTAGTGGATTGGCTACTCTGAGGATATTCTGGAATAAAACTATATTTTGTATAAAACACTATATTGCATAAAACCTAATAATATAAGACAGGGAGGCCAGACTCCACTCACCCCACCCAAAACAATCAAACACAAAAACAAAGTTGATATCATGGAAGAGAGTAGTAAGCTTTAAGCAAACACAATGCCTTTTGTTTCTTTGATTGGTTTTTGAGGGCAAATAAACTGTACTGACTAGAAATCTTGGCAAGTGATGGATGGATTTGCAGAAACTGAGACACTCAGGGTTAGTCAGTGACCTGGAAAATGCTTGAATGGTCCCAAGTTAAGAGTGTTCTTCAGCTAAGGCAGAAGGAAATGCAAGGTAGAAAAGTAACTCCAACTTTGGCCTTAAATATTTTCACAAATAAAGATCACCAAAATGCAACCTCAAATCAAAAATCACCTGGCTCTCAAGAAAATAACCCACCAGCAGTAAAGATTGGTAGAAACAATATTCAAAAGTTTGTGCCCAATCCCAAAGACCTTTAGATATTGGAATAACCAAAATAGTATATATAAAAAATTTTCACATTCAGTAGGCAACTAAAAAGACAGTAATCTTGAAGAGAAGGCTGCATAAATGATCAAGATTTTCTTTTTCCGGGAAATATCCAGGGTTTAAAGAAAAGTATAATAAATAAATGTTTCATAAAAGGAAAGTATGATGGGACAGAATTTGAGGAAATAATCAGGAGAGATTAGTGTTGCTGAAATCAAGGGAGGAAATTCAAGAGGGAAGCCATGGTCAGTAGTGTCATACAACAGGAATTCAAGAACACAGACAGAAAGACCACTGGATTTAATACTGAAGTAAACTTAACCTTCTCCTTTTGTCTAACTGATCTTTACACAGACTTCTGTATTTGCCAACAAAACCAACCACAGAGAAAAGT
Source organism: Hipposideros armiger (assembly GCF_001890085.2). Classification (NCBI taxonomy): domain Eukaryota; kingdom Metazoa; phylum Chordata; class Mammalia; order Chiroptera; family Hipposideridae; genus Hipposideros; species Hipposideros armiger. The sequence continues at coordinate 784,305 of NW_017731812.1, read as the reverse complement.
ATGGGGATGGTAGAACATTAGATTTTCCTCTTCAAAATTATTGATACCAAGAAAACATTTGAAAAATGAAACATTATCCAATGAATACATTATTCTAAGCCACTAGAGGACAGTTAGATGTTATTTATTTTAGGCATCATATTGCTTTGTCTTATAGTCTCATTTCAAGGCCAGCATTTTTTTTTTTCAATCCCCAAAGTATGATTTTGGCTCTATGCATTGCTCATAACCAGAGCAGTTACCATGGCAATGAGGGACCTGTCAACAAAGAGGTCTTTTTGTTTTATTTTGTTTTAGAAATCCACTTAATGCAGAAAGTCAATTCTATAGTTTCTAAAGACAATTTTCATTGAACTTTCCCATCATTTACTTTTCTTCTTAACATTTCTTTTATTCAGATAGCTTTTGAAATTTTTTTATTCCAAAACTCTTGAAATGAAATAATTGTGTGAAGTGGGATGCAAACTTTTCTAAAACTAAAAGTTGAATGAATATGAAAAAAATGAACTGAGAGTGCACTTTACAGGATCATCAAGCTGTCTACAGAATAGATGTTCCACAAGACTATTTTAGATGGTTCATCCTGATGAAAACTGAACAAAAATGAATATTGCCAATCTGTCACCAATCTATCGATCTTTGGAATATAAATCAGTGTTAAATATCCAAAAGTGAAGTACATTTGAAATACAGAGGGTGCCAAAAAAAAGGATACACATTTTAAGAAAGGAAAAAACTGTATTAAAATTGTAATATTCAACATGTACCGATGAAAAAAAATGAATACAAGTCATGTGTATACATTTTCTTGGCACCTCTGGCATTAAGGTACTTTGTAGAGAATTATTCAGAGAATAAATTATTCCCTTATGTGCAGAGCTATCTAAATCAATTTCTAGGACTAAATTGAAATCTTTCTGTCATGTTTCTAAGCAAGGGATTCAAGAGACAAAATGACAGCATTAATTGAATATTGTGACAAAAGAGTTCATCTAAAAAAAATGTACGCTTCTCTGGCAATTACATTCTCTTATATTGTCTTTCTAACTATTTGCTCTTTTAGCATTTCAGATAGAAGGTCTAAGTTTTTTTGTTGTTGTTGTTTTATTTTAATACCTACTAAAAAAATAAAAGTTGCCATGTTACTAAACCACATCAAGGAATGAATGGATACACCTAATTATTAATATATGGCAATATTACCTCTTAGTTGCTTATTATTTTTATTTGAAAGTTAACAGAACTAAATTTTAGGGCATTTTCTCAAGGGAGCATCGGTAGACATTTTAATTTAAATATGTTAATAAAAGTAGTCACTGGCTCATTGTATATATTCAATGAATGTTTGAATATCTACTGTGTTTCAAGCAATGTGATAGGTATTTTGACAAAATGGAAAAGAAGACATGCAAGGCATTTGCTCTGATGGAAGTTCAGTTCTAAACAGTATGAGATAATACATTTTCTGTAGATTTCCAAAGTTATTTGAGATTAGTGAATAATATTAATAGTGTGAGAGAATGAATGAGTGCTTGTGTATCTCAATGTGTATACAAATAATGAAAAATGCATCATTGGTGAGACAAAATAGATATTAGATTATGAATGAGTAACACAAATAGTAGTAATCAACAAAGTTTAAAGGAAGAAGCTGTTTTACCTGGTATGATCAGAGGCAGTTCAGAAAAGAAGTAGGATTTAATGTGTTTCAAAGAATGGGCAGAATTTTAATACTTGTAGAAAAAGAAACAGCTGTATGAGGATAAAAAGTCAGAGGAACAGAAATTCATTACCCCGTTCCTAATATTCTTATTGTTTTATGGAGGTGGCAGAAATTAAACAAACCCATTAATGAATTTTGTAAAATTATATACTTCTTTGAATATGTTTAAGTTGAAATATGATTTTTATCATAACTTTAAATAGCTCTAAGAGCTGTAATCTCCAGTGACTGTAAATATTATCACTATGAAATGAAATTATAATATCATCTGTAAATATAGTCAGTGAAATTAAAATATGTTAGACTTGATAATCACTATTATCATTGAAAAAAATAAATGATCAAGTGTATCTTTCAACAGTCAGAAATTGTAAATACTTTATTTTTCTCCTGGAACTGAAATTTTCACTTAGACAAATGTAACATTTTGTTCATAAAAGTCTTCTGTCTCATCATAGTTCTTATTAATTCTCCATTTAAATCTTGGTCACCACTAGACTCTAAATGTTAATATTTAGGAATTGAGTAATCATAATGATATTATTACATAACTGATCAAAATTATATAAATATGTTACAATTGTGATAAATTATTAGTAAAATATTATTTGCAATGCATCTCTTAAGGAGATGAATGAAGCTTTGTTCACGTAGTTTCAGTATCCATGGAAGAATATTATTCTAAGAAAAAAACAAGTTTCATTATTAAATCTATCCTTATTTTTTCATAGATTTAAGTGCAGAAAAGAATTACTTACATAAATATGTAGATGGAAAAAATGGGTTTTTTAAATACCAATATTCTTTAATTCTTTGAAATCTTTCAGTATTATAGGTTAAAAATCAGAAATCTATAATCAAAAATAATTTTTAGTGATCGATCAGCTTACACCTAGGGCTTACATGAGTCATATGCTGTAACGTCTCAAGATAATGAAAGGTAATGCACTTCTTTTATAAAGAAAAAAAAAAAAGAGAGGTGAATGTAAGAGAAAGTTAATTGTGAATTGGGATTCAATAAAGAAAAATCTACATCTCTATTATGGATGTGTTGTCATGTGGACTAAATTTAGTAAAACGTGTTCCTGTAAGTTGAGGCTCTGAAAAATGATTTCCTTGAAGCTATCTGTGCCAATACTACATACTCCTTGAAACATTTTTCCAAATACGCCGGGGCGCCCATACTTGAGTTTGAAAACTGTAAGAAGGCTATATGAAAATATATAGCCTTGGGGCAGTAAATAATCCCAAAAGAAAGTTACGAAAGGAAGACCTGAAGTCTTGAGAGATTGACCAAATGAAGTTTGGGTTGGGGGTAGGTCACTTATTAGGCAATAGGATTGTATTTGCAAGTCTAGCAACTCAGTGAAAACATATTGTATTGTAAGAAGGAAGTGTAAGAAGTCTCATGTCATCTGAGGTAGTATATGTAAGGCAGAGGCTGTTGACAAATGTAGCTAGAGAGGTATGCGGAGACTAGACAATAATAAGTGTTATATGTTAAGTTGTAAAGTACAGACTTACCCTGAGGACAATGGTGAACTAACAAAGGGTATTTTTTAACAGACTAAAGAGTGTTTTTAACAGGGAAAACAACTCTTTGTTTTTAAGACTCTCTAGGAGCAATAAGGAAAATACGTTTGAGTGACTATGAGGTTATAGGGAGGTCGCTTATCAAGTGCTTTCGGTAATCAACGAATAAAGGATGGTTGCTTGAAATGTGCTGATGGCAAAAAAAATGAGGGGAAAATAATCAAATTTGAGAGATATTAAGGATATTAAATTAACCAAACTGAATTAATTGTAGAGAGGAAAATGTATTTTCCTCAGTAGGTATTATCAATAAATTAGAAAGACACCAGATTATGGAATGTGGGAATGCAAATTGAATGAATGATGACTCTATTCTTAGGTATTTGGGAACATTTGAAACTTTTTAAGCAGTAAAATTAATATGATAGATATAACGTTCAAAATAATATTATTGGAATATGCAATTAAACTAAAACAATATGTGAGAGAAAAAATTTTAAGTGATACTAGCCTGGTAGATGAAGGGGAAAAAAAAGATGGGTTTAATTCAAGAGTTGTTACAAAAAAAAAAGCTTAAAATTATATGATGAATTCAGTCCTTCAGTAATTTGTTTTTTAAAGATTTTATTGGGGAATTGGGGGAGGAGAATAGCATTCGGGAATTGGGGAGGGGCAATAGACAAGTTGCTGTCCTTTTGTTCTTCAGTCTAGTTGTATAGGACGTTGCTTCCCTGGCCCATGTTGGTATTGTGATCATTGCGCTCTTCCCGGGTGAGGCAGTCGCTCGCTGTCCATTAGATGGCCGCTCACAGGGGCTCACAGCAGCTCTCGCTGGCTGCTGACCACTCACAGTAGCTCATAGCAGCCCACTGCTGCCTCACTGCAGCCTACGCTGACACTGGCGACTCACGGCAGCCCAGCTCCTGGTCGAGCTGTTGTTCACCATCTTAGCTGTAGAGGGTGAGCATCTCTGGCCCATATGGGAACCGAACCAGGGTTGTGCTGCTCAGAGCTTGGGTCCCAAGCCAACTCTTAACCAATTGAGCCATGTGGCTGGCCCAATTTTTTTTTTTTAATCCCAATTATGTGCTGGTCACTGTGTTCAGACAGAGCAACAACCAAGATATAGTCTATACCCTAAATGAGCTTAATGTCTAGTACAGAAGAAAGCAATTAAATACATATGTGTATATATTTACAATGGTGATGTGTTTTAGAAAAGAAGCATTAATAAAGGTTTCCATGAGAACTAGTAATGAAATGAATTACATGTTTTAAAGATGTGAGAAGTTCAATTAAGAAAGTTAATTAATGAGATATATAGAGTGAGATATGGACTCAAAGTTGTCTTAACTCGTGTATGAACAAATGATGTAGTATGACCAGAAACAGGGAAATTAGGGGGGAGTTACTTTAAAAGAAAAGAATCATGAATTTAATTTTATTCTGTGTGACATGATGTTAGTGCACAGAAATTAGACACTTGGATATGCAGGACTCAAGCTTGAAAACATAGAGTGCAGTTGTATTCCAAATAAAAGAGGTAGTCAAGAACCTGATTATGTAAAATTTCAGGAAAACACATAAAACTTTTAATGTAAAGCAATGGGAATTACTTACAAAATAAATTTACAGCAAAAAATATATATAGTAGTAGAAAGCATATTTATTCATGAATTTTTGAGAAGCATTGTTTCCTTGTATTATGTCTTCATACATTCTATTCTTTGTTCCACTCTTCAGGAAAGATGTATTTACTCTCTTTGAAATATTTTAGTAAACAGAAACATGAGGAACCCTTAAAGTAAATAATTATTTTTACAAAGCTTAAAGCCTAAATCAAGAGATTAAATAATATTTGTGAAGCTTAAAATATTTAGAAGGGAGGGTGAGAAGTTTAAGTAAAAGATATCTACTTCTGGACAATATGTAATAACTGACCAGGTTTTACCCTCCTACCTAAAATAAAAAACTAAACAAAATATTAAACCAATGGTTTTGAGATATTGGATACCAGTCAACCTAGACCAGTGAATCCTAATAAAATGGGGAAATTGGAATTCTCATATTCTGCTAGTGAGACTGTAAAGTGATAGAATTTTGTATTATGTTTAGTGAGAAAATGAGGAAGAAACAATAGCAGGGAAAAAAATTGAAGATTTTTCCTTCGATTTATTTTCTTTCCACATTTGCAAAATGCTCCACAAATTAGCCAAAATTTCAAGAGAAACATCTTCAATTCTTTAAATGACATGAATAAGCGTTATACTGCTGTGCCCTGGAAAAAACACTAGCCTACCAGGTTTGCGCTACTGTAAGTGAATTCTTATTAGACTCAACTAGTCTTGTGATCAGCAGAGCATAAGTATTTGAAGTATACTCTTCTTTATGACCTTTTTGAAACTCGGTAATGCTGGATTTGCCCACCCTTTTGCTGCTACCTGAAGTTTATAATTGCCAGTTACCTTCTCCTGCTTCATTGGTGAAACAATGGTTTGGACAGTGGGACTGCAGAGGTACGGGCAGAAATTCCAAATAGAAAATGCAGTAGAAGAATGAATGAGAAATCTGGCTTTCAATAATGAAAGACTCATTAGACTTTAAAGAAAAGTTTGATATCCCAAGATAGTACATTAGATAATGAGCACAGAGTACTTGAAAGAGAACCAATCCTTTATAGCTGTATAGATGAAAAAGTAATAGCATTTAATATATTATAGATAGCTTTGCATAATTTATAATATTTGGGTACAAGTACCTATGGCATCTGAAATGAAAAAATGTACACTTTTTATTTGTGATATTACCAATTCTTATTCTGTATGTAAATTTGAATATTTAAAGACACAGCAATCAAGGAAGTAATTGTATTACATACTCCCTCCATTGAGAGCCTGGTCATCTTATGTAGATACATACTTTAAATAGCAGTTTTTAAAAAATAAGTAAATGTATTAATTTTCCTGAACATAAAAATGATTCTACCCACTAAAATACAATGAAATAAAAAGTGAAACTATACTGTCAAAAATATAATGTATGGTGAACATAGTGCAATTTTAGTGCTCTCTTTCCTAGGCTCTTTAACCAGGTTTGTAATTTTCCTGCACATTATAATAGACAGATGCAGCTGTTGAAAGAAGGCTTGGAGAAACTTTGTGGCTTAACAGGCAAAAAGTGTACTAAGTATTCCTTGGACTCTCTATTAGAGATTTCTGTATTCAGCATATACATTTGGGGAGCATCGTATTCTGCCTTTAAGCATAATCACAGTTTTTTTGAAGTGTACTCACTTTATAAAACTAAACAGCTGTTCCAGCTGGGTAAATTGGGGATAAATGAACACATTTCAGCATTGCAAGTGGTTGATATAGTCTTAGATATTTATATGTTCTGAAGAGATGCCAGCTTTTCATTTTAAATCACAAATCTGTTCGTTAAACATTTTCCTTCATTGTCTGTTTTCAAGGTATTCAGTATGGACACGTGTGTTGAAATTGGCAAATAGATTTAAATATATTTATAGATCAAGGTGAGCATTCAAACAAGGAGAACATATTAAATTATCTCTGTATTTTGACGGTGACTCCTTGGTCCCTTGAAAAATAACAGAAAAGATGTGTTTTTTTTTTAGGTTATTAGCATTTAAATTCAATCATATACGCTCTTTTAAAAAATATATTTATTGAACATATAGTTAACATAAAATAGTGTATTAGTTTCAGGTGTACACCATAGTTATTCAACAGTTATGTACCTAATAAGTGATCACCATGATGAGTCCAGCAACCATCTGACACTGTATTATGCTATCACAATATTATTGACTATATTTCCCATGCTGTACATTATATTCCCATGGCTTATTTTGGGAAATTTGGACCACTTATTGCCCTTAACCTTCCCCCCACCTTTAATTTTTCAGTTAGAGTTGACATTCAATATTATTTTATATTGATTTAAGGTGTACAGCATATGGTTAGGCATTTATATAATTTGAGTGATCCCTCTGACTAGTCTCATTACCATCTGGCACTATACATATTATTACCTACTATTACCATATTATTGACTATATTCCTTATGCTTTACATCCCTGTGATTACTTTGTAACTACCAATTTGTGCTTCTAAATGCTTTCACCTTTTTCAGCCTGTCCCCCAATCCTGCTCCCATCTATCACCCAGATAAATCTTTACCCATCTGACACTGTATGTAGTTATTGCAATATTATTGATTATAATCCTTATGCTATACCCTACACCCCTATGACTACTTTGTAACAACTGATTTGTACTTCCTAATTCTTTCCCTTTTTCACCCATCCTCTAAGCCCCAACCTATCTGACAACCATCAAAATATTCTCTGTATCTATGAGTCTGTTTCTGTTTTATTTGTTTATTTTGTTCTTTAGATTCCACATATGAGTGAAATCACATTGCATCTATCATTCACTGTCTGACATACTCCATTCAGCACAATACCCTCCAGGTCCATCCATGCAGCTTCAGATGGCAAGAACCCATTCCCTTCCCTGGCCAAGCAATATTCTACTGTATATATGTACCACCCCCTATTTATCCATTCATCCATTGACAGATACCCAGGATGTCTCCACATCTTGGCTATTGTAAACAATGCTGCAATGAACATATGGATGCATACATCTCCTCAAAGTAGCATCTGGGTTTCTCCAGATAAATACCAGGAAGTGTGATTGCTGGATCCTTGTTAGTCTCTTGTGATAGCCTTTGATTTAAAGTCTGTTTTGTCTGGTGTAAGTATCGCTACCCCAGCTTTATTTATTTTCCTTTAATTTTCATTTTCATGAAATAAAATTTTCCATCCCTTTACTTTCAGTCTGTGTGTGTCTGTCAATCTGAAGTGAGTCTCTGGTAGTCAGGATAGGTAAGGATTCTGTTTTCTTATCCATTCAGCCACCCTATATTATTGATTGGAGCATTAATCCACTTACAACATTTGCGTTGATAGATATGTAATTATTGCCATTTTTTATTCATATTTTTTTATTTTTATTTTCCATCTCAAAGAAGACCCTCTAACATTCTGTATAATACTGGTTTGGTGATGATAAACTCATTTAGCTTTCTCTTATCTGGAAAGCTCCTTATCTGTTCTTCGATTTTAAATGATAGGTTTGCCAAGTAGAGTAGTCTTAGTTGTAGGTCCTTGCTTTCCATTGCTTTGATATTTTGTGTCAGTCCATTTTGACCTGCAAAGTTTCTGTTGAGAAATCATCTGACAGTCTTATGGGAGCTTCATTGTAGGTAAATAACTGCTTTTCTCTTGCTGCTTTTAGGATTCTCTCTTTGTCTTTAACATTTGCTATTTTGCAATAGTTATAATGTGTCTTGGTGTGGGCCTGTTTGGGTTTCTCCTCTTTGTGACTTTCTGCACTTCCTTGACTTGTATGTCTATTTCCTTCACCAGGTTAGGAAAGTTTTCAGTCATTGTTTCTTCAAATAGATTCTCAATCCCTTGCTTTCTCTCTTCTTCTAGTACCCCTAAGATACAATTGTTATTATGCTTGATGTTGTTCCAGAGGTCTTTTAAACTGGCTTCACTTTTTTAAAATATATATTCCTTTTTTTTTTTTTTTTGCTGTCCCTATTGGTTGTTTTCTGCTACCTTGTCTTCCAAATTGCTGATTTAATCCTCTTCTTCATCTAGTTTGCTGGTGCTTCCTTCTAGAGCATTCTTTATTTCATTTATTGTATTGTTCACTTCTGACTGGTTCCTTTTTATGGTTTCCATGTCCTTTTTTTTATGTTTTGTTATCTCTTTGTAGAAGTTCTCACTAAGTTCTTTAAGAATGCTTATAACCATTGTTTTGAATTCTGTCTCTGGTAGGTTGCTTGCTTCCATTTTGTTAAGTTCTTTTTCTGTAGCTTTCTCCTGTTCTTTCATTTGGGACATATTTCTTTGTTTTCTCATTTTGACTGCCTCTGTATTTGTATCTATGCATTGGGTAGGGCCGCTTTGTCTTGCTTGTTGGCCTTATGTAATAGAGGTCCTGTGGGGCCCAGTGGCACAGTCTTCCAGTTCATCTGAGTTGGGTGCTCCTGGTGTGTCCCTTGTTTGGGTACTGTGTGTCCTCCTATTATAGTTGAGCCTTGATTGCTGTTGGCATGTCAGTGGGTGGTACTGACCCTCAGGCTGACTGGCTGTGGAGTTTGCCCATGTCCACAGCTTATGGGTTGCTGTGCAGAGGGCTTACCCCATGAAGCAGTATTTGCCCCAGCAGGCTCTTGTGCCTGTTGATACTGCCTTTTGTGTGTGCTGCTTGTGGAGTAATTGGATGATGCTCTGCTCTGGTCTGAAACCAAACTCCAAATATATCAGTTCTCAGGCCTCTTGGGAGGGGCTCTGGTGCAGGCCCAGGTGAGCCACTGCCTATGATTGGCTGGGAGTACCTGGTAGGAGCTACAAAGCAATCCACAGTTGGTCGCTGCCTGTGCTGTATCTGGAAGCATATGGGAAAGGCCTCACTGTGAACCGAAAATGGCTGCCACTAGTACCAGTTCTGGGGTAGCTCTGAATAAATCTAGGATACTCTGAGGCCTGCTGCCACCTGCTGGCTTCCATAAGGTTCAGCCACTGATAAAGCAAGTTGGGTGAGGCAGGTTCTCAGTGAGTTAGCAGGTGGAGCAGCGGAGCTCACCAGGCCAATCAAATTCAGATTTGGCCTGTAGAGGAAGGCTCAACACTGAAAACATGGTGCCTGCCTGCTGGCTGCACAGGAGAAAGATTCTACACAGGGAAAATGGGGACTGTCCCTCCAGTCTTCGCTCCAAAGTTATACAACTCAGTCTCTCCCTACATGTCTCTGATGCCCCCAGAGTCACCATCGCTTTGTCAGAGCCCAGGGTGAGTGCCTGCATGGTCCCCTGAAGAGGATGTCTGGGTTTCCTGCAGCCTTCTGTCCCACCTAGATGATTGGAATCCCCACTCTTTTCCACAACCAGATGTTGTGGTGGCTCCTTTTCCTGGCACCAGTACTCCAGGCAAGGGAGGCTGGTGTGGAGCTGGTGTCCCTTACTTCTCCATGGGGAACCTCTGTGGCAGAGATATCCCTCCCAATTTTCATCCGCCACACAGAGGTTTAGGGCCAGCCTGTTTTGTGTCTCTGCCCTCCTACCTGTCTTGATGTGACTTCTACTTTATATCCTAGTTATAAACTTCTTTTCAGCTAGACTTCAGATGGTGCTACAGGTTAATTGTTCTATAATTGTAATTTTGATGTGTTCAAGAGACAGGGCTAGCACAGCATTTATCTACTCCATCATCTTGGATCTCCTCAACCCAATCATATACTCTTAAGTGTTTTGAAACCTTGACCAAAATCTGTTTATATAGTTTTACTTTACTAACATATAGATTTGATGTGGAAATTGAAACTATATAAATTTAGAATAATGTAAGAAAGCTGGATTGGAATATGGGATGTTTTTCCCCTGAACAAAATCTTAACCTATAGGAAATGTGTCATAATATTTGTTTAAAAATTATTTTAAAAACTGCTACTATAGACATTGGTCACTAACTCTTTTCACCTCAAAAGCCACAACTTTTAGATGACATTTTGGACAGTAGTAACCATGACAACTGCAGTTAGTTTACTATTTCATTATGGTAAAATTTGCATTAATGGAGTTTTGCTTAATTTTTAATTTGGAGTATTTGGGAATAAACACAGAGCCATGACTAAGATCCTAAAATATCCTGTTAAAATTTCTTTTAAAAAATGTTTTCCTATATTTCTTACTCTTTTCTTTATAATTTACCCTATATATTTAGGATTTTCATTTATATGGAGTTTTCTGTTATGCATTGTCTAAGAGTAGGATCTAATATTTTTTTAGAAAGCTAGTTTTATGAATATTGTCTTATAAGCAATTATTTTATTTAATCACTAATTGGTAACACCACTTTATCATGAATGTCTGATCCTTGTACATTTTTCTCATCTGTACTATTAATATTTAGTTAGTTCTATACTCGTTGTCTTTGATATTTTTGTTATTGCTCCAATATTAGTTTTTTTAATTATTTAAAATTATTCTGGTTTTGTTGCCTATCTCTTTACTTACAAGATGAGCCCTATAAGCCCATCCTAACTTTGTTCTTCTTTTTTAAAAATATTGGCTTGGGCATTCATGGAACTTTAATCTTTCTTGTAATTTTATGATAAGTATATCAGGTTTCTTAAACATTTTGCCCAAAATTTTAGTTGGAATTGCACTGAATTTATCTATTCATTTAAGGATAATTGATATTTTAATAATACTATGTTGCATAATATTATGTATATAATATAATATATAGTTATATATAATATTAACTCTTCTTGTCCATGAACAAGTATGTAGTTTCACACATTCAGGTATTTTTATATCCTTTAACAGATTTTACATTTTTTTTTCTTACTAGTTGTTTTATGTTTTCTGGTAACATTCCAACAGCAAGGGCAGTATGAGTGATACACTTTGGGAGATGGTAAATATAGAGTACATTGTTGTAGACAATTTAAAAGCAATAGTAACTCAAAAATAACATGTTCTGCTATTTATTTTGTAATCCTTATGAACTGGCAATTCTGAACAATGTCTATGATAGCATGTAAATAAAATTGTCAATTCTTCACTTTTTTCTGCACTATACTATTTTATTAATCATTTTTAATTTAAATTATTATTTATAGGTAGTTCATTAAAAGGAAATGTTCATTGTCTGTGTCTTTCCTTGCCCAGTTCTTTAATTCTTAGTGTTTATCTCAATCTTATTACTTCCATATTTGCCATCAAGTTTTTCTCATTTAAAATACTGTATTCATTTGCAGTGTTGGACAAGCTTTCCCATCTTTTCAATTATAATACTTATTAGAGTTAATTCTGTTCTTAAATGTTAAAATGTACACCAATGCATATTTAAATGTTGCTCTTTATTTCGTTAAAATGCCTCATTTCTTTCTTTACATTTAAGTTATATTGATAGCTTTATATCTTGAGTTTGTATTTTGAGTTCCTCTAAGGCTGTTTTGTTGTTATGGCTTTTTGCTTATATTTTTAAAATATATGCATTTTTGCATCAGACAGAGGATGGCATATGGAAGATTTCTAAAATTTTCTTTTGATCCGTTATAAATTTCCATAGTATGTTTACCCATTGAGCGTTTAAGATAATGTTCCATACGTGCTCTTTATGTTAATATATTTTAATAATAACTTTATTATTAATTGTGTTTCTTTGACTATTTTATGAAGGATGCTCTGTTTCCAGTTTTAAGATAAATAAAAACGGTGAGTTGCCTTTAGCTATACTCAATATGCATCTTGAGTAAACTCTTTTTTCAGATACACTGATGACAATGAAACAGAATATAAACTATTGGTTCACCTTCTAGTGTCTGAGAAGCATCAATGCATTTGTACTAGACTTAGGTAGGAACTTCTTCTGTCCCCATTATCTGAACCAATGAAATGTATGACATACTACAATGTCCAACGTGAACTATGTGCTATAGCCTATCCTGTCTCTCTCTGAATTGTGAACACTGTTTATGAAGACTTAAGCTCCTTTCAGAGAATTTAATGAACTATCCCTAAATTTTTTTCCCACATTCCCGACAAAACTCTCTCTCACACTGTGAGAACTATCTGCCTCAAACAGCCATAATTACTGGTCTATATGATGGATGGTTACCTAGTATAACCTATATAATCATTACACTGTTTGCTTACCTTATTTCCAGCCACGTTCTTTCCATCTTCCAAGTTGTGAAGTAATTTTACTTTAAAATATGAGTTTTCTTCTTTCTTTCTCTTATTATTGATGTATTTTTTTGGAGATAGTGGAGAGGCTGAATTGAATGTTTATTGCTAGAAACCATTTTATATAAATATTTTGTTGGTATTTTTAAGAATAACTATTATAAATGTCACTGCTATGTATTTGTGATAACTTGGACAAATGGATAGAAAAGTCATGTGAAATACAAAATTTATTTTTACTTCTTTTTGATATTTATTCTTTGGCTTTCTCAGCATTAATACCATGCTATTTATATGAGGTATATACACTTTTAAATTAATTACTAATCAGCAATTATTTTGCTTATCTCTTTTCAATTTACTCTATATTCTCTACACAAGCTTTTCCAAATTCTTCATCCAAGCTCCCAACCACACTGCTCATCTCTGGGTCCCACTGTGAGAAATCAGGATGATGGGGGACTCAATGAGGTCTCAACATTCAAATATTTACCTATATTATTTTCATACTTAGTCTCCTCTTTTTCCCTATTTCAATCAAAATAGTATTCTTCCTCTTTTGAATGTGATTGTGCATTTGTACTCTTAAGTCTACACATCCAAATCCCTTTATGTATTGACTTTGTTAGAAGTGAGAGAATGAAATGGCAATAAGCCTTTAACTTATTTCATGTTCTTACTCTTGTTCTCCAATGTTTTATTTTTCCAAATTAGAAAAGTTTAAAAGTTCTTTTATTACAACTTTGTATAATACTTGAGGGTGTATTATTTAAGGGCATGTATATTATCTTTATCATCCACAAATAATGCTCAATTTACCACTTTGCCTGTAGGAGGCATGCAAATAGACTTATGAAAATGCAAGTTCAAATTATGGATATAAATTTGAAGGAGATCCACAATATGTAAGCTCTGTCTTCAAAACACGCTTCAATTCTTAATTTAAAATTGAAATATAGAAGGAAAAACAAGGGTTTAAAAGGTTTTTAATCTTTAAATTATACCCAGTTATGTTTACAGTTGAACATTTTAAAACACTTTCACAAATATGGAACATGGCAAAATTTGAAATAACTGAAAGGTTTGGTAGATCTAATTTGTTGCTCTAAGTTTCCCTGAGCCAAGGACTGTTGGCATCCCAGAAAGAGCTGTAATTGATATATTCAGGCCTGGGTTCAAAATAATAGCTATGCACACTCTCAAGATGAGGCACACTGAAATCACAGAGAGTTCCCATGCTTATTTTATAAACTTTTCAGGTATGTATTTGGAGCCACACAACTGAAGTGCATTTTATGTGTACAGTAATGCTGCTAAAATGTTTTTTAAAATTATAATAACCTCCTCAAACTGCAATAAAAAGCAATACAATAATAACTCACAATAATATTTTATACCTCCATAAAATACCCATCTGCTTCCAAAATATAAAATGTCTTGTAAACCTAGTAAAATAATTATAAGCAATCTGCGTATCCTGAATTTTGAATCACAGGTGTATTTTAATCTTGTTAGAAATAAAGTCAATTCTTACTTCCATGTATTTTCTATCTGACTCATACTCCCACCTCCTTCCTTTTTGATTGGCTAAATGTTAGCCAATTATCTTTCAGGTTTCACTTCTCCAGGAAGCTCCTTTCCTTGTCTCGATTAGCTATTTCATCAAAGGAAATACAGAGTAAGGTTATGATTACAGACTACTCTTAACCCCAACTTTGCAAGTTAAAAGCTGTGCAACCTTGGGGAAGTTGTTTAACATACTTTATTCTCTCATCTGTAAGTAGGAATGATTACCTTTTTTTTTTTTTTTTTTTTTTTTATTGGGGAATTGGGGGGATGGGAACAGTGCTGGGGAATTGGGGAAGGGGAACAGACAAGTTTTCTTTTTTTTTTTTTTGGTGGTTGTTGTTTTTCTCAGGATTATACTATTTAAGACATAAAACATGCTTAAAACAGTGTCTGGAAATACATGCTTCATACTACTAATAATTATGTTCATCTGTAGTACCCTGTACTTCTCCATCACGACATTAACCACTCTATAATTACTGCTTGTTCAGTGGTACCATTTTCCAGAAAGATTCTAAATTCCTGCGAGTCTGGGAGAAAATGTCTGTCTTTATTTGCCACAGTATCCCCAGTGCCTATCACAATACCTAAGAGACAGTAGACATTTAATGCATATTTTTGGAATGAATTAAATCTCTACTATGAGACAGGAACTTTACAAACATTGTCTTTTTAAAATTTCACAATAGCCAAGTAACAAAATAATATTATATTCTACAGGTAAGGAAACTGATCCTCAGTTTCCATGGTCATAAGACAAATCCAAGTTGGTCAAACTCCATATCACAGTTTCTCCACTACACTGATTACTCTTACAAAAGTCCATGAAGACAGAAACTCAAAGCAACCAAAACAGAAGCAAAATTTAGAAATTAAATCCGAGTGTGTGGTTGTGGATTTGTTAAGATAATGGCTGGCTCACCATTTTTCAGTAATAAAGTTACCTTGAAAATGCTGTAATAATCAACCCTGGATTCTGACTTAGTTCATGAGTAGTTTATGATAATGGCACCTCCATTATCTCCTATTTGCATCTTCATGTCTTTGTATTTATTGCAAATTTTGTGTAACTGCTTCACATTATTATAAATTTGTCTCTCTGTCACCTGGTGCTATTCTATGATTATGCTATGGTTTGAACCATGCTTAGCTCAGTCTTTAATCAATATTATTTCATTCTTTTTATTCCCTTCTTTTAGTTGTGTTTGTATAATACTTCCTCTGAAATTTTCTTTGCAATGACCAAATTTACATTGAAAATTTGCAGTCCAGTGATATCTGTATATTGAAAGTAGATAGAATCATTATCATATATTAACATATTTCTGAAAACAAATTCCTGTTATACTATAACTAATATGTATAAATCATTTTACTGTCTAATATTTATATATATACATATATAGCAAATATATTTCAAATGTATGTACATACATATACATACTTGAAAATACTTAGAATATATATTTACTTAATATATTTGAATATATGTGTATATATTTTTGAAAATAGTTTTAAATTTTGATTCTCAAAATAAATTTGTGATGTAAATAGCTTAGCTATTCATATACACATCTGAATTGGCTTTCTCCCTATGACACTGCTATCTATCATATACCGAAGCCTCAAAGGTTTTTCTCATTTGACATTCATAGGTCTTTCCACAATGCCACACTGACTCACCAATTAACAATCTGAGAAAGCACTACACCTGAATTAATCCATTTACATAATGTCAGCTATGTCTGATCAGTGTTCTCAGTGCTGGCTACCAATTAGAACTTTTAAAAAGTACCCATTGTGGGGTCTAACCTTAAGAAGATTCTGACTTAATTTGTCTCGAGTATTCACCACGCACCACTGCATTTGTTTTTAAAACTTCTCAAAAGATTTTAATATTATGAGGCCAATGTTGAGAATTCCTGAGCTATATATTGATATATTTTAAATAATTTTGCTAATCAAAAATTTTTAAATTTTCATAAATAAGTCTTTGGCTTCCTGTTAGACATCTCTAATTATGTAAACCACAAGGACTTCAAATATAACATGGCCAAATAAGATGTTTTCCCTCCTGTTTCTACCCCAACTGGTTTATATTTCTTAACTCTGTCATTCTACACTCTTTTAAGCCATAAAACATTTGAAATACCCTTAAACTTTTCCTATCCATTAGTGATGGCATGCAGTCTGTACACGCATTGATTCAACATAAGTAATAGTTCTCAAATCTAATCTTTCTTTTATTCCAGTTGTTAGTATAGACTTCAGTGAAGGCATTCAATTTTTTTTTTAGCTTCCAACTAGTCCCTATGTGAACCATCTCTCCACTCCAATCTATCTGTACTGGGCAATGATACTTTCATTTGGAAAGCTAAACATAGTATCTGGATTGTATTAGTCTCTGCTTAATGGATTCTATAATTTAAAAAAGAAATCTAAACTCTTTAGGATGTTCAAAATGCCTCTGAACACAAAATTTCTTGTATTCTGAAGACTGTCCTTTTGTACATGCTCTCCTCTTACTGGCAAAATCCTGCTTTTTTGTTAGTACCGGAGTAAAATTCATGTCCTTTGTTTGACCTTCCCCAAATTCTCCCAGCAGAATTAGATGTTTAAGAAATTTGGAATGTAAAACTGAACAGAATCCATTCAGGAAAGCTTAGTTGGTGGCCTAGTCAGGTCCCCTCTAGATTTGTCTTTGGTCACTTGACTGATGATCAGTGTTGCTGGCTCTGCAACTAGATAATATCAGCTGATGGGATTCTGGGATGCTAACTCACTAGCAAGGTAGTTACAATTCAAAAAAGTGATTTACTACCAAGGAGATAAGATGCTTGCATCAGTCACACCAGGGCACTTTCTGCCTGTAGGGGAACTACAAAGAAAGCCAAATTGGAAAAAACATTCATAAAGCTGTCTACCTTTCTATCTACTTCCCCACTTTATTCCAACTTAAGAGCATACTTTGGTCCATCTCAATATTAATATCGTATTAAAATCTTATCCAAAATTTCAAATTTCCTCTACTTAGAATTTTCTTTAATAGAAATATATTTTTACTTCTAGAGTAATAAAAGTATAATTTAGCATATGGCATATATTTAGAAACAATCTTAAAAAATGATTTTATGCATTATGATACATATCATCTAGACATGTGCTATAAAATCATAGTACACACAACTTGACACATTTTATTATTCAAACATGTTAGTCAACTTCCTATACAATTGAGTATGTCAAGCTAATTGGTCTATGAATTAAAAAAATATATATTCATGATTTTGAACTGTTTTCTCTAATGAGAGGTCAGTTTGGGGCCCATGTTTCCCAGTATCTTTTGTTTGTTCACTGCAGCCCTATCTCAGATGATTTCCTTTTTGATTAACTCTGAGTTCATTCAGATGAACATTGCTGACTTTTTAAGGGTTTTAGCAGCTGAAGCATGACTATCCATATTTAATCATCTGATCTTGTTGAAGGATTATAGATTATCTAATCACAAGTAAATGGCGATGATCCCAACTACTTTGTTCAATATTGAGCTTCTATCATTTGTTATTTTCCTCCTTCCCAATGAGATATTTGTATGCCATTATATGACTGTGGCTCCCTTTCATTGTTTTTACTAGATTTTCTTTGCTTATACCATTACTCCAGTCAGACTTACCTTTTAAATCTCTTTACTTCCTTCTTCCATAGCATCCTCTTCATGGACTTAATCACTTTGAGTGCACTGTGTTTTGAATTGATGTAATTTTGGAAAAAAAAAGTTGTAAATATCCTAAAATTAAAATATCATTAAAACATATTGGACAAGAAAAAAATTAAATATTTATAGTTTATTAATATTGCAAAATTGAGATCCTCAATTTTTTTTTTGTAATTTAGTGACCCTACACAGGATAAAGTCTTCTATATTTGCCATACAACTTTCTTGTTTAATAGTTTTTATAGATGTTCTTCTGTTGAGAAAAACAATTCAATAAGCTTTTTCAAACATGAACATTTTGAAAAATGTAACTCCATAATTTAAACTGTATCAGGTGTACATTTTTTGTTTCTCATTTTTAGCAAACTAAATTTTTTGTTTATTTACTTTTTAATGAATTTCATTTTAAAATAACTTTTGGACTGGCATATAAGAAAGTCAGTGGAATTGAACTATGGCATATTTATGTGCTAGAATAATTTGTTAGTTCTTAGAATTTATGTCTTATAGAAAGAATGTTCTGTATAGTTGTTTTCTAGTTGTAATGAATAAAATTTATTTTGTGGTGAGCCTCTGTTCTGTGCTGAGTCCACTATTGTTTTTCAATCAATAATTAATCCACTGTCAATCTATTTTACTTTATTTTATGAGCACCTTTATTTAAATAAATTATTTCTGGGCTTTGTATTTTGAATCACTCTGACTAAAATACTATTAAATTTATAAAATTACACAGAGACAGAATTTATATAATTGTTTATATGCATGTATGCATGTATATACATATACCTATTAAAACAATAAGAATTTAAGGAAGATTAATATTTTATGTACATGAAGTAAAACAATTTTAACAATTGATACATATTTAAACTACAACAATATGTTAATACTGGAAAATAATTTTTGCTGATGTAGAATATAAAAACAAATGAATATTATAGTGTCATATTCCATAGGTTTGATTGGAGATGATTCTTTGCCTCAGGAAAGATTGTGAAATCAAGTCTATTGTACCTAATGAGTATTCATATCTTCTTGTAATTATCACCTGTTGCTGCATAACAAGTTATCACAAATGTAGTGGCTTAAAACAATACATATGTTTTATCTCACAGTTTCTGTGAGCCTAGAGTCTGGGCATGGCTGGGCTATGCCTTCTGCTTCAGTCTCTTATAAGACTGAAATGAAGGTCTCATCTGAAAACTCCATAGGAAAAGACCCACTTCCAAGTTCATTTTCATGGTCATCAGAAGGGTTAATTTCCTTCTGGGCTGTTGGACTGAGGGTCGTTGACTGGCAGCCATCCTCAGTTTCTTTCCGCATGGGTCTCCCCAATGTGATAACTTGCTTCATCAAAGCCAGCAAAAGTGTGCTAGCAAAATGAGTTACAATCACTTTTAATCTAATCACAGAAAGCACATCCTATTCCATCTGCTGTGTTCTACTGGTTTCAAGCAAGTTTCTAGGCCAGCCCACACTCAAAGGAAGTGATTACAAAGGGTATGAAAATCAAGAGGAGGGAATCATCGGGGTCATTTTAGAGTCAGCCTGCTACAATTTTCTTTTTCTCCTCCCCTTTCTCCAAAATATGCACTTCCAACAATGTGAATATATGGATCACCTTTTCTGAAATGGTTGTTAATTCAAAGACAAGATTTAAAATGCAGAGCAAAGATAGTAAAAGTATTTTAAAAATTCAAAAGAATACTAATTTGTTTGAAGATAAACTATATGTTAGGAAAGTTACATGGCTTACTTTAGCCACAGAGTAGCATTTCCTACTTTAAAAAGGTATATATATATATATATATATATATATATATATATATATATATATATATATATTGTGGAGAGACAGAAGTCTGCAGTAAGGGTTAAAAGCCTGACAGCCACAAGCTGACAGGCTCTCCAGCCCAGGTGAGGAGCAGCATGGGAAGGTTGCTGGATAGA
>NW_017731812.1:475319-763590 GCF_001890085.2 Hipposideros armiger | reverse complement strand
ATATATATATTCATTATGTATATTTAATAGAAACTAGAAACCTTTCTATTTCAGAGTCATTAACTTAATCCATACATTATTGTACCTCTAAACTGAAAATACATTTCTAGCCAATGTTTTGATTCACTTTGATTGGCTTTAAATTGTGTTTGGGATTATGTTTAGCCCCTAAACACTAAATTATTTGAATGAATTGTCGAAAGAGAATACTACCAATTCATCATAATGAATGCCAACGCTAATAGCATATATTAAAATGTAAAACAATGGGTTAAAATTCATGTGGCTTTCTGATATCTGGGGAAAGTAGATGATAGAGATCAATTGGTCATATCCTTCCAGTTTCATTGATTCTTTTTAAAAACTATTTGTTTAAAAATGTGACTATTGGTAAGGATGGAAAAAATTACATTACTCTATGAGGTTCAGAATGTTCTTTATACTTTTTTAAAATTTCATAATGAAATATTATGTATCATAAAATATAACAAGAAATAATTTAATTTTTGAAGTTATTTTTGTCCATTAACAATTTGTATTCTCAGTAAATATATAGGTCATGTACTAGACTTATGAAAAGGACAAACTCTGGTTTTATTTTATTCTATTTCATTTTGGGTAACATATAGCAGGGATTTAAAAATGTTGTAAACATGTTGAAAGTAGGAAGATAGATGATTTTTCTTTAGAGTCAATTTTGAATGTAGATACTATTAAATAATTTAATTAGAAATAAGCAATAATTGTACTTTTGTCGTTAAATTTTAAATCTAGAGATATATAATACTCAACATGCCACTTAGCATAAAGATATAAAAATGTAATTTTTAATAATGTGTTTTCTCTTAAAATTTTAAGTGATGAAATAGGCTGTTTTTCAAAGTATGTATAATACTCTACCTAGTTAAATCCAGTTCCATTTACCCTTGTTATCAGAGCTAACATGCAGACCTATTAGACTGAGTTCTTTCCCAGAGGCAAAAAGTAACATGAACCCTTTATTATAGGACACAAAACTTCCATTTGGCTAAAAGGAGAAATACAGCCTAAAGCAGCAGTTCTCAACCTTCCTAATGCCACGACCCCTTAATACAGTTCCTCATGTTGTGGTGACCCCCAACCATAACATTATTTTCGTTGCTACTTTATAACTGTAATTTTGCTACTGTTATGAATCGTAATGTAAATATATTTTTGTTTTCCGATGGTCTTAGGCGACCCCTGTGAAAGGGTCATTCCACACGACGACCCACAGGTTGAGAAACACTGGTAAAGTATAGAATATAGATAACAGGTGGCATTAAAAATTGTTACTACTCAACCCTAATCAGATTTGGAATATCTTTGACCTTGGCTATAGATTGGAGCCAAGATTTTTCTAGCATGCATTAATTATAGGTTGAGATATGAGTTTTTTATGGAATGATGCCTGTTGATATAAAATATACTCTACACATATTTAAATACTTGCTGTCTCCTGTTTTTATATTTCTCATGCCTTTGCTATGCCATTTTCACTACTTAAAATGTTGACACTTCTCTCCTATAGAACTGCCCATCAGTATGAGACAGTTATCCTAGTAAAGAGTACATAGTATATGGACTCTACAACCAGACAGCTGTTTAATGTGCTTTCAGTGCCATGTGTGGCAGGACATTTGACCTGTCTGGTTTCCTGTTTCATAAGTTGCCTCATCTGTAAAACAGAGACATCAAAAGTATCATGTTTATAGGGTTGTTGTAAGGCTTAAATATTTGTAAAACATACACAACGGTGCCTGGCATAATCACAAGTATATAAAATTTGATGTTAATTTTATCTGATTCTTGAACTTTTGCACACTCCTGAGGTTCACTAAGTTTATTCTTAAGTTCTTTCTTTGCAATGTTTCCCTAACATCTGAAGTATGTCTAACCTGTGTTAGCATCCAAATCTATAACTTCTAATATATAAAATACATTCTATTTTTTCTACTTGCAAACTGACCCCTAGTGACTGCCCAATTCCCATTCATGATCTGATAGATACATGCAATGAAGATATTCCTGTGGCTTGCCTAATGATCAACAATATTAGTGCAATCAGGACATCTTTTAATCTACTAAATTCTGAAAGAATGTGCCATGAGAAGTAGAAAACAATTTTTGGCTGAATAAGAATTGATCAGTGATATTATGAAATTAAGGAGTTATGAAATCCACTGGCACCGGTTCTTCAAACCTGTAAGAAGAATGTGCACCTAGCCTCACTTGGCTTACTGCAGTCTGTGATAAAGAGACTGGGTTGGAAATTAGGCCTATAGCATGTCTTCTATCTCGGTTCCATCCATACCTATTTGGCTTTATTCTCTACAAATATTACAGCAATTGCTTTGTTTGTACTGGCCATGTGCATTCAAAGGTTTTTGCTACTGGATATTTAGTAGTAATCAGATATTCTAGTGACTTTTTAAAATGTCTTTGTTGAGGTATAATTGACAGAAAAACCTATTCATAATTAATGTGTACAATTTGTTGAGTTTGGAGATAAGTTTACACCCATGAAACCATCACCACAATCTGCCATAAATGTATCCTTCACCTGCAAAAGTTTCCTCCCACCCTCCACATTTACTGTTGTGATAAGAATACTTAACACATGATCCACTCTCTTAGCACAATTTTAAATATATAACACAGTATTGTTCACTATAGACCCTACGTTCTACAGTAGGACTCTAGAAGTTAGTCATCTTGTCTAACTGAAACTTTATACCCTTTGACTAATCCTTCCCCATGTCCCCTCCATCAAGTCCCCTGGTAACCACCATTTTCCTCTGTATTCCTATGAGTTTGACTAATTTAGATTCCTCATATAAGTGGTATCATGTAGTATTTGTCCTGTGTCTGGCTTATTTCATTAGTATAATGCCTTCCAGGTTCATCCATGTTGTCCCAAATGCAAGGATATCTTTCTTGTTTACTTTTTTTTAAATTTCTTTTATTTTTCAATTACTGTTGACATTCATTATTTTATTAATTTCAGGTGTACAACATAGCAATTAGACATTTCTATAACTTATGAAGTGATCACCCCAATCAGTCTAGTACCCATCTAACATCATACCTACTTACTACAATATTATTGACTACATTTCTTTCACTGTTCTTTACATGCCCATGACTATCTCTATAATGGGCAATTTGTACTTCTTAATCCCTTCACCTTTTTCACCCATCACCCTAACCTCTCTGCCATCTGGCAACCATCAAAATGTTCTCTATATCTATGAATCTGTTTCTGTTTTGTTTGTTAACTTATTGTGTTTCTTAGATTTCACATTTAAGTAAAATCGTATGATATTTGTCTTCCTGTGTCTGTCTTATTTATTTCACTTAGCATAATACCATCTAGGTCCATTCATGTTTTCGCACATGGCTTTCATTCTTTTCTATGGCTTCATATTCCGATGTGTATATGTGCCACTTCTTTATCCATTTGTCTATTGGTGGACACTTAGGTTGCTTCTACATCTTGGCTATTTTAAATAGTGCTGCAATGAACAAATAGAGGTGCATATTGTCTTTTTGAATTCATTTTTTGGAGTTCTTCAGATAAACACCCAGAAGTGGAATTGCTGGGTCATATGATAGTTCTATTTTTAGGTTTTTGAGGAACCTCCACAATGTTTTCCATAGTGACTGCACCAACTTACAATTGCACAGACAGTGCAACTAACAACACAAACACTTGTTTCTTGATTTCTTGATGATAGTCATTCCAGTAGGAATTAGGTGATATCTCATAGTGATTTTAATTCAACTAGAATGATGTTGAGCATTTTTTCAGGTCTGTTAGCAATCTGCATGTCTTCTTTGGAGAAATGTCTGTTCAGGTCCTCTGCCCATTTATAAATCAGGTTGTTTGTTTTTTTGTTGTCAAGTTGTATAAGTTTCTTATATATTTTGGATATTAACCCCTTATCAAATGTATCATTGGAGGATATCTTCTCCCATTCAGTAGGTTGGATTTTTGTTTTATTGATGGTTTCCTTCACTGTGCAAAAACCTTTTAGTTTTATGTAGCCCCATTTGTTTAATTTTTTAATTTTGTTTTCCCTGCCTGAAGAGGTATATCTAAAACAAACAAACAAAAAAATTACTAAGAGGGGTGTCAAAGAGTTTACTGCTCATGTTTTCTTCTAGAAGTTTAATGGTTTGGAGTCTTACATTTAAGTATTGTATCCACTTTGAGTTCATTCTTGTATATTATGTAAGAGAGTGGTCCAGTTCATTCTGTTGCATGTACCTGTCCAGTTTTCGCACCACCATTTATCGAGGAGACTGTCTTTACCCCATTGAATATTCTTGCCTCCTTTGTCATAAATTAATTGACTGTATAAGCATAGATTCATTTCTGGGTTCTCTATTGTGTTCCATTGATCTATGTGTTTCTTTTTATGCCAGTACCATGCTGATGTTTATCCTTCCTATCTATGAGCACGGTATATCCTTCCATATATCTGTATCTTCTTCAGTTACTTTCTTCAATGTCTTATAGTTTTCTGAGTACGGATTTTTACCTCCTTGGAAATTTATTCCTAGGTATCTTATTGTTTTTGGTGAGATTGTAAATGGGATTATTTTCTTAATTTCTCTTTCTAATATTTCATTATTGGTGTATTAAAATGCAACCAACTAGTAAATATTCATTTTTTATATTGCTTCGTTACACATTTATTAGTTCCAATGTTTTTTTTTGGCGTAATTGTTAAGATTTCTCTTTTTTTAAGGCTGAATAATATTTTATTGTATACACTACATTTTCTTTATCCATTCGTCAATAGACATTTAGGTTGCTTCCATGTCTTGACTATTGTAAATAATGCTATAATGAACATGGCACTGTAGCTATCTCTTTGGGATCCTGATTTCAGTGCATTTGAATATATACATTATTGTGGGATTGCTGAATCGTATAATAGTTCTATTTTTAATCCCTTAAGGAACTTTCATAATATTTTCTGTAATGGTTAACTCAGTCTACACCGCCAATATTGTACAAGTGTTCCCATGTTTCCACATCCTTGCCAACATTTGTTACCTTTTGATTTTTGATAAGAGCCAATCTAAAAGGTGTGAGGTGATACTGCATGATGGATTTGATTTGCATTTTCCTCCTGATTAGTTATGCCAATCATCTTTTTTTCTTGTTTTCTTCCTTTTTAATGTAGATATTTATTACACCAAACTAATTTAAAGTTTAAGTTTTCCTCTTAGTACTGTTTTTGCTGCACTCCTTAATTTTGGTATTTTGTGTTTTCATTTTTGTTCCTTTCAAGATATATTTTAATTTACCTTTTGATTTCTTCTTTGACCCACTAATTGTTAATGTACATGTTGTTCAATTTCCATGAATTTGGAATTTTTTTCCTTCGTTATTGTTTTCTAGTTTTATATCATTGTGGCCAGTGAGTAGACAATACCTCCAATCTTCAGGAAAACATAACCTAATAGCATGAAACATCAAAAATGTCTTAATTTATTTCCAGCCAGGTGACTCCTTGGCTCCTATGAAAATTTGCTGCTGCCTTTCTAAAAACCAGCTTCTTATTACATAATATATAAGGGAATACAACTTTCAAAGTTCAAAACAGTTTCTGCTCTCCCATTAACCTGTTAACCAAGAGGGCTCACTCCGATAACATGAAAGAGTGGGCGAAGATCAATCCCATATCACCTGCCACCTATATTTCCATCTACACTCAGAAGTAGTTAGAGGTCTCTAAATATGCCATGTTTTGTCACTTATGGCAGCCTGCTTTCTGGTCAGCACTTCCTTATGAGTACTGCTATATTTTAATTATCTTTTTTTTTCTCTCCTTGTTCTCTTGCCATTTCTATGTCTCATTAGAAAGAAAGAAAGAAGAAAAAAGGAAAGAAAGAGAGAGAGAGAGAGAGAGAGAGAGAGAGAGAGAGAGAGAGAGAGAGAAGTAAAATGCGCATATGGTTAAAAAATGTAAATACCAAAATCAATAATAAAAAGCAAAATCTCTTGTCAAACCTCTCCTTAATCGCAATTGTATTTTCCAGAAGTAAATAGAGTTAAAGGTTTATTTTATTTTCTTGGATACCTCAATAATGTTAACTTGCATACTATGTCACTATTTCTTGCATTAATTCCAGACGTTATCTATTAACTCTTAGCTATGAGAGATGAAGCTGTAAACCCCTTGCATTATTTCCAGTATTTCCCTACTAATGTTGCTCTACAAATAGTGACCTCTTAATTGTCAAAAGTATCACTTGAATTTTCTCTATATAAATATGAAGATATTAGAACTACTACTCTTATTTTTTATTTTTACAGACTTTTCATTCAAATATAGCTAACATACAGTATTATATTACTTTCAGGTGTACATCATAGGTATTCAACAATACCTATCTGACAGGGTGCATAGTTATTACCATATTATTGATTTTGTCCCTAATGCTAAAGAAGTGATCACCATGATAAGTCCAGCAACCATCTGACACCATACCATGTCATCACAATATTACTGACTATATTTTCTATGCTGTATACTATATCCACAAGACTTATTTGTTCTATACCTGAATTTTGAACTTCTTATTCCCCTTTATGTTTTCCCCCCTTTTTAAAAATTTCAATTACAGTTGACATTTGATATTATTTTATATTAATTTCAGGCATACAGTATAGTGGTTAAACATTTATATAATTTACAAGGTGATCCCCCTGACTAGTACTCACCTGGCACTATCATAGTTATTAACATATTATTTATTATATTCCCTATGCTTTACACCTCCATGACTATTTAATAACTACCAATTTGTATTTCTTAACCCCTACACCTTTTTCACTGGTTCCCCCCAAACACCCTCCCATCTATCAGCCTGATAGATCTAGTACCTCTCTGACACCGTACATACTTATTACAATATTATTAATTATATTCCTTATGCTATACCCTACATCCCCATGATTACTGTGTAACAACAAATCTGTGCTTCTTAATTCCTTCCCTTTCTTCACCCACTCCCAAACACCCTCCCATCAGACAACCATCAAAATGTTCTCTGTATCATGAGTTTGTTTTGTTTAGTTTGTTTTATTGTTTAGATTCTACTTATAAGTGAAATCATACATTTGTCTTTCACTATCTGACTTACTACACTCAGTACAATATTACTCTGAGTCCATCCATGTTGGCACAGATGTCAAGGTTTCATCATTTTTTTATAGCTGGGTAGTATTTCAGTGTTTGTGTGTGTGTGTGTGTGTGTGTGTGTGTGTGTGTGTGTGTGTGTGTGTGTGTATTCTCTTCTTTTCCATTCATCCTTTTAAGGACACTCAGGTTGCCTTCATATTTTGGCCACTGTAAACAATGCTGCAATGAACATATGGATGGACATGTCCCCGTGAAGTAGTTTAAGGGTTTCTTCAGAAAAATACTCAGAAGTGGGACAGGTCCTGCTTTCTCTCTTGTTATAGCTTTTAGTTACAGCTTTTTTTTTTCTGATATAAGTATTGCTACGCCAACTTTTTGTTTGTTTGTTTATTTGTTTCCATTTTCATGAAATATATTTTTCTATCTCTTTGCTTTCAGTCTACATGTGTCTTTTGACCTAAAGTGAGTCTCTGGTAGGCACCATATATAAGGGTCTTGTTTTCTTATCTATTCAGACCCCCTGTATTGTCATTGCAGCATTTAATCCATTTACATTGAATGTAATTGTTGATAGAAATGTAGTCATTGGTATTTTATTTCTCATGTTTTTTATTTTTTATTTTCTCTTTAAAGTTCCTCTAAGGCCTGACCACTGCACTGTATTTCTGAAGCTAATGTTGAATAATATTGTATGCCAACTACAATATATATATATATATAAATTATATATATATATATAAATTATATATATATATATATATATATATATATATATATATATATATATATATATGTGGTCACAGGATGTGAAGTAGAGTGTGGGAATGGAGTCAATGGAATTGTAATAGATAAGTATGACATTGGGGGTGGGAGGACAGTGGGTGGAGGAGGGGGGTTGTTACTTTGTGAGGGGTGGAAAGGATAAGTATTGCATTGTCCTGTACACCTGAAACTAATAATAAAATAAAATAAAAATCAATCAATCAATCAATCAATAAATAAGTTCCTCTAAGATTGCTTTAATACTGATTTAGTAGTGATGAAATCCTTTAGCTTTTTCTTGTTTTAAAAGCTTTTTATTTGTCTTTTGAATGTAAATGATAGCTTTCCTGGGTAAAAGTAATCTTGGTTTGTGGGTCCTGGCTTCTCATCACTTTGAATATTTCTCACCAATTCCTTCTGGCCTGCAAGTTTCTGTTGAGAAATCAGCTGACAGTCTTATGGGCGTTCCCTTGTAGGTAACTAACTGCTTTTTTCTTGCTGCTTTTAAGAGAATCTGTTTATAACCTTTGGCATTTTAATTATGATGTGTCCTGGTGTTGGCCTCTTTGGGTTCATGTTGTTTGGAACTCTGTGCTTTCTGAGCTTGTATGTCTATTTGCTTCGCTAAGTTAGGGAAGTTTTGTGTCATTTTTTCTTCAAATAGGTTTTCAGTTCCTTGCTCTCTCTTTTCTCTTTCTGGTACTCCTATAATGTGAATATTGGACTTGATGTTGTCCCAGAGGACCCTTAACCTTGTCTAAATTTTTTGGATGCTTTTTTTTTTCTGTTTTGTTTAGGTGTTTTCTGCTACCTTATTTTCTAAATTGCTGATTTGCTCTTCTGCTTCATCTAATCTGCTGTTGATTTCCTATAATGTATTCTTAATTGCCATTATTGTATTCCATATTTCTGACTGGTTCTTTTTTATGTTTTCTATCTCCATTTTATGTTTTCTATCTCATTGTTGAAATTGTCCCTGAGATCATTGACTGTTCTTATAACCAGTGTTTAGAACTCTGCATCTGGCAGATTGTTTATCTCCATTTTGTTTAGTTCTTTTTCTGGAACTTTGTTCTGTTCTCTTATTTGGAGCATGTTTCTTTGTCTCCCCATTCTGGCTGCCTCCCTATGTTTCTGTGTATTAGAAACAAATATAGAAACATAGGATTGCTATGTGTCCCAGTCTTAGGGGAGTGACCTTATGAATAATAGTAGGTGTGCTATGGGGTTCAGTGGTGCAGTCTCCCTGGTCACCTGAGCCACACACTCCAGGTGTGTCTCTTGTGTGGGTTGTGTGTGCCCTTCTGTTATACTTGAGCCTTTGCTGCTGTTTGCATGCCAATAGGAGGGATTGACCATCAGGCTGATTGTGAAGACTGATGATGACTTCAGCAGAGGAGTTGTGGTGCAAGGGTTGACCCTATAGAGAAGGATCTGCCTCAGCAGGGCTCTGGTGCCTGCCCAATATGCTCCTTAGGTGTGTTGTCCTTTGAGGCAGCTGGGTGATGTTCCCTCTTGATTCAAGCTGGCCACTGGGAAGGCCAGCCTCAGGGCCACCTGGGGGGGGGCCCGCTGTAGGCTAAGCTCAGCCTCAGCCTGTGCCACCCCACCTGCCAGGGCCACACAGCATAAGCCACAAAGCAATCTACAGATGGCCACCACCCGTGCCTTGCTTAAAATTGCCTTGAGTGGGCAAGCAGGGAACCAAGATCCTTTGTGGCTGTGCCAGACTTAGTGATGCATAGCCAGAGGTATGAGACATGTTCAAGTCAGAGGCTGCTTCTCTGGGGTACACAAACCTTTGGGAGACCCTAGGAAAATTTGTAGCATGTGCCAAGGCAGGCAGTTTGTATGAAAAAGCCACTAGGAGCTGCTTGAGTGTACCCAAAAGTTGGATCGGGTGTGGTGTCAGAATCACCAGCATGGGGTGAACAAATAGTGATAGCCAGTTGGATGGAGAATCTAATATGTAGGCCACCAGTGTCTGTATGTCAAGGGGGGAGAGGACTCAACAAAGGAACAATGGCTTCTGCTAACTCCTCCATCCAGGAGAAAGCTGCCCTACCTGCCCTCATTCTGAAGCCAGACAGCTCAGTTTCCCACTCCCCCTTGTGTTTCCCTGTAACCTCTCCAGATGCAGCTCCAGTGCTAGAGATCAGAGACAGTTATCCTGTTGGTAACTATGTGCACAGACCCTTTAAGAGGTATACCTGGGAGTGCAGCCACCCTCTGTCTTACTCAGCTACAATCTCTGCTGGTTTTCACAACCAGAAATTATAGAAACTTCGCTCCCTGGCACTGGAGCCCTGGGCTGGGAACGTGGTATATTGCTGGGAACCCTGGCTCCTTCAGAGATGACCTCCATTGCTGAGATATCTCTCCCAATTTTTAATGGTCATTGCAAGCATGGGACTAGCAGGTTCCATGTCTCTGCCACTCCTACCAGTCTCAAAGTGGCCTCTTCTGTGTGTCCTTAGTTGTAGAGCTTTGGTTAAGCAAGATTTTATGCAATTCTCAATGATGGTTCTTTTGTAGTTTAGTTGTAATTTTGATATGGTGGCGAGAGAAGGCATGCACAGCATTTACCCACTCTGCCATCTTGACTGGAACTCTAGCACTGCTATTCTTATTTTTACCTCTACTTTTCCCTTTTACTTCCCAAATTTTGCAACTATATCTTTACTTTTATATCATCTGGGTCAAAAACATTTGTTGTCTGATAATATTCTTGTCTTCTGTGTATTATATTGTAGGCTAATTTTAAAAGGTAAAAAACAGCAACATGTAAATACATTTTATTTATTTAGTTAGTTATTAACTTATTTATTTTGTGCAAAGCAAGTAGTGTGCTAGGATTTTTTTTCTATAAATCCAATATCCCTAGCCCTATTATTCTATGTATAATGTTAATGGCCTTTCAGTCAGATTGCTTCTCTCTAAACTCCATCAATTATTATTATCATTACATATCTTAGCTTGCTTAAAATGTATTTCCTACAACCTTCTTGTATGCTATCTCCACACATACTCCCTCCAGAATGCTTACTTTTCTTTTTAGTTTTTTTTAATTGAAAAAATATAACCTGATTTCAGCATATCACTAATATTTTTAGTATACCCTTATACTGTTGGTTAAAAATAGCTCTTCATACAATAATCACCACCTCTATTTCTACAAATAGCAAGAAATTAAAGCTCTGGGAAGACAACCAGGCAGAGTGGTAGTGTAATATAAAGGTAATGTATTCCCTCCTGGGAGATAAAATTTCTTCAGTTAGAATCTATTTCTTCAGTTAGAAATTAGAGAATAAGAAACCTGGTTTCAGGTCCCATTAAGAATTATGGTTTACCATAGTTCAAATGTTCAGCTTGTTAGAGATCCCATCAATCAGAGTTCTTCTTTGTTCAATGAAGCTTTACTAGGTGAATGTAAATGAGATGATAAAAATTAATTGAGAAGTTGTACATATCAACTTGCCCTCCTACTGTAGTTATAATAACTATATTTGACCTTTGGAATCACTGTATTTGACCCTATAATAATGAAAGTGTTTACCATTGCCTGCTACAATGAACAGTTTCCAAATTTCAGTGGATTGACCAAACAAAAAATTATTTTTTAATTTGTTTCTTCTTACTTAATTGTCTGCTGCTAGTGAGGGATCTGTCCTGGGAACCTTTTATCTATTGGTGATTCTGGACTCCAGAATCTTTCTACTGTGTGACTTTGACATGTCAAAATCCTTCACTTATAGTCAGAAGGGTGGAGGTCTGGTGCCCAACCAAAGATCTTACAGGACATTTTAGGGACCAGGACAAAGTAAGTTACACACCTACCTCCCATATTCTACTGTCCAGGAAGAGTTGCGGGGTACCAACTGAATTACATAGAATTGTGGAAAATGTAATCTCCCTCTGGACTGCAAGAAAATGAGGATTGGTGAGGATCCAGTCCTATCACAAAACTCCACACGTTCTGACTATTGTAAATTGTCATGTCAGGATAGGTTGCTTCCTAGAGAATCAATATAATGTAATTAACAAAAAAGTATGTGGGAATTGGTTGAAAATTGTTGAAAAACAGGAGGAAATTAGTATTATTCTAAAGTCTAGAAGTCTACAAATGCTTTATTATAGAAAACAAACTAAAAGGTTGGAATACCATTTGTAAATCTTAATAGAATACTATATGATATAGCTTTTCTCAAATGAGCAGAAACCCATGCAGAGCCTACTCTATGACTTGCCAAAGATAAAAATATTTTATTTACTCTTTGTTTACATAAAAATAATGGCTTTGGTTTTCCCTTTTTTTCTCCTTTAATGCAGTGTCACAATTGCTAATTTTTTTATTAATTTGGGTTTCTCTGAATTTAGAGACACTCCTTTTGGGGCAAGTGGGTGCCAATCAAATATGCATTCTTTGTATGCTACTTGTTAACTATGGGTTACCCAGCTAAGAAGTGAGTTAAATTACATTTAGGTGAGTTTTCATTACTCCAGAGAGTTATGTAATTGGATAAAAATCAGTCGTCAAATGCAATAGAGCATTATTTATTCTGGTGTGTAAACATGACAACGTGAAGCCTGTTCAAACAATAAAATATTATCCCTCTAAATATTTAGAGCACAATTTAATATTTTACAGCATCAGATTTACTCTTATGAGTATGCAATTTTTGCCATTTTATATATATATATTTTTTTTTTCATTCTCTCTAATGGTTCCTGACTTTAGGGAACCTCAGTGTTGCTTTATTTATTAATACTGACACCTATGATTAATGAAGGCTTATCACCTGAGATAGTTTACTTCCAGTTGAATTCCCTACAATATTTTAGAATCTATGCAGTTTATGATATGTATTTTTAACACAAGGATCAAACTAAGATAATAATTATATGAATGTTGGAGTGACACGTCTACTCTGTAACATCAAATCTGCCAAGAGCTCATACAATCACAGAAGGAATTCAGGAAGATCCTTGTGTTGTCATATTTCTCCTGCAGACGCTTCACCAGAGAGACTGTGGGAGTGTAAGAATGAAAGGAATAGTGAGAGAGGGATTGAACTTAAAATAGAAAAACCTAAAAAAAGGAAGATAGATCATTTTGTATGGTGTGAGGGGATTGAAACAAATGGCTTGCTCTTAAATTTCAAAGTTAACCTTCATTTAAATCTTTTGTTATATCTGGACATGTTAACTCCCAAAATTCAGATGTATTATTTTAGTTCTTAGATTTCTTACTTGGTAATATGTTGGACTACACAGAAAGAGAATTGCTAAGTTTTTCTTTTTAAAAATGTATTGGACAGTTATATTTACTATGCTCATAACTTTTCAAAAGTAGTAAGTAATTCTGTGATTTTAATCTTAAAAAATAGGTGCTAAATTAGACCATCACCCATAGGTTTCCATATACAGAAGAAACCTAGTTTAGTTGCTCACTATTTGGGCCTTAAGTCATTACATAAATTAATAAAATGAGAAAAAAAATCTACTTATAAGCAGCATGTTGTTCTGAACATAAAATCCATACGTAATCATTCAGTAGAGAATACCAGTGTCATTTCTCTTCATAGTTCTTACGTCTTCAAAATCACTTCAGAAATATTATGCAATTCCAAAAGAGACTTTTATCTTAAGCTGGGTTCCCCAGAAAGCGTGGTCTGAGGTAGAGAGCTTCATTGCTATTGGTTTATTAGGTAGTGCAATGCCAGAGAGCAGAAGTGAGAGACAAGAAAGTGAAGTAGGTTAAGAGGGAGCATCAGTGGGAGGATATTTTAGCAAACTGCCTGCTGCTAACTGATTGTTGCATCCCTTTAGGGTGCCCCCATAGAATTCAAATATACTGTCTCTCATTTATATAGGCTGACAATCATGGGGTGAAAAAAAACAGAAGAATGTACCCAAGGTTTCTCATCTCTCTTTGATAAAGTTTGGCCCTATTGAGTGTTAACGCATAACTATGTCCAGTTTGTGCATATGTGGGCGCCCAGCAGAGTCCCATGGAGTCATCTTCAGGGAACCCACTGGGGGTCGGAGATGCAGGCATGAGGCAAGAAGTTGTGAGACTGTCCTCATGGGGAGCATGTAAGAGCCCACACAGATCCAATCACCATAGTAGCAGCGAAAACAAACCGTTGGTAAGGCCTGGAAGACCCTAAGTGGTAAATGTGGGAAGAATGATACATTCCAATGGTAGCACCGCAGAGATACACTATTTCCCTCCATATCTACCTTTTATACTATAGCATGGGACTTCCATAATTGTGAAAAAAGCCTACCCTCATTTCTTTTCTGAGCAGAGTAGGGAAGGGCAAGTTTAATTCCAATCAATCAGTCTCCCTCACGGTGTTAGCTTGCCTCAGTCTCTGAAAGATTTAAGGAAAAAGGTTCAGCGAAGTAAGTAAGGTACAGCCTCTGCTGCTTCATCTGATCTGTCCTCACACCGTTATTAACATTCATTTCCTCTCTTTTCCACCACGCTTCTAGATACCCGTCACCTTCAGCCAGTACTTTGGCTAGCCTCCACATTACCAGCGGAGCGACCATAGACCTTTATTGTTGAGAGGTCTGACACTGGTAGCCCTGCCTTTTCCAGGCCATAGTTGCTGCAGTTCCCATATGCAGTTCTCAGCAAGCCAGGCAGAGCAGCCCCAAGAGTTGCCCCAGGGAACCCCTGGGATCCAGGCATTCTCCTCTCTACCTTATTATCCTGCCTCCAAACAGTCAGCTGAGTTCCTATCAGTTATGTGACTACCAGCTTACAGGGGACCCAGAGTGAATTGGTTATATTTGCAGCTTCCTGCTAAGAAAAATTCTTGTTATAACCCCTGATGAAAGTATATCTACCCTAGTAACCAGGACTTTCATACAGCAAAGTCTGAGGTGGCAATTATAGCAGGCACACAATTAGGTAAGGAGGACACTGGAAGTTAAGGTGGAAAGAATCACCCCTTGTTTCTGAGATCCAATATATTGTTGAGGTCATATTAATCAATGATTCACACACACACACACACACACACACACACACACACACACACACATAATAGCTTGGAAATAAACTCATATATACTTAAATATATATACTCATACATAAAATCTCCAGAAAGAAAGCATTTCAATGCTGCTGGGTATTTGCTCTGAGTCGGCCTCTTAACTGAGGCTTTTGTAGTCTAATTCAGTATCTAGCAGGCGGGCTGTCTTGATGAGGAACACAGTATTACCAGTGCATTTTGTGTTCATGTGCCCATGATAATAGCTATGCTTTTAGAAAATATGTGCTTTTGTGTAAGGCAATGTCATGTGGAATTACACACCAAAAAAATCAGGCATTCTATAAGCCCTTGTGTGGTGCTGTAGACAGGAGTAGCACAGGTAGAAAAGATAAATGCATATCCTAAATAAGCATTAAGCTGCTAGTGTCCTTCTAGCATAGAAGAGTTCCTATGTAATCAACTTGAGACCTCGTCGCTTGAAAGCATCCTGATATAATGAAGGCTCATTTTTGGCCTCTGTTGTTGGAAAATCTCACGTTTAGTAGTGACAGTAACTCTATCATCCTTGCTGAGAGGTTCAGTCATTCCCATTCAGTTCATGTTATTCCTGCCACCATGGACCGTTATGCAAACATGGAGGTGAGGTTGCTAAAGAGAGAAGCTGGGTGACACCTATGGAATAGGTCACGTCCATTCATTGTCGGAAGTCTTCTCTCTGAGTTATTCTCTCTGATGAGCATTACCATGAAAAACAAAGATCTACATGTTTTGTGATCATATGCACAGGTACATCAATTACCTATTCTATATACTTTCTTGCCCCCAACCTTTCATGCTTGTTTTTTTTCAGTCTTCTAAACTGGTAGAACATTCTTCATTGCCCAGGAATCCATGTTTACACTTATTTCAGCAATTTATTTTTTCTGGTTTCTTTTGATGAGTAAATATATATATATATATATATATATATATATATATATAGAGAGAGAGATAGAGAGAGAGAGAGAGAGAGAGAGAGAGAGAGAGAGACAGAGAGAGATCTATCTATATGATAGATAGATAGATAACAGATAGATAGATAGATAGATAGATAGATAGATAGATAGATAGATAGATATAAAAATCTTTAGAAAAGATATGCCTCTAAGGAAGGTTATCAGTGCTGCAGAGATGTGACAGTCAGAGTCCTGTTTTTAACATTTTTTAGTTTGATTTCTGTTTATATTTTTAGTTACGTAATTGATAATATATGAGCTGATTAAAGATTATCTGAGGCAGTTAAGTTTGTTTCTTCCTTTTTGGAAGGCAAAATAGTGTAAAGAATGTGATAGCATTCAAAGTTGGTTTAAGTCACTGACTCAAAAAATAAAGTCAGATCAATGACCAATGACGGTGATAACAATTAATCTCAGTAAATGCTAGAATACAGTATAGAGTACTTTCATTTGGGCTCATTTGATGCATTCAGTCAACAAACCTAGTAAATGCCATTATTAGTATTTTCATTGTATAGATGAGGTTATTGAGTATCAGTAATCTTTCACCTTTTGCTATTATGATTGGTAGGTCCAACCAATTTTTTCTAATTTCAAATCCATGGCTATTGAAAATACATGATCATGATTTTATGAATTCAGTTAACAAATATTAATTGCAAACCTTAAGTTCTAGGGGTACATCACTGACCCAAATTCTTATTTACTGATATTCAGAATAAACAAATTAATATATAATATCAGTAAAAAGTGTTGAGAAAAATTAAGACAGGATAAAGTGATCAATAATGACAAATGAGAGAAACCAGTGTGTTCAAAGGAATTCTCTCTGAGGAAATTAAATTTGCACAAATGTTTGGCCTATATATTATTCAACGAATAGGGTAATAAATGATTCACTTTTCTTACATATGATCAGTACTTTTAATTATTAGGAGCATAAATTTCAGTAAGATTTACTAAATATACCAAATTTCAAAAATAATGTATACAACCACATTAATTTTTATACTTGTTCTGATGTTGAGGGCTCTATTCCTAGTGGTTGTTTATTTCAGAGAAAAGAAATATTGAAGGAAATTATTTTCCTGAGAACGAAAATTTATAGAGGTACCTACACATTCATTTAATTTTGATGTAACACCATTCTGAAACATCAAGTCAGAACTTTAGAATTCTCCCCTGGAAATGGTAAGACTTACTCTATAGGATTCTATTAAATTTAGAAGTAATCAACTCCATTTGGCAAATCAAGAACTAAATTCAATGCTTCTTAATCTTTAGAGGAATATGTGTGTTCAATATTTAAGGTTTAACTCCAAAATAATGGAATCGTGGCACCCTTTTGCTTTCCTGCCAGGCTGTATCATGCTAGTAGAGCTTAAATAGATTTAATCCTACAATGCATCCATTCATCTAACATATTTAATGGCAATGCTAAATCCTTTGAACTGTATACCTTTTATCTGAATTGGAATAAATAATTGCTTTACAATGCACTAACATTCTTGAGATCTTGAGTTTAAAAAATGAAGAAAACCTTGTTACATTCTGGTAATGGAGTCCAAGAAGCTGATGTAACTTAAAGAGCTTAAAGAAAAATACTTCAGGGATTCTGGGGAGAAAAAAAGTCTACTGTGGAAAATAGAAGTTTTAGACATTTTTTTTCCAGTCTGCTAGTCTGAAATAACCCATGAGAATTAAGTTACCAGAGTTGACTATGGTGAAGTCACAGAAGTCCTTTTATGACTGAACAGGTGCAGGCTAACAGAGTGATAGGCCTGTTCTCATTTCTATCGTCGGTTATAAAGATGTCACTTAATTGTCCAGTACTTTATATTTATTTTTTCTTCCCATGATATTCATCTCTACCTTAGGGAACTAGGGATTATAAATAAAAGACTCTTTTTAAAACTGAAACAACAAATACTTGATCATGTTTTCACACATTTAAGAAAGTTGTTATGCACTTGCTCATATTTCAGTTATATATTAATTCTAATTAGTACAAAGATAAGTATTTTACAATTTAAAATCTTATAGATATAAATGTAAAATTATTGATTGATTCAGGTTTTTAGTATATTAAAATTATTATATTTATAATACTTTTATTTAAATCATGCCTTCATATATGCTATAAAAAAGTCACCCCCATGTACCTATCTCATGAGATATGGTACTTTCCAGAATTCACAAGTATTCTGTATGTGGCAGTCATCCAGCTGTTTCTGTACCTCCAAATTAAGTGGGGCCTCTGACTCTCTCAGGTACATGGGGTTCTCGTGAATACATAATTAAATTTGGTTATTTTCTCCTGTTAATAATCTGTCTCATGTCTATTAAATTTTTAGAACAAGCAGAAGAACCTAAAGGACAGAAAACATTTTCTTCCTCCCTGACAGTAGCAAAAAACAAAAAAAAACAAAAATCCCTGTTTAATTTTTTTTTTTTAAGATTTTTATTGGGGAATTGAGGGGATGGGAACAGTGCTGGGGAATTGGGGGAAGGGGAACAGACAAGTTGCTGTCGTTTTGCTCTTCAGTCTAGTTGTGGAGGACGTTGCTTCACTGGCCCAAGTTGGCACCATCATTGCGCTCTTCCCGGGGGAGGCAGATCAGTCGCCGGCTTCTGGACGGCCGTGCACTGTGGCTGCTGGCCACTCACGCTGGCTGCTGGCTACATATGGTAGCCCATGGCAACCCACCGCCACAGGGGCTGCGGCCTACGCCGTCGCCGGCGACTCATGGCAGCCCAGCTCCAGGTTGAGCTGTTGTTCAGCATCTTAGCTGTGGAGGGCAGTNGACTCATGGCAGCCCAGCTCCAGGTTGAGCTGTTGTTCAGCATCTTAGCTGTGGAGGGCAGTGTCACTGGCCCTCATATGTGAGATCCAAACCGGGGCCCTCTGGTGTCCCAAGCCAGTTCTTAACCATCACACCACTCGGCCGGCCCCCTGTTTAATTCTTAAGTGATGACTTTAGAAATTCACTTGGGAAAGTTGGCCAAAAAATGTCCCCTTGATAGATTTCTGTTTAGGGTATATTCCAAATAGTCTCAAAGGCCATCAGACTCTATCCATGTGACAAATTTTCATAAAGTTGATTTTGACTAGAGATCTCATTTTCAGCATTGCTAGTTACTGTGTGTCTGGTTCACGGTCTTGGCCATGTGATACTTGCTGCTGTTGTTAATATCACTATAGTTACCTAATGGATCCCCATCCAGCCATAGTGGGTTTAGAGTTAAGACCATAGGTCACATGTCCATGTGTTTTCCCATTTATGTTGCTTTTCTCTAGTTCCTCTTAAAATTGTGCTCTAGAAACAGGATCAATTTTTATAATAAGGTATAATGTATAAAAATTATATTGCATTTTCTTTTCATAGCTCTAAATAGCATTATTGCAGTTCAGGGAAGACTCAGTGCGCCATTTATTGTTCTTATAGTTTTTTAAACCTATCGTATATGTTTATCTCTTCATTACCACAGCTAACTTCTTGGTCAAATCTCTTATTATCTTAGTTTGAGTTATTGCAATTGTTTCTTACCTATTTTGCCTGATTTTAATTCATCCTACTGACAGGTAATCTGTTTTTTTCATGGTGTTCTCTATTTTTTAAGACTTTTATTAAAATATATCTAACATACAATATTATATTATTTTTAGGTGCACATCATAGTTATTCAACAGTACCCACCTGGCACTATGTAGCGTTATTACTACATTATTGATTATATTACCTATGCTACAGAAGCGATCACCATGATAAGTCCAGCAACCATCTGACACTATACCATGCTATCACAATATATATTATTGACTATATTTCTATCTTGTATATTACATCCCCAACACTTATTTGTTTTATATCTGGATCTTTGAACCTCTTATTCCTCTTTATCTTTTACCCCCCCTTTTTAATCTTCCAATTAGAGTTGACACTCAATATTATTTTATATTAGTTTCAGGTGTACAGCATAGTGATTAGACATTTATGTAATTTAGGAAGTGGTCCCCCTGACTAGTACCCACCTGGCACTATACATAGTTATTACTATATTATTGGTTATATTTCCTATACTTTATATCCCCATGAATATTTTGTGACTACGGATCTGTATTTCTTATCCCTTCACCTTTTTACCCTGCCCCCAACTCCCCTCCTGTCTATCCATGGGTAACCTCTTTTCAGCATCTCTTATGTTAATTTCTTCTACTACTCTCCTATTAACTAGCACCATTCTACCCTCTTCACTGATTTTCCTTTGCAGAACCTCCTCTTCACAGAATTCAGACATAGGATATGAATAAGCTTAACTTCCTGCCAAAGAAACAAAAGTAGGCTTTGATTTCCTGAAGTCACCCATTTTACTTCACACCTCTGGTCTCCAGTGATGATCTTAAGAATGAATACATAATACAGTAAGAAACGATGAGGTGTCAGTAGTGCTTTTTTTTAGGGCTTCTGGGAAAAATACAAAAAACAAAAAACAGAAAAATTATTTCTTCTCTCCTTAGAGGGAGGTAAAAGTAAAATGTTTTTCCTTCTTGTAGATGATGCTGGGACAGTATGTGAGGTCAGAAGCCACTGCAGCCATTTTTGTTATCAGGTGAACTAACTTTAAGATGAAATTGACATGTTAGAGAGTTGAGCTAAGAGCTGGAGGATTGATTGGTACAGCAAACTTCCAGTGATGTCATTATTAAAGCCAGTCCTACCTCTGATCTTTGCAATCGCACAAGCCAATAAATTCCCTTGTTGACTTACAGCAATATTGACTTTCTGCCTTCCTTGCCTATCAAAAGCATTTTATCAGATAGAAGATATTTTTGGTCAATAATATCACATATATAATTTTACAATGCTACTTCAAATTCTGTGTCTACTAAGATAGTTAACACCCAATATTTTGAAATTTGAGCATGGAGTACTACCTAGTATTTCATATTTCAATTGAATTTTTAATAAAAGTTTTAAACCTAGTTAGTATCAATTTTATTTTATATCTAGTTCTTGCATGAATCATTGGTAGATGTTTGTTTGTTTTTTGTTTTTTATTCTAACAAATTAATTCCTGTTGAAAAGTTGTCAATTCAATCCTGATATTTATTTGACACACTTGTCATATTTCTTTTGGTGACCATGAGATTTTTTACCCCAGTTTTATCGAGATATAATTGACATATAACATTGTATAAGTTTAGGGTGTATAACATAATGAATGATTTGGTGTATGCATATATTTACCACAATAAGTTCAATTAACATTCATTACCTCCCATAGTTACATTTTTTCTTATGTGATGAGAACTTTTACTTTCTGTTCTTAGAAATTTTGAAATCTACATTACATTATTTT
This sequence comes from Hipposideros armiger, assembly GCF_001890085.2. Lineage (NCBI taxonomy): Eukaryota > Metazoa > Chordata > Mammalia > Chiroptera > Hipposideridae > Hipposideros > Hipposideros armiger. The sequence goes on along the minus strand of NW_017731812.1, from coordinate 742,287 downwards.
TAACTGTAGTCACTATGCTGTTCCTTATACCCCAGAACTTATCTTATAACTGGAAGTTTATACCTTTTGACTGCCTCCACCTATTTCCATCCCTCTCACTGCCTTCCACCTCTAACAACAACCAATCTGTTCTGTTTCTATGAGTTCATTTTTTTGGATTCCATATATAAATGAGATCATACAGTATTGTCTTTGTTTGACTTATTTTACTTAGCATACTTCCCTCAAGTTTCATCCATGTTGTCACAAATGACAAGATTTCTTTCTTTTGTATAGCTGAATAAGAATCCATTGTATATGTATACTGCATTTTCTTCTTCCATTCACCCATCAATGGACACTTATGTTATTTCCATGTCTTAGCTATTGTAAATAACACTTCAGTGAACATGGAGGCGCAGATGTCTCTTCAAGATAATGATTTCATTTCCTTCAGGTATAAACCTTGCAATAGAATTGCTGGGTTATGGTAGTTCTATTTTCAATTTTTTGAACAACCTCTGTTAACAAATTCCCACTAAAGTGTTGCATAAATTTATAAGTCTACCAAAACCTATTCCACTGTTTTTTCCCCTAATCTGTGTGCCTTTGAAATAAAAAGACCTCAAAAATTTGTGTGCACTATTAAAATGCATTTTATGCATGTATATATAATTTTGTGTGTGCATATGTTCCTATGCGTGTTTCATAGAAATGAAGCAGAAGTTCCCTTTTGAATCTGTTATTCACTGGATTGTAATTGGAGCACTCAGTGATAAGCTTCTCCTCAGCAATTTGCTTTTCGAGTAATGATTGTTTTGTTTCTTCATGAAATAAATGAGGTTCAGGTCAAGTCAATTATGAGGGAAGAAAACTTTGAAATTAATGCAGATCACTCAGTATAGGTTTAAATAACCCTAGATTTGTTTAAATAACCCTCACACTTAAAAGAATGCTTGGAACCCTACTTCCTCAATAAGTCATTTTCCAACTAAGTAAATCTGAAATGTAGATGCAGCCTTCAGGAAACCACTGACACAGCGATACTCTCCTGGCTTCACACAAAATGCTGTAGTTTTAAAGTACCTGATTTGCATCTTCAACAGCAAGGGGTCCCTTTCCTAACTCGCCGAAAAGTTCTGAATTTTACAGACAGGTAAAAGTACTCTGATTAGCAAGGGAATCAGTGATTCAGTCATTCATTTAGTCACCCACTCAGAAAACATTTTGAGTGTGTTATTTCTGAGAGAATGCCATCATTCTGCCTTAGAAACCAGGCACACCTGGTTTAGAAACTAATCATATCTCTGGCTCTTTGACTTTGGGTATGTCATTCAAGTTCTCAGGGATAATACCCTCATGTATGCAGGCAAACAGCTAATACCTCATAGCACTTTCAGTATTTAACAAGAAAATGTGTAGAAAGCCTGATGAATAGGCACTTGCTAATGATTCCGTTACCTTCTTTTCCATCATTCATCAGCGTAATTGTTCTGATACTCAGGTCATCAGCCAGAGATCCCTGGTTTACAAATATCCATAGGTACAATACTAATGGATTTTCTGAAATTGCCCACACATAGTTTAATCCACAAACTGCATATGTGGCTACTCTTCCCACACTGGAACATCATGCTCTCTCAACACTTCAGTTTAACTTGCCTCTACATTTTCTATATGTGCAACAGGCAATTTAATTACATTTTCCTGCCCATGGCTAATGACTACGTCTGATGGTTTTCATAAGCAGTCTATGTTGTAGAGAGTTAAAAACAGTACACATTATGGAGTTCTCAGTTTTTCCTCATTTTTATTTCTTTAAAAACTAGATGGTTCAAATATTGCAATTGTTTCTTGTATCGTTAATGTTGTACCAGTTATTTCTTTTGTTTTTTAAATTAAAGTTTTTTGAGGTGACAATGGTTAGTAAAGTTACATAGGTTTCAGGTGTACAATTCTGTAATGCATCATCTCTATATCACATTGTGTGTTCACCACCCAGAGTCAGTTCTCCTTGCATCACCATGTATTTGATCCCTTTTACCCTCATCTACTATCCCCCTCCCCCCTTACCCTCTGGTAACCACTAAACTATTGTTTGTGTCTATGAGTTTTTGTTTATTTGTTTGTCTTGTTCCTTTGTATTTTCCAGTTTTATATCCCAATTTTATATCGGTGAAATCATATGGTTCTGGACATTTTCTTTTAAACAAAAGCATCATCTTGTTCTAAGTCTGTGTTTTTCTCAATCTACCATATTCCCCCATGTATAAGACGCTCCCATGTATAAGACGCACCTTAATTTTGGAGCCTGAAATTTGAAAAAAAAAAAGTATTGCATAAAGTTATTGAGCTCAAGTTTTATTCATCATAAAATTCATAAAACTCCTCATCACTGTCAAGACTCCCAACCATTAGCTTGTCCTCATCTGTGTCTAATGATGAATCACTGTCTTCATATATTGCCTCTCATGGCCTTCTTCTGACGTGGCGTTTTCAGTAGGGTTTCTTCTTCCTGTAACCAGTCTCGGATTGTTTTCTCAGTTGGAGGAGGACCAAACTTACATTCAGCAGCACGATTTCCATTCACTTTTGCAAACTGGATCACTTTTAACTTGAATTCAGGACCGTATGACAATCTTTTCTGAGCCATTTCTGGGCAGAACATGGCAAAATGTAACCTACCGTAATATACCTGTAACAAGTGCGAAACAATAAACACAAAGACAACAAGTGCGAAAAAGCGGGAAAGGCAAGTAAAAAATCTACAACAATGAGTGCAAAAACGAGCATGAAAAAAGCAGGAAATGCAAGTAAGAAGTTCTACAACCACTGTATAAGACGCACCCAATTTTTAGACCCCAAGTTTTTCAAAAAAGGGTGCCTCTTATACATGGACAAATACGGTATATACCCTCCTAGAGGTGAAGAAAAGACATGAACGTGTCCTACTTTGCATCTCCACCTATATTTGCCAAGGGACTTCAAATTCATCTGTCCATTATTTAGAGCATCATCTCCTTCCCCAAAAATCATTTCTTTGAACTTCAGTCCATTTCAGTGAATGACACCAGGGTTTATTCTAACAGCAAGTGTGGGGAATTGGGAGTCACCTTGGGTTCCCTTTTCCTTCAAAATCTCTATAAACTTCTTCTCTTATACCCTTCACTTCCTTAATATATGTTTTCATTCCATGCCTGCATTGTTTGTACACAGTAAGTACTAGAATGTGAACCTTATCACCTCTTTGATTTGCTTAAACTGGATGATTAATCCTTATTTATTGCTACACAAGCATGAATGAGTTTGTTCCCAGGAAAGACAATGATGTACTCAGGTAAAGAAGACTATTTTTCTGTAAAAATTATGTCAGGGTCCCCAACCTACAATACTTATCCCTTTCTTAGCCATCTAGCATCTATTTATCCCCCAAAGCTCAGTTCAGACATAATCTAATCATTTCCAGGAAGCCTTCCAGGATTCTGGGAGTTTTAAATATGAACTTCTCTTAATATGGCCTAGGGCAACATCAGTTATAGCACAATTGTTGGTTTGTCTTTTACCTTTGCTAGACTACAAAATACTGAAGGACAGAAACTGGGTCTTTTGGTTATCTCCAGCTTCTACTAATACTGAGCCTGACATATAATGACCCAGATATATAGATATAGATAGATATATAGATATAGATGGTATAGATATATCTATAGATATCTATATCTATATATCAGTATATCTATATATATAGTGATGCATGTTTGCAATAAATTATTTATAACATAGATACATTTCATATGTAATATATATATATTTCATATGTAATACATTTATATATATATAATTACATATATTATATAATATATATATATATATATATTACATGTGTACTGTATTCTGTGATGGCCTAGAATTGTGTTTCATTTATTTTTCAAAAATATCTCTAATATATGTGGTATAATGCACTATCATTTTAGTTAATAAGTATTGAATAAATATGAAATAAATTGAGCTAAGTTAATTAAGAAACATGGTTTGAATTATAATGAATTTGTAACAAAGCCTTAGTTTAATTGGGTGATTTGTATACTTATTGTTGTATTTGCTGTTTGGCTTACAAATTTTTCTTTATTCACATTCAGACTAATGCATTTGAATTATAAATCTGTAATGAATAGGTAATGAACAGGTTTAAAATAATTTTAACATGACTAATCAACTAATTTTTTTTAAATAAGAGCTTTGCCATAACCTAATATTTTGAGGATAATCCTAGCACTGATGGGTTTAATCAAGTCCTTTTTTTCTCATTTGTCCTAAAAGAAATTAAAAGATTTATTAAAAGTTTATAAAATTGGGACCCATTAACAGTTCAGTAGCCTGATTCAATATTTCTACTCTCTTTGATTTGTATGAGAATCTATATTTTGAATATAACTTTTAATTTTAGGCAGGACATTACTGTAAGATCAAATAAATTGTTAAGAAGGCATCCTTCAATCTCCAGATGAAACATTTTCTATTTTGTGATATCTTTCATTGCTGACTTCATAAACTTAACCAGCCCCACTTTCAGCATATGCCATTGCCGGTGACTCATGGCAGCCCAGCTCCAGGTCGAGCTTTTGTTCACCATCTTAGCTGTAGAGGGCGCAGCATCACTGGCCCTCATGTGGGATCTGAACCGGGGCCCTGTTGCTCAGAGCTGGCACACCAAGCCACTCTTAACCAATGCGCCACTCGGCTGGCCCAACCATGAATTTCTTAAGTGCAGGGAGCATAATTTATTGCTCTCAAAATTCTAAGTGGAAAAAGAAAAGAAAGAGGGACTGTAAGAAGCAAGGAAGGAGACAAGAATGATGAAAATAATCCCTGAATATTTTGTAGCAACATAATTAATTTTTATCTCAGATTTATTTCTCCTTTTACTGATTTCTGATTGGCTCTGTGTCTATCAGGATGGCATCCTATACAGACTCACCTGTGTTCCAGTATTTTTTCTTTCTTTTCCCCCAATGTATCTTCCATTTTCTTCAAGCAGTTCCATGAACTAGCTGTTTGTAAGGAAGCATTTGATTTAATTAATTCACATTTTATATGGTATCCCATTAAAGTTTTAATGTTTAAAAGAAAAACATAGGAGCACAAAGCAATGAATCTCTGTTTTAGTCCATTCACACTGCTATAATATAATACCATAGACTGAGAGACATAAACAACAAAAATTTATTATTTACAGTTCTGGAGGCTAAAAGTCCAAGATCCAAACAGTGATGTTAGCAAGCTAGCAGAGTTTACTACACCTGATAAATCCAGCCTTTGGGAGATTTTTGTGGTCCTCATAGCTGCCTGTTTTTGTTTGTTTGTTTTTGTTAATTTTTTTTAAGTATTCAAAGCTTGGAGGCTAGAAGATAACACAATTATATGCTCCCCTCCTAAATAATACAGACTTCCCAGTTTTAGATTAAAAAAAAAAAAAGATTTAAAAAAAAAACACAAACCTTAGCAATTCTCCAAGTCAGTAAGAGTACAGGCCTCATTGCACTGTTGAAGGATCTTGCTCTTCCCCGACTTAGAATTTTCTGAACCTAATCAATAGGCAGCCTTTCACCAGGCTCATGGTCACTCATGGTCATTGGCCCATAAATGAATGACACTCTCCAGACCAAGGGCTAGCTCATCACCAAGTCCAAATTTCTGCATGTGTTCACTAGTGTGTATTCTTTTTACTTTTCTTAGTCATAACCAACCATGTACGGTGGCTTCTGCTTCCATGTTTGAGCTGCGTTGCTAAACAAGAAGAAATGCCTCACCTTAGGCTACTGCATAATGTATTCCGCTTGTTGCTCTGAGTATTTTTGACAGCTTTGACATTTGTAACTGGTAGTTGATCTTGGACTTTTTGGTGCATGAATCTGAGTGGCGTGGCTTGTCCTCATGCTTATCATTCTTTGGTCAGCAAGTAGTCTCGGAGCCTTACTCAGGAGCTGGACTAAAAATGGAAGTTCCCCTACAAGAAATATTCCAATATTTCTGAAAAATTGTGTTTAAAAAGGAAAAATGCTCTCTCTAGATTTATAGCACAAGGTAGTTATTCTTCATTGTTGTAACCATCTTGTAATCCCTTTAAAATATATATGGTGTGCAGATTTTTTACATAAAACCTTTATCTACATGAAATGAAAATTGGTTCACAGCCCTCTCTTCCAGCCACCTTTTTAGATACCCCTGCCTCCTATTTGTCCTTAGTATTCCGTGTTGCTTTTGGATTTAGATATAGAATTTGCATTTTATATAATCATAGAAAATTTCATAAATCAATGATAAAACTAGTGATAGTGTTTGTGTATTTATAAAAATGTGAATTTTAATTTAGTGCACAGTTAAACATGATTAAATAAACCACAGTTATAATTGGCTTTTTTTCCCCCGTGACTATATATATATTAAATTATAGTTGACACACAATATTATACAACATCAGCTTCAGGTGTACAGTGCAGTGATCAAGCCTCTACCCCATCCATGAAGTGGTCTCCCTAACAAGACATGTGACCATCTGACACCCTACAGAATATTTACAATGTCATTAGTTATACTTTTTACCCCTCAAAGTCCACTAAAATGGGAGTTAATATAGCCAAATAAAGTGACATTTTTATATTCAGAGTAAACGATTGCCCAAAATATATGTTGAGTGTTAAGACAGAGTTGTGTTTTGGAGCTAACTGCTGTTGCAGAAAGAAAGGTGTTAGAGCCAAAGCAGACCATATTGTGAATCCTGGCTATACGACTGCCTAAGTATGTCATTGGAGAGCTTATTGATCTCATTGAGTCTTTGCTTCATCTGTTGTAAATTGAGAATAATATCTGCCTCATAATCTTTTTGAATAATTAATGGAATCACTACATGCAGAAGACCTAGGTTCATGATAATCATGTATGTTAAGTGCCTTCTTTCTCTCTTTCCCAGCTATTGAAAATATTTTTAAATGTTTTCTAATTTTAAAGAAAATAACTGGCATTCTATTTTAAAAATATGTAACACCATAATTTTTTAAAACGTATGCTTTTATGTGAACCCATGCCTTAGGCTCAGCAATACCAAAGTAAATTTTAAATATAAAAATATGAAGTATAAAAGTAAAATGTAAAAAAACCCCCACAGCTTAGTAGAAAAGAATGTGGAAAACATTTATAGTAATATGATGCAGGAGTATCTTAAACCAAATAATCATACAGTCTTACACTTACAAAAAGTGAATGATCATATATATTTCAGGAGTTTTGGCTAACAATAATACAAAGTGCTCTTTGAGTTCAGCCCTGTGTTTCCTAAGACCCTCATTTAAAAAGTAGAGTTGCTGTTATTGGTTGTTTTTGTTTGTTTGTTTGATTTAGAGTTTGCTAAGAAACTGAACATGAAAAATGTTCAAAATAAATATTATGGATAAATATTAAAGAGGTAGACTTAACAAAGGAAGAAAGTAAGATTGATTTAATACAGATCTGTATGCACATATAAAATAAGAACAGCAAATTACTCCTTGTGTTCACTGAGAGGAGATAAGGACATTAGTTTAATTAGCAAATAGAAAAGGAAAAAAGTGTTCTTGAATTTGTTTAAGGACGAACTGATTAAAAACAATTTTTAGACACAGATACAACCAAATATTTGGTTGAATTTTTCGATAGCTAATAAATTAATAATGAAAATGTAAATTGGTAAAACCTTTTTGAGGACAATTTAGAAACAACTATCTAAATAAACTATTTAAAATAAAGCTGAACATATTTTTTTACCTAGATGTTTAACTTCTAAGATTATTGAGATTTAAAACATGTCTAAAATATTGTTAATTGAAAACTAATGGATGCACTATTGTAGTTACAGTATACGATGTATGGGCTTCAAAAAATGTGTGCATATACACATTAATGCATAATATGTGTGCATGTTTATGTTTATATATGCAGACTAAGATAAACTAACACTTTTTGATAATGATTCCTTGAGGGCTACAGAGAGTAGAATCAGCTGTGGTGGCAGGAAGGAAGATCCAGTATTTTCATTATTCAATCATCTATCAAAGGACTCTTTGGTTGTTTCCATGTCTTGGCCACCATAAATAAAGCTGCAATGAACATCAGAGTACATATATCTTTATGGATATATGTTTTCAGATTTTTGGGGTAGATACCCAGGAGAGGGATTGCTGGGTCATATGGTAATTCTATTCTCTCTTTTTTTGTGTGTGTGTGTAAAGGTATGGTGTGTATATATATATATATATATATATATATATATATATATATATATATATATACACATTGAAATACTACTCTGCCATAAGAAACACTGAAATAGTTCCATTTGTGACAACATGGATAGGTCTTGAGATTATTATGCTAAGTGAAATAAGTCAGACAGAAAAAGTCAAGAACTATATGATTTCACTCATATGTGGGATATAAAACTGAAAGCAACAAAGAAACAAAACAAACGAAACAGAAACAAAAACTTGTAGACACACACAACAGTTTAGTGGTTACCAGAGGGTATGGGGGGAGGGGGATGGTAGAAGAGGGTAAAGGGGGATCAAATACATGGTGATGGAAGAAGAACTGACACTGGGTGGTGAACACACAATGTGATATAGAGATGATGTATTACAGAATTGTACACCTGAAACCTATGTAATTTTACTAACCATTGTCACTGCAATAAACTTAATTAAAAAATTAAAAATTAAAAAAGATACAGCATTTTTATTTTGTACCATTTTAAAAACATGAATGTATAACTTTAATAGTAAGAATGTTTACATTTTTAAAAATATAACATTTCAACTATACATTATCATCACACAGACTTAGCAGAATAGAAACCAAGTAATTGAGCAAAAGGGACATTTGGAAAGCTGTACTTATCTTAGAAAGCTCTTTTGGTTCAATTCTTATAGTTATATATATTTGTGGAGCAAACTATTTTATGTATTTTTCATATAAGAAGCAAAGAGGAAAGGATAATATGCTAAATGATGGCCAAAGCAAAGATACACATACACACACACACACACACACACACACACACACACACACACACACATTGGGGTGCCAAAAATATCCATACAAGTGGACACTGATCAGCATTGCTCAAGCAGTAGTTTGCCATAAACAGAAGTGTCTGAATGCTGATGGTAACTACTTTGAGCATCTCTTGTAATTGCAGAAGTCATACGTGACATGTATTCATCTTTTGTTATCGGTATATATTGAGTATTACAATTTTAATAGCTTTTTCCTTTCTTAAAATGTGCATATATTTTTGGCCCCATCTGTATATATAAATAAATGAATAACAGCAATCAAAATTCTTGTGATCTATATAAATTTTGATAAAATATATGCAAAAGTAAAATTGATATACACAGCCTAAATGGATTTAGCTGAATTCATAGTAGATAAAAAATAACCTTGTATTTTTAAAATCTATCAAGCTCTAGGATTCAGAGGAAAATAAATTTTTGTAGTATTGGGTAAACTGACCAAGATGTTTTCTGTGTTTTTCATGCTGTATTTCTTGCCTATGTTGATATTCATATTTTATCTATAATAGGAAATAATTAGCAGGTCATAAATTTTACTTAGAGAAAACTGATGTGTTTTAGAAAGTTCAAAGTGGGAATATTTAAAAAAATATAAATGCTTAACCTTAATCTTCCCTTCCAGTAATCAGTCTATTCAAATTGTGATTTGTATATTATGGATGAGTGCATGCATTTCATATATATATATATATATATATATATATATATATATATATATATATAAATATAAATGCTGTTTTATTAAAAGGTCTATAAACAAAATATGGAACCTTAAAATTAGCTGGTTATGTAGTAAACATTCTTTATGCTAATCGCTATTATGCTTACATAAAAGATAATTTGCTAGCTACACTTTAAAAGGTATATATATATATATATATATATATATATATATATATATTGAACTTCGTTGTACAGAGTTATACATTATCTTAAGTTAATACAAATATATGTCTATATAATGTTTATAAAGCTAAAAGAGCAAGATCATACCTACATCCCTTGCAAATTAAATGTTTTCAGGTCAGCTAGGTTTTTCTGGACATTTTCCCCACAACACAAAGTGTGTGAGATATTACCAATGATTGTATGAGCTGAGCAATTACCATGCAATATGTGATACCATAAGTGACAAAATAAAAAAGTACTAATTGTTGAGAAAATTATTGATTTAGCAGTGCATAAATTATAAATCCAATGTGTATCAAGTTAAAATGAGATATGTAAACAGCAAAACATAGCAATAGTCATTTTTACCATTCTAATGATCTGTCTTATTATCAATATTCTAATGTATTTAACTTTCTCAAATAAAGAGAGCATACTTTATATTGGTAAAAAAAAATCCTTATAACCTTGGGCAATTAAAGTTAATAGTATGGAATGAAAAAATTTTAAAAATACAAGCACTTAAAACATTGTTCCTGTCTACAGTCACTAACAAATAAACCCCAACAAATGCTCTTGTAAAAAAAGAAGAGGAGGAGGAGAAGAAAAAAGGAAGGGAGGAAGGAAGAAAGGAAATGTTTTCTTGAGGTCTGCCTGAGACTCAACAAGAACACTGGTCAGTGAGGAGCTGGTATAGATCAAGAGGATTTTTGGCACCTGGAAGACAGCTTACCTTGACCTGCTGTCTTCCACCGCAGTGACCCCCAGAAATCTCCTTCACTTTAAAATTTCCATAGAAAACAAACAAAAATTAATAGTTAGCTCAAGTTTTTTGGTAAGAGACGGCCAGCTCCATGTGGATACTCTTATCTCTGTGGTTCTGTTCTTTCCAGTTTTGTCTTTTATGAAAATTGGAATGGTCAAGAAACTAAAGAATAAAAATAGCACATATACATATACAAACGTATACATGTGCACACACATGCACATACACACACACACTCACACATACAGCCTTTTGTCATCTAAATTGATAGCATCAGATCAATGACACCAATAAGATAGTCACTTGGAAATGCACATTTCTTTCTTTGATGTTAATGTAGTTGATAGGAAAAATTTAAAAACACACTTGTTTTTTAATAAAATTATTTTTAAAAGTTTCAGTTTTAACTCAGTCCTGATTTTTAAAAATTCTGGCAGGTTATTTTACTTTTTAATAAAATTTAATCCCATGTGCAAAATAGTAGATGCTAAAAGATGTAATTTGTATTTGTTTTGCCTTTCATTTGAAATACACATAAAAATTAGTCTGTGAAATACTTAATGCTAAATGGAATTTTGTAAGGAATTTGTTTCAGTCCCAAGAAGTGATACGATTAGCAATTTATACAATGAAAAGTGCATTGGCACTAATTGTGATCAACATTAAGAGCATTTCTGATAATTTTAAATTACCTGAAAAGTAGGAGAAAAGGGGGAAAAGCTAAATTTGTTTGAATTTCTCCTATATGACATACACAGTAATAGTTTCCCTGCAATTGCTATCTAAATTTATTCCTTACAACACCTTATAGACAGTCTCTAATCTCCATTTTAAAGATAAAGTGATCAAATACAGAGTTTAAGTATAAAGTCAGAAATATGAGTGGTATCCCATGCTTTTCTCTTTACGCACAAATATAATCAGTTACCAAGCTCTATCAAATTTTCCTCCTTAATGTCTTTTATATCAAATCCTTTTTTCTATATTTCCTCTATTATTGCCTTAGACTTTATCACCTTTTGTCTGCATCCCTGCAATAGTTCTAAGAAAATGCAGTAGACCTTCCCCCACTACCTCTTTTTCGGCAGTGTAAAACTAATCACGTGAATCTATTGCTTAATACCCTACAGTGTGTCTGAATTTTTCATAGGATGTAGTCTGAAACTCTTGGCAAACTCTCCAAGATTATCTGCAATCTGGTCCCCGCTCATCACTCAAGGTTTATTTTCACAGCACTCCCATTCTATTTCTCTTCCAGACTTCTCAGCCATCCTGAGATAATTGCAGTTCTGAATCTATTTTCTACTGCTTTACCTCTGAGTATTTGTCTCACCTGTCTCCCTCTGACTGGAGCTGTCCACCTCCTGAGTCCCAATTTTTACCTGATTGTCTTCTGAAAGCTAGTGATAATGTCACTTTCTACATGAAGCATTTTCTCATCTGCTATCCATAGTCTCTGGCCTCTCTTACGTGTAAATCCGTAAGTCCTGCCATGCACATATTTTTACTGAGGCCACCGAACTTTTGTATAAATACTAACTTACATGATTTTTTTCTATTAAACTGTAATTTCCTTGAGTGTAGAAACCATATATGTATATTGTCTTTTTATTTATTTTGATTTTTAAAATGTTTATTAAAATATAGCTAACATACGATATTATGTTAGTTTCAGATGTATACCCAAGTTATTCAACGTTTATATGTCTAAAGAAATGATCACCATGATAAGTCAGCAACCATCTGACACCATACCATGTTATCACAATATTATTGACTATATTCCCCATGCTGTACATTACATCCACATGACTTATTTATTTTATACCTGGAAATTTAAAACTTACTCCCTTATACCTTCCCCCCTCCTTTAAAAAAAAATTTCAGTTACAGTTCTTATTCATTATTATTTTATATTAATTTCAAATGTACAGCATAGTAGCTAGACATTTATATAATTTAAGAAGTGATCCCCCTGACTAGTCTAGTACCCACCTGACACTATACATAGTTATTACCATATTAATGACTATATTCCCTATGCTTTACTTTACATCCCCATGACTATTTTGTAACTACCAATTTGTAATTTTTAATCCCTTCACCTTTTTTATCCTGCCCCATCCTCCCTCCCATCTATCACCCCTCTAAATCTAGTACCCACTTGACACCATACACAGTTATTACAATATTATTGACTATATTCCTTATGCTATACCCTACATCCCCATGACTACTGTGTATCAACAAATTTGTGCTTCTTAATCCCTTCCCCTTTTTCACGCACCCACAATGCCCTCCATCCTGGTAACTATCAAAATGTTCTGTGAGTTTGTTTCTGTTTTGTTTTTATTTATTTTGTTCTTTAGATTCTACTTTTAAGTGAAATCATATGACATTTGTCTTTCTTGGTCTGACATACTTCACTCAGCAAAATACCTTCTAGGTTCATCCATGTTGTGGCAGATGGCAAGATTTCATTCTTTTTATGGCTGAGTAATATTCCATTGTATATATGTACCACCTCTTCTTTATCCATTCATTCATTCAGGGACACCCAGGTTGCCTTCATATCTTGGCTATTGTAAATAATACTGCAGTGAATAAAGGGATGCACATGTTCCCTCAAAGTAGCATTTTGAGTTTCTTCAGATAAATACTCAGAAGTGGGATTACTAGATCCTTCTTTGTCTCTTGTTTGTCTTTTGCTTTAAAGTCTAATTTGTCTGGTATAAGTATTGCTACTCCAGCTTTTTTGTTTGTTTGTTTCCATTTTCATGAAATATCTTTTTCCATCTCTTTACTTTCAATTTGTATCTCTCGATCTGAAAGTGAGTCTCTTGTAGGCATAATATGTATGGAACTTGTTTTCTTATCCATTTAGCCACCCTATGTATTTTTTTTTTTTTTAGCTGAGCCAACCTGCCACCTGTTGGCAGCTCAGTGGCAACTCAGTTCGTTCCTCTTGAGCGAGCTCTTAACCAACTGAGCCACTTGGCCAGCCCTCACCCTGTGTCTTTTGATTGAAGCATTTAATCCATTTACATTTAAAATAATTATTAAAAGATTTATAGTTATTGCCATTTTATTATTCCTATTTTTTTATTTTTTTTCACTTTAAAGAAGTCCCTCTAAGATTCCTTGTAATACTGGTTTGGTGGAGGTGAAATCCTTTAGCTTTTTCTTGTCTGGGAGGCTTCTTTATCTGTCCTTTGATTCTAAATGATGGCTTTGCTATGCAGAATAATTTTGGTTGTAGGTCATTGCTTTTCATCACTTTGAATACTTCATGGAAACCCCTTCTGGCCTGAAAAGTTTCTGCTGACAGACAGTCTTATGGGAATGCCTTTGTAGGTAACTAACTGCTTTTTCTGTTGCTGATTTTATGGTTCTTTCTTTGTCTTTAGCTTTCAGCATTTTAATTGTGATGTGTCTTGCTGTGGGCCTCTCTGGAGTCATCTTTTTTGGTACTCTCTGGCTTCCTGGGTTTGAATATGCATTTCATTCACCAGGTTAGGGAAGTTTTCCATCATTATTTCTTCAAATAGGTTTCAAATTCCTTGCTCCCTCTCTTCGCCTTCTGGTATCCCTATGATTTGAATGTTGGTATGCTTGATGTCGTCCCAGAGGCCCCTTAAGCTGTCCTTATTTTTTTGGATTATTTTTTTCTTTTTGCTGTTCTGTTTGGGTGTTTTCTGCTACCCTATCTTCTAAATTGCTGATTCGATCCTCTGACTCATCTAATCTGTTGTTGATTCCCTCTAATGTATTTTTCATTTTAGTTATTGTATTTTTTATTTCTGACTGGTTCTTTTTATGTTTTCTATCCATTTTTATGTCTCCACATCTTTTTAGTTCTTTTTCTAGATCTTTGTTGTGTTCTCACCATGTCTCCCAGTCTTAGTAAAGCGACCTTGTGTAGTAGGTGTCCTATGGGGCCCAGGGACACAGTCTCCTGGTCACCAGAGTCAGGTGCTCCAGGTGTGTCCCTTGTTTGGGTTGTGTGTTCTCTCCTGTTGTAGTTCAGCCTTGGTTTCTGTTTTCATGTCAATGGGAGAGATTGACCCTTGGGCTCACTGGTTGTGAGCACTGGCTGTGACTACAGTAGAGGAGTTGTGGGGGAGAGGCTGACCCTATGGAGCAGGATTTGCTGTAGCAGGGCTCTGATGCTTGCCCAGTCTGCCCTTTGGGTGTGCCATTCTTTGAGGGGACCGGGTGATGCTCTGGCTAGATCCTAAGCTGGTCACTGGGCACACCAGCCCTACAATCTCCTGTGTCGTGCCTGGGACCATATGGTGTGAGCCACAAAGTGATCACATATGGCTGCTGCCTGTGCTGTGCTTGAGAGTTCCTTGAGAGGCCAAGCTGTAAACCAAGGCCAGGTGTCACTAGTAGAGAAATTAGGGCTGCTCAATCAGAGGTACAGGACACATTGAAGCCAGGTGTTGCTTGTTTGGGTTTTATAAACCTCTGAGAGATTTTAAGAAAGTCTGCAGCATAAGACTAGTCAGGCATTTTGTATGGAAACACCACTGTAAGTGGTTTGGGTCTGCTCTAAATTTGGGTGGGGCATGGTTTCAGGGAATCACTCGGGTGGGGCAGACGAAAGGTGATAGCCAGTTGGATGGAGACTCAGATATGCATCTGCACGCAGGGAGAGGGAGGGCTCAGCAAGGAAACAAGGGCTTCTACCAGCTCCTCAATTCAGGAGAAAGCTGCCCCTCCAGCCCTCGTCTTGAAGCTAGACAACTCAGTTTCACCCTGTACATCCCTGGAGCTTTTTGAGCTGCTGACCTAGCACTGGAGCTCAGAGGGAGTGAGGACTTCAGTGGGTAAGTCCATGCACAGACCCTTTAAGAAGAGCACCTGAGAGTGCAGCCGCCCTCTCAGTCACGATCTCAGCTGGTTTTCACAGCCAGAATTTATGGGGACTTCTCTCCCTGGCACTGGAACCCTGGGACTGGAAGGGGCTGGGACGCCTTGCTCCTCAGGGGTAGGGGTGAAACCTCCGCAACTGAAATTCTCTCCCAGTTTTTAAAGGAAAGTAACACGGGGGTGTGGGATCAGCCCTTTCCACGTCTCTGCCCCTCCTTCCAGTCTCAAGGTGGCTTTTTCTTTATGTCCTTAGTTGCAGTACTGCTGTTCAGCTAGACTTGAGGTGATTCTTCATTGATAATTGTTCTGTAGTTTAGTTGTTATTTTGATGTGGTTATGAGAGTAGGTAAGCACAGCCTTTACCTACTCTGCAATCTTAACTGGATATCTCCATCATATTATATTTTGTATGCAACTCTGGCAACCAGTACAATTTTTGTGACCTATCAGACATTATTTTTGTTGTAAAAGAATATTGTTGGAGAATACTGAAAGTAATATATTAGATCAAGTGAAGGGTTGAATAGTTGCTAACAATCTAGAAGGGAATGAATTAGTAAGTTTAGGGAGTATCAAAAGTTATAAATTATGGACCTTCTTTTAGTGTGTTTTAATTAATGTGACTCAGCTCTAATAGTCCATATCCTCATGTGTGTGTATATGTGTGTGTATTACAGGTTTTAAATTTGCAGTAGATGAAAGCTGATTTGCTTAAGTTGAGTCAGGAATGTACAACTGAATCAATATCAATAACAGGTCCACATGGTTAAACATGAGCAGTAGGTGCCATTCACAGTGGATGAGGTTTGTTAGTATCTGGTCCACCACCATATCCAGTCCACCACAATTTTAGCTAACTAGGTAGTGGTTAACAGGAGAAATGAGCAAACACATGTACAAAATGTTTATCAGCAGAAAAAAAGTAAATCCTGATGTATAAAAAACTAAAGCTGCTGACATTTTAAGAGCCAAAACAAGTAGGGGTGAACCATCAATAAGATCTTCAAAATATTTTCAAAGTTCCTTGATCCTAAATTATACATACAACTGCAATGACTACAATTATGGAAAAATTTTAATTCCAAAGGAAAGTAGTAATGATAAAGTTAATATTATTGTTGCAAAAATAATCTTCCTTCATAGCAATATGGAAAAATGGACATTTAAATTATTTAGTCAAACATACTCTAGGCTTATGGTCTTCTTCCATTGTTTTTTATTGATGTAAATGACATTGCCTTCCATCATTTTTAATCCAGAAAATTTGAAGACATTCTTGATATCCTTTCTCCCTCCATTTCATACTTAATTTCTCTCCTGATATTGACAATTTTGCCTCTATAATGTCTCTAAAAATACCACTTTGTCTACTCTACTTCAAATTA
The DNA here is from genome assembly GCF_001890085.2 of Hipposideros armiger. NCBI lineage: Eukaryota > Metazoa > Chordata > Mammalia > Chiroptera > Hipposideridae > Hipposideros > Hipposideros armiger. The sequence goes on along the minus strand of NW_017731812.1, from coordinate 725,287 downwards.
CCATTACTTTTCATTTACAATAGTGAACTAGCATCCTAACTTAATAACTAACTGGCTTAAATGCATCTACTCTGTCAATATCCACATTTCAGTTTTTCACGCTACATCTAGAGGGAACTTTTAAAAACACAGATCTAAGCATGTCTGTATCTCATCAGTAACCTTTGAGTAGGGTTCCAAACCCCTAGAACAAAAACATAATCCTGTTACTTGGTCCATGAGTACCCTATTTCCAACTTCATCTAACACTTGCCTCTGCCTAATAACACTGGTTGGGTCATTTGCCCTTTGTTGTTGGACACCTCTCATTATTCCAGGTATTATTGTTTTCATCTCATTACTGTTTTGCTTAACTAACCTCTGTGCATCCTCATCTCAGCTCAAGCTAACTTCCTTTGAGAACACTTCTTTGATCTTCTTGCTATGTCAAATCCTGATTTTATATATATATATATATATTTTTCTTACACAATACTCATTCTTAGCATCATGCTGCTCTCCTGAGAATTTGTTATGGAGCCAGTTTTATTTTAAAAATGTAATTATTGTATTAGTGCCTCTATACTACACTGTACTTTATAATCTGTGAGATTAAAGATGTATGTGTGTGTTTCTGTTCTTTAGGCAACAATACGTATTTGTTCAATGCATATATAAATGAATGATTATTCACTAAAATATATTGAATCTCTGGATAGCAGGATTTTACTTTGTTTTTCTGGTTTGTATATGTTTTATATAATATTTTTATTATTTACATTTTTAACATAAAAAGAGATGTTTGTTGAAGATGATTTGAGTTCATCATGTTTCTTTCTTTCTAATTATGTCCATGTTTATAATATCTGTTCACAGTGATACTCATACTTTTTGTATCTATTAAAAACAGTTATTGATCAATAATGCTGAATTTTAATCTGGAGTTCATTCATGAGCAGATAAACTTCGAGTGGTTTAACTGAATAAAAATATAAATTTCCCCTTCAATGGTTAATCAAACTATTCTAGAAATGCAATCCTATAGTTTAAATGAAAAACCAAATAGCACTTTGTTCTGTCAATAAGGTTGGTATGCCCTAATTCTCACCCTAACAAGACTGCATGTTTCTCTGTTGGAGGCCATGCATTTAATATTTTTACCCCCAAAGAACCTGCAGAATTCCAGACTCTAAGTTGGTAGTCAATAAATAATTTACTCTATTTTTCTTCTCACATTAACACTCCCTTAGCTGCTTTCAATTACTTACCTGGCATTTCTGCAGCAACCTTTTGTGCCAGTTCACTGGACCTGAATATTTAAATGTTTCTGTGTAGCATTTATTTTATGCTCACCTTGGCTTTTTATAGCATATGAGAATCTAGTACAACAAGAAAAGAATTTGGTGAATTGAAAATTAAAACTTTCATGTTAGGTCCTCCTGTTGAATATTTACATTTTGATTTATATACCGATATTAAAATACCATAAATGTAAGCTGTGAGTTCTTCAAACTTTTAAGTAACATAGAAATACCTAAACACAACAGAAATTAATAACACTAAGTGTATTTGATCTCTTCTAGATAACTGCTTTTAATAAACTGCTATTGCTCATCTTTATTCCCTTTCAACCCCCCTCAACTCTTGCCAGTAATGCAAAGGTGAGCTTACATTTTTATGCACAATCAAAAAGCTTACACAAAAGAGATAGGGAACTCCCTACTAGAATGGTTGAGGAAAACAGTGTGAAGATGTTGCTTTCTTTTCATCTTGCATTTTGCTTTTTTTTTTCCCTGAAATCTAACAATAGCTTTAGAACAAAATTTATTCAAAACTTTCCCTATGAATTAGCTTGGGATGTGTTTCTCTGTTACTAGAATGAAAAATAAGCAATGTGCTCAACATGTAGAAACTTTTGCTATCTCTACTTTTGTAGTATATTTCCTTCTGTTTGTAGCCTCCTGGTACTCAAGATGTGAGTATTTAGAGCTTGGATAATGAAAAGAAAGAATAGAATATAGTCTTTGATGAGACTGTCAACCATGGGGCTATAGAGTCCCAGGTAACAGCATGAGAAATTACCATTAAGGAAACTGACACTAGCAGACAAATTTGTTTCTTGTTTTATCTTAAGAATTGGAAGCAGCAGAAGGAGAGGATATGGACACCACATAGAGGAAGAAATTTTCCTGCTTAAACAATAAAATGAATTGTTTACTGTGCAGTAGACAAGTTTAGAAAGCATCATTGTAGGTGGTCATTTTTTAAAATTATTTTAAATAGAGCAACTCTATTATTATAGGACTTTAGTCACTGGTTATGGTGCTTGCTAACCTGTATTAGCTTTCATGAAATTATACAAAGCGTTTTTTTGAATTAAATCTAATAGAAACTTCTTGGGTAGAGCAAGTCCACACTCAGAACATCATCTCCTGCTACATTATAGTTATCATCATGGAATTAGCAGATATTAAAAGTGGATTATTTTTACCAAGTTACTGAATTTTCATCATTATCTGATTTGAAATATCAGAAACTAAGTGATTATTTTAATAACAAGAATGGTGAATAAAATATTAAACCTTACTTTCAAATACGCTACAGACTAGTATGCTACTGGGATAAGTAATGGCATTCAAGGAAAGTTTTATTCCCATTTATGTGATCGGATTTTAAAGAAAGAAGAAAAAGCACTTTATGTAATAAAGGAAATTCTGTAGAGTAATTCACTAAAAAAGCTACATGATTCGAAAAATGTAAGTGAATTACTTAACATTTTATAATGATATCACCCATCTTTTCAAATTGTTTGAGTTTTCTTTCATTATTATAATCAAAGGATTATATGATTAATGTAGTAATAATGAAAATAAGATTTTTTTAAAGTAATACTTTCCAGCTGCTAATTTTACAGGGACATACATATTCATATTTTAAAAACTGGGATATATATATATATTTTTTACTGATATTCTTTAAAAATTTGAGTACTAATATAATAAATAGTCCCTTAACTTCTCTCCTGTTACTAATTCCTGCCTCTTCTACTTTATCAATTACATGCTATAAGAATCACCTTTCTACATGAATCTAATTAAGTCACAGTCCCACTTAAGACCTTTCATTGACCTCTCTCTGCTACAATAAATACTGATGATGTCCAAGATACTTATTCCTGATCTGGCCCTAATCAAACTTCTCTCCTTTTTGTTCTTTTCTTCCCCCCCCCCCCCACATTATGTTCCAGCAAAACCAAACCATGTGAAATTACCTACATTCTTCTGTGCTTTCATATTGTTTTTGTCTCTGTAATCCCTGAAATGACTTTCCTTCATTTGCCCTTTAGTCTCTTATTTTTCAAAGCCTGCAACATCCCCTGATGACACTCCTTTCTGCAGTAGTACTCTTGTACCTTGGGCTTACTCATATTTTTGCTCCCATTGCACTGTATTTGAACACACTGGTAAGTTATGAGCATTTGAAAACAGATAGTTTATTTATTGTTGCTTCCTAGTGCCTACTTAACACTCTTCTTAGCATATATCTAGGAAGCGTAGTTTAGCAAAACAGAATAGATGTGGGGTAAGATGAACTTAACAAATGCTAAATGTTTTTGTTGAATTCATACTGTTACTTCCCAGGCTTTAGTTAGGAAGTTAGACAAGGACAGGCAGTCATTAATTTACAAAAAGGCCTACATTCTATGAATAGTCCAGATTTCTTCTTCCATAACTCCTTTTCTTTAGAGCCCTACTGAACCAAAAATGAAGGATTCTTTTTTTTGTTAGAACTGAGATGACAAAGAACTTCAAAAAATTAAGGCAAATAAGGCAATCAGTGCCTCCATTCAATATTTTTAACATTTTTAAACATTTATAATGTTAAAAATATTAAATAAAATAATTCTCCAAAATCTCCTTAGGTAGCAGACAATTTATGATCCTACATGCCATAGCAACAAGCAGAAAATGGTCAGCTACATCGTTTGGTTTGGATCACTTTTGAATGAACTTTAACCTGGTTTGTCAGGTGGCCATTTGGATAAGGTTCCCTAACTAGGCTTTTAAGGCTTCTGATTATGCAAATTTGTTTTCTAATTGCATAAGATGACCATTTTAAATAATGTTATAATGATATCCTTATTTCTAATTTGGAGTTCGGGTTTATGTTTTTGTGTAGATATATTTTTCATATTGTTTTCATTTAGTTTGTCAAATTAAAATTGAACCTCAATCACTACTAATTAGTGAGAGACCACTAAAGCCTTCTGTGGTATTTGTGCAGATAAATCATTGTATAATACCTGCATCGATTAGATATATTTATACTTGTAAATGCTCCCCATAAAAATATAGTAAAATATAAAACTATTGAAATGCTTCTATTGTCTTATCCTAATTTTAGTCATTAAATTTCTATGATCAGATGGCTTTCAGAACACATTAATTCCACCTCGGTAATGACAAGTGAAACTTCCAAAGAAATAGTCTCATTTTAGTCATTTAGAGTATAGGACAAACATGAAAGAAATAATAGTTGATATACCTCAGTCCTCATAGAAATTATGAGGTGTGATCAAAAGATACGGTGAATGTTTAAATTTTAAAAATTATTACAGTGAAAGACACATTGCCATTAATCCCCCTCAAAATACTCCCCCTCACTTCGAACACACTTATCTCATCGTTCTTGTCACTTTTTGAAGCAGATCTGGAAGTCCTCTTTCATGACTATCTTTACTTCATCCTCCATCATGACAAAGCTCCATATCACACATCATTTCTGGTAGGGCAGTTTCTGTCAAATAAAAACATTACTGTGTGTCCTCATCTGCCTTATTCACTGGATCTGGCACCATGTGACTTCCGGCTCTTCCCCAAAGTCAAAATGACCATGAAAGGAAAACGTTTTGAATTGATTTAGTCTTTTACTGTAATAATTGTTTTTATTTAAACACGCACCATATTTTTAATGTACCTCGTATGTACAATAGAGTACAATGCATCATATTTTCCTATGTCATTGTTATTATTTATCATAAAAAGTTCATGTATAAGGGATCCTTATGCTTTTTTTGCATCAGGAAGACCTTGTCTATTATTAACAAGATGTTATAAAAATTACAGCAGGATGGAAAAAAAGTGAAAACACTAGTTGTGAATCAGGAAATTAAGGCCAAATATGACTTTGTGGGTAAACATATAATTAAAAAGAAAAAAAATCCAAACCTTGTTTAGTAAGACTTCTAAATGCTGCTATATATTTAAAATTTTTAAATATTTTTTAATCATTTTTTTAGTTGCACTTGACATTGAATGTTATTTTATGTGAGTTTCGGGTGTACAGCATAGTGGTTAGACATTTATATAATTTATGCAGTGATCCCTCTGATTAGTCTAGTACCCACCTGGCACTATACATAGTTGTTGCAATATTATTGACTATATCCTTCATGCTGTACTTTACAGCCCATGACTGCTTTGTAATTACCAGTTTTTATTAATCCCATCACCCTTTTCACTCAGTTCCCAATCCTCCTCCCCTCTGGCAACTATCAGTTTGTTCTCCGTATGTATGAGTCTGTTTCTGATTTTTGTGTTCATTTATCCTGTTCTTTAGTTTCCATATATAAGTGAGAGCATATGGGATTTGGCTTTCTCAGTCTGACTTACTTCACTTAGCACAATAATACCTCCTAGGTCCATCCATGTTGTTGCAAATGGTAAGATGTCATTCTTTTTTCTGGCCGAGTAACATTTCACTGTACCACCACTTCTTTATCCAGTCATCTATTGATGGGCCGTTTGGGTTGCTTCCATATCATGACTATTGTAAACACTACTGCAGTGAACATAGGGGTGCATATATATTTTCTAATTAGTGTTTTGATTTCTTCAGATAATTACCCAGAATTGGAATTTCTGGGTCATAGGATAGTTCTATTTTTAAGTTTTTGAGACAACTCCAAACTAGTTTCCATAGTAGCTGCACCAATTTGCATTCCCACCAATATTGTATGAGTTTTCCCTTTTCTCCATATCCTCACCAAAATTTGTTGTTTATTCATATTGAAGATAGCCATTCTGACAGGTGTGAGCTGATATCTCTTTAAGGTTTTAATTTGCAATTCTCTAATGATTAGTGATGTTGAGCATCTTTTCACATGTCTATTGACCATGTGTATATCCTTTTTGGAGAAATATCTATTCAGGTCATCTGCCCATTTTTTTAATTTTAATTAGATTGTTTGTTTTTTGGTGTTGAGTTATATAAATTCTTTATAAATTTTGGATATTTACCCCTTATCAGATATATCATAGGCAAATATCTTCTATTCAGTAGGCTGTTTTTTCATTTTGTTGGTTTCCTTTGCTGTGCAAAAACGTTTTAGTTTAATATAGTCTCACTTGTTTTTTTTTTTTTTCTTTTGTTTCACTTGCCCAGGGAGTTAGATCAGAAAAAAATATTACTAAGAGCAATGTAAGAGAGTTTACTACCTATGTTTTCTTCTAGGAGTTTTATGGTTTTGAGTTTTACATTTAAGTCTTTAATCCAGTTTGAGTTTATTCTTGCATATGGCATAAGAAGGTGGTCCAGTTTCTTTTTTTGTTTGTTTTTTTGCATATATGTGTCCATTTCTCCCAACTCCAGTTGTTGATTAGACTTTCTTTACCAACTGTATAATCTTGCTTCCTTTGTCCTAGATTAAATGGCCATGTAATTGTGGGTTTATTTCTGAACTTTCCATTCTGTTTCATTGACCTGTGTCAGTTTTTATGCCAGTACAATGTTGTTTTGATTATTATAGCCTTGTAGTATAGTTTCATATAAAGTAGCATGATACCTCCAACTTTGTTCTTCTTTTGAAAAATTGCTGTGGCTATTCAGGGTCTTTTAGGTTCCATATAAGTTTTAAGGTTACTTATTCTAGTTTTGTGAAAAATGCCATTGGTATTTTGATAGGGATTTCATGGAATCTGTGCATTGCTTTGGGTAGTATGCATGTGTTAACAATGTTAATTCTTCCCATTCTTGAGCATGATGGTAAAAACTTTCATTTATTTGTACCTTCTTCAATTTCTTTCTTCAGTGTCTTATAGCCTTTGGAGTACAGGTCTTTTACTTCCTTGGTTAAATTTATTCCTAGGTATTTTATTATTTTCTTGATGCAATTGTAAGTGGGATTACTTTCTTAATTTCTCTCTTTGACAGTTCATTATTGGTTTATAAAAATGCAACCATTTTCTGACTATTCATTGTGTATCCTGCTACTTTTGAATTCATATATCAGTTCTAATAGTTTTTTGGTGGAATATTTAGGAGGCTCTCTCTATATTTTTATGTCATCTACAAATAATGACAGTTTTACTTCTTTCTTTCCAATCTGGATGCCTTATTTCTTTTTCTTGTCTAATTGCTATGACTAGGACTTCCAGGACGATGTTGAATCAAAATGGTGAAAGTGGGCATTCTTTTCTTGTTCCTGATTTTAAGGGAAACGCTTTTAGGTTTTCCGCATTGCGTATGATGTTAGCTGTGGGTTTGTCGTGTATGGCCTTTATTTTGTTGAGATATGTGGTGTATCATGTTAATTGGTTTGCAGATCTTGAACCAAACTTACATCCCACGAGTAAATCCCACTTGATCATGGTGTGTGATCTTTTTAATGTATTGCTGCATTTGGTTTGCTAATATTTTGTTGAGGACTTTGTATCTATATGTTCATGAGGGATATTTTCTTTTTTTGCAATGTCTTTGTCTGATTTTGGAATCAGGGTAATGGTGACCCCATGAAATGAGCTTGGGAGCTTTCCTTCCTCTTGAATTTTTTGGGATATTTTGAGACGGATAGGTTTTAATTCTTCTTTGAATGTTTGGTAATGTCATCAATGAAGCCATGTGTTCCAGGACTGTTTTGGTTAGGAGTTTTTTGATTACTGATTCAATTCCATTACTGTTAATCATTCAGTTAAGATTTTCTCTTTTTTCTTGATTCAGCACTGGAAGGTTGTATATTTCTAGGAATTTATCTATTTTTTCCACATTGTCCTATTTGTTGGCATATAATTGTTTGTAATATATTCTTTTTTTTTTAAGATTTTTATTGGGGAATTGGGATGGGAACAGTGCTGGGGAATTGGGGGAAGGGGACCAGACAAGTTGTTGTTGTTTTGTTCTTCAGTCTAGTTGTGGAGGTTGTTGCTTCACTGGCCCAAGTTGACACCATCATTGTGCTCTTCCCGGGTGAGGCAGATCAGTCGCCGGCTTCTGGACGGACGCTCACTGCTGCTGCTGGCTGCTCACGCTGGCTGCTGGCTACACATGGTAGCCCATGGCAACCCACTGCCACAGGGGCTGCAGCCTACGCCGTCGCCAGCGACTCATGGTAGCCTAGCTCCAGGTTGAGCTGTTGTTCAGCATCTTAGCTGTGGAGGGCAGTGTAACTGGCCCTCATATCTGGCATCCGAACTGGGACCCTCTGGCATCCCAAGCCAGTTCTTAACCATCGTGCCACTTGGCCGGCCCCTAATATATTCTTATAATCCTTTGTATTTCTGTGGTGTCAGTTGTCACTTCTCTTTTATTTCTGATTTTATTTATTTGGGTCCAGTCTCTTTTTTTCTTGATGATTCTGGTTAAATTTTTGTGAATTTTGTTTATCTTTTCAAAGAACAAGCTCTTGGTTTCATTGATATCTTGTATTACTTGTTTAGCCTCTATTTTGTTTGTTACCATTCTGATCTATATTATTTCCTTCCTTCTATTCACTTTGTGCTTTGTTCTCTCTTTTTATTCTGGTTCCTTTAAGTGTAAGGTTACATTGTTTATTTGAGATCTATAATTTTTAATTTTTCTATTTTTTTGAGCTAGGCCTGTATTACTATGAATTTCCCTCTTAGGACTGCTTGTGCTGTGGTGCTGTGTCACTTAGATTTTGGATACTTATGTTTTCATTTTTGTTTGTCTCAAGGTATCTTTTGATTTCCTCCTTGATCTCATTGTTGACTCATTCATTATTTAGTAGCATGTTATTCAGTTTCCATGTGTTTGTGTGTTTTCCAGATTTCTTCTTATAATTGATTTCTAGTTTCATACCATTGTGGTTAGAAAAGATGCTTGATATGATTTCAATGTTATTAAATTTATTGAGACTTGTTTTGTTGCCTAACATGTAGTCCATCTTGGAAAATAATCCATGTGCACTTGTAAAGAATGTATATTCTGCTGCTTTGGTGTGAAATGCTCTAACAATATCAATTAAATCTATCTTGTCTAAAGTGTCATATAAGGCCACTGTTTCCTTGTTGATTTTCTTACTGGGAGATCTGTCCATTGGGGTCACTGGGGTGTTAAATTCCTCTACTACAATTGTATCACTGTTTATCTCTCCTTTTATTTCGGTTAATATTTGCTTTATATATTTAGATGCTCCTATGTTGAGTACATAAATGTTTACAAGAATTATATCTTCTTGTTGAATTGATCTCTTTATTATGTAATGTCCCTTTTTGTCTCATATTATGGACTTTGTTTTAAACTCTATTTTGTCTGATGTAAGTATTGCTATCCAAGCTGGTTTTTTTTTCATTTGCATTTGCATGAAATGTCTTTTTTCATCTCTTTTCTTTCAGTCTGTGTGTATCTTTCAATCTGAATTGGATCTCTTGTAGATAGCATGTATGTATGTGTCTTATATTCTTATCTGTTGAGCTACTCTATATTTTTTGATTGGCACATTCAATCCATTTACATTTAAAGTAATTATTGATATTTATTGAAATTTTATTATTTATATTTATGCTTTATTTTTTTTCATCTTTTTAAGTAAGCTCCTTTAACATTTCTTATAATACTTGATATTGATGCATTCCTTTAGCTTTTTCTAGTCGGGGAAGCTCTTTGTCTGCTTCTGTTATAAAAGATAGCCTTGCTTGGTAGAGTAGTCTTGTTTGTAGGTTCTTGCTTTTCATCATTTTGAATATTTTGTGCCAATCCCTCCTGACATGCGAAGTTTCTGCAAAGTTGAGAATTCAGCTAGCAGTTTTATGGTAGCTCCCTTGTAAGTAACTAGTTGCCTTCCTCTTGCTGCTTTAAGGATTCTCTCTCCTTTTTTTTTTTAACCTTTGCCATTTTAATTATAAAGTGTCTTAATGTGGGGCTGTTTGAGTTTATCTTGTCTGTGACTCTCTGAGTTTCCTGGACTGGTATATCTATTTCCTTTACCAGACTAGGAAAGTTTTCAGTCGTTCTTTCTTCAAATAAGTTCTCAATCCCTTGCTTTTTTCTCTTCTCCTTTTGGTACCCCTATGATGCATATCTTCTTATGTTTGATGTTGTCTCAGAGGTCTATTAAACTATACCCATTTTTAAATTATTTTACCTATTTATTATTATTTTTTTACTACTCTGGTTGGATGTTTTCTACTACCTTGCCTTCCAAATCACTGATTCAGTCCTCTGGTTCTTCTAGTCTGCTAGTGATTTCTTCTAATGTATTCTTCATTTTTGTTATTGTATTCTTCACTTCTGACTGGTTCTTTTTTATGGTTTCCATGTCCTTTTTTATGCTTGCTCTCTCTGTGTTGAAGTTCTCACTAAACTACTTGAGCATCTTTATAGCCTTGAACTCTGTATCTAGTATGTTGTTTGCATCCATTTAATTTAGTTCTTTCTCTGGAGTTTTCTCCTTTTTTCAACTGGGGCACATTTATTTGCTTTCTCATTTTTGGCTGCCTCTGTGTGTTTGTTTCTATGAGTTAGGGAGATCTGCTATACCTGACAGTCTTGTCCAGGTGGCCTGATGTAGTAAGTGCCCTGGGGTTCCTAGTGACAGTCTCCCTGGTGACCTGCGCAAAGTGCTTCAGGAGTGTTCTTTGTCTGAATTGTATGTGCCCTCCTTAATTGTGTGTTGAGCTTTGATTGCTATGCACATCAGTGGGTGGAATTGACCCTCAGGCTGACTGACTCTGGGGTTTGGATACATCCACTGCTTATGGGCTGCTGTGGGGTTGGGGTTGGGGGGGCTTACCCCATGGAGCAGGTTTCACCCCAGAGGCTCTGTTGCCTTATGAGACTGCCCTTTGTGTATGCCACTTGTGGGGCTAATTGGGTGCTGTTTTACCGTGGTCTGAAACCATGCTCTGAGTATGTTGGTTCTGGCACCTCTTGGGAGGGACTCTGGTATAAGCCCATATCAGCCCAGAGCTGGGGAGTTCAGTGTGAGGCTGGGGTCACTCTCTCATCTGGGGGAAACCTCCATTGCTGAGATTTCCCTCCTGGTTCTCAACCACCACACACAGGTGTGAGGCCAGCCCATTCACACCTCTACCCCTCCTTCCAGTCTCGACATGGCTTCTTCTTTATAGTCTTAGTTATAGGACTTTCGTTCAGCTAGACCTCAGATGGTTCTTCAGGTTGATTGTTATATAATTTATTTGTAATTTTAATGTGGTGACAGGAGGAGACAAACACAGTGTTTATCTACTCTGCCATCTTGGATCTATCTCTGTGTTCTCAAAGTTTTTATTATTTTTCAAGTAGCTGCTAAGTACAGTAGCTATTATTCCCAAGAAGCTTTTAATGCATACATGAAAGAGTGACTGATTATACAAGGCTACAATGATGTGATAAATACATGGTTGAGATAAGTATCATAGGAGTTTGGAGGAATCAGAATTCACTTTAAATTAACATGATCTGAGATCATTTAAAGGATGAATAAACTTGCATGAGGTAACACAAATAAAGTGACAGAGTTTATTCCTGAGTTGGCATCTGGAGATAAAGGTAGGAGCTATGAGATAAAAATGGCTGAGGGAATGCCAAAACCTATTACAGTGGAGTCATGGGTTCATTTTAAGAGAGTGAAAGAGAAAATGTGGTTTTAGTAGCCAGAAAAGAGCAAATGAATTCAATAGAGACTTGAGCATGGATTTCTGATCAGAAACACAGTGAATAACTTGTTTGTTTGTTTGTTTGTTTCTTTCTTTCTTTCTTAAGGCATATCTTCTATATAGAGTAGGAAGAGGGTGATTACTACTTTGTTTACTCTGAAAGACAGAAAAATAAAAAAAACACTTTCATAAAAAAATGAATTTACCCTAACTATATTAAAACAAGAATACTTTTTAAAGACATCATGCTTTTACTTTTTCCTGTTTTTTTTTGTTTGTTTGTTTGTTTTTTGTTTTTTTTAAAGATTTTTCTTTATTGGTGAATTGGGGGGATGGGAACAGTGCTGGGGAATCGGGGGAAGGGGGACAGACAAGTTGCTGTCATTTTGTTCTTCAGTCTAGTTGTGGAGGATGTTGCTTCACTGGCCCAAGTTGGCACCATCATTGCGCTCTTCCCGGGTGAGGCAGATCAGTCGCCGGCTTCTGGACGGCCGCTCACGCTGGCTGCTGGCTACACACGGTAGCCCATGGCAACCCACTGCCACAGGGACTGCAGCCTACGCCGTCGCCGGCGACTCANGGCAGCCCAGCTCCAGGTTGAGCTGTTGTTCAGCATCTTAGCTGTGGAGGGCAGTGTCACTGGCCCTCATATGTCGGATCCGAACCGGGGCCCTCTGGCATCCCAAGCGAGTTCTTAACCATCGCGCCACTCGGCCGGCCCTACTTTTTCATGTTTTTAATATAAATAATGTTTTTCCTTTGAGGTGAAGACTTAGTTCAGCTCATTAGATTTGCAAGTAAAACAAAGATACCTTCAGATTCTTTTATTGAGCAGTGCACTGTAAGGCTACATTAGAGCATGTTTGTGTACTAATACTCAGAATAATCTCTTGTCCTGTTATGCCAATAACTTGCTTTAATAATAAGAAACAAATGTATATAGAAATAAAGAAATGTGGTAAAAGAAGAAAAGACATAATAGCATGATTTCCTTTCAAATACTTCAAAATAGAGCTCTTCCTGCTGACTTTTATATAAGACCTTTTGTCCCCTGTGTGGTTTCCTTTGATACTTAGAACTGCCCAAAATACCTCATTCAATTCATTAGATGACTTCATTTCAAAAATCATGCTTTTTACTGAAATCTGAAAGCATAGAAGTCTGGAACTGGCTTTACAAAGAGATGAAATGGTTTATGCAAGAATAGCTCAAAAGGAATATGGAGGTTTCTGGATTGCTTGTGGCTTCAGCAAAAGTGATGCATGGATAGTTTGAGGGTGTATTTCTTTAGATTAGAGCTCATCAACAAGTGCGAAATTTCACATTTCTTTCAAGTTATGATCACTGATTCTTAGAGATACACTGATACTTTTTCTTAGGCAAATCAATGAACATTTATTTATCACCTACTATGATAAGGCATGGCATCATATATGGTAAATCACATATGATTTGTGTATGCTATTTTTTCTTCACAACAGACACCTGCATATCCATCCTGGTTGCATCATTCCCATTCTAAAGTGAACTTGATATTGCATGAATCCACCAGCCTGTAAAATTCAGCCAACACACAAACACACTGCTGCTTCAATTTCTATTTCCATGATCATGAAACTCTTCTGGTGTTTTAGTCACAGAGAGAAAGCTTCATACCATTTCTACAGGTGGATCCGATTAAACAGACTGTGCATTTGTAATTAATCATGTGCATGAAAAACACAAAGTACCTATGAGCTCATTGTAAACCTGTTAATATCTCAAATGTCTCCTAAGTGCCACTGCCCTTTTAACTAAGAATAAAGCCACCTGTCTCCCCTGGGAAGGCTGGTATGTCTGAAATAGCTGATTGTTTGCTTTTGGGCTAAATGCCTCTCCTGCTGGCTGGTTTATCTATTGATTGTACTTTAACTTATGATTGTTTTGCTCCAAGATTTATAATCTGTCTAACATTTAGTCAGTGGAACCAATATCCCTAACCCTTAGGGTTTCCTGTAGTGGCTTCTGGCTGACCCTGCATTCCTTTCAAGAAAGTACCAGGGTACATGCACAAGGGACATGACTAGTATCCCTAGTTTAAATATCCTTCCAACCCCTGTATATAACAGCTGTCTTAAAATCAATTACATCATGCCTTTAAAATATAAAAGTAAGTCGATCAGTTGCAACAAATGCAAAAGAATGTAGAGTAAAAATCCTAAGACATCCAGTCTGAAATTGGCATAGACAAAGTAATCTCTCTCTTTTTCTACATTTCATACAAAAGCAATAAAGTAAATAGAAAAAAAAATCTAAAGCGAAGTCTTTCCATTTTCACTGAAATTGGAAGGCATGTATCATTCACAGACTGGCCTGCCAAAAGCAAGTATGACTCTCATGAAAGCCATGTGGAGTAAAGTGCAACAAAAGCTTAGAAAGGGGAAGTGAACAGAATGACATACAATTGCCCAGGAAATGCCAGTAAAAATACACTTTCATGATGGCATAATACAAACCCAGAGCCGGAAAACTCCATATTTTTCATCAAACAAGATCTGTAGGATTTAGGGAGAGTAGGCTGAGATCAAGCAGAAGCTGCATAGGAAGAAGGTACAACAAAGATTCAGAGTGGCCAAACAGACCCCGAGTACAGATTGTGGAAATGGCAACAAAGCATGCACTCCTCAGAGGAATCTCCTCCAAATAACTGGGCCAGGAAATCCAACTCATTCTCTGATGAGCATTATATAAGACGTTGAAAAAGAATCAATGCAAAAATACTAAAGAAAAATGCTAGAATAATGATGCCATGAAATGGAAAATTCAAAGCAAATATTTCACCACAACCTAGGAATGGTAACAAGATAATTCCTTCAATGAAAGCATACAAAACGTTCTGAAATGCAGAAACTCAGGGAAAAGATGGTGAAGCAATAGTAGCTTATTAAAATGAACTTATAGAACTCAGTATAGCAGAAAAATTTTAAAACAATAAAAAGGACAAGGACAATGTGGAAAACACCATAATTACCATGGAATATAGAAATTGAAAGGGAACTACAAATAAAAAAGTAAAATAAGATTAGAACATGTTAATCACATAAACAATAAGAAAAGATAGTCAATATTTACATAATTGGGGTTTCCTATAAAGACAAAAACAAAATACTTAAACATATTTAAAAATAATTACAGGAGTATCAGGTGTTTAATAAAAAGCATTATGTGATTTTTTTGGATTTTGTATTTTTGGTATTTGTCAGTCTTTATGTATTTTTAATGTATTGTGGCATTTTTCTCTGACTACATAAACATTCACCTTGTACTTAATTATGTATTTATAAGTGTATATTCTTTTTTAAAAGAAAGACCCAAAACTCTATGAGCTTCAGTTTCACCTGCCCCTGTGTAGTTATACTCCCCCACCCCTTGGAAGAATATTAGAAGCACATTTTTCATCATTTCTAATAATTCTTTGAAATCAGTCTGTAATGAAAAACTGTAGGCTAGTGACAGTCTTATTTCACAAGGTAAAATTATTTTGTCACGTTAGCATGAAACCAGGAAGGAAAGTCCACGTTTTATGGCAATGATTATTTTTCTCTTATTGATTCACATAATAACAAATATTTACTGAAGGCCTGCTGTGTGATATAGCTTTCAAGTAGGAAATGTGCAAGAAAAGAGGAGCCAGACTAGCCATGGCCCTGAACCTCATGGAACTTACCTTCAGACCGGAGGTTGGAATCAAAGGAATAATTACAAAGGTCTGATATTTAACTGGGGTACACACGAATAAAGATACACTGATTGATACTCACACACCAGTTGGTAAGTGGATAAATAGCTGCTTTCCCCAGGGTACTGCCTCCTCCTCCCCAGCCAGCAGCATTAATACCAGGTACACAACTGAGTCTCCAGTACCCCATTCCAGTTTTACCAACTTCTGTTTGAAATGATCAGTGCAAATACCACCCAGTCCCCCCAGAATTCTAGCACCTAAGCCCTGTCATTCGATTTAAGGGAAGCAAAGGAAGCTTAGACATTCTATTCCCGGTCTCCTGCCTTTCTCCAAGGATTGGTGGAGGGGGTCACCACAGGAGCAGGCTGGTGCCTGTCAGCCTAAAAGCTAGCACTGCTCCACCCATCTACATACACCCAGACCAGAGTAGCAGGGGCACAGCAGAAAAGATACCCCTGGTCATTGGTGAGGGTGCTGGAACCCCAATGGCCAAAAGTCAGAGTTCATGTAGCCCCAAATATCTGTGGGCAGCCACTGACAGGCAGCGCTCTCATTCCTCCCTTCATTGCAAGAAAACTACAGCTTCCTTAAATTATTAGCTTTGAGGTGACCTGAGAGAGACCGGGTGTTCATGGGAGCGGCTGAGGAGCTAGGCAACACTTCAGGCTCTGTGCTCATTGGGAGAGTTCCCTGGGGTTTGATTTAGAGGACATTAGAACCGGGGATGCTGGGACGTCCCTGTCTTCCCCATCTCTGTTACTTTCTACCTTTCAATGCAACAAGTTTAAAACCCATCAAACTCCTGCCTTCATGGACAATAGAAAAATAAATTTGTAAATGTAAATGAGACTTAACTGCCACACTGTTCTACCTCACGTATCCAGCCTGAGGAATCAGGCTGATGTTCCAATAAATGATGTTTTAACTTATCACTAGTAGATATAGATATTGAATATATATTTTAATATCATATAGTATTATAAGGGTAAACAAATTAAGTGTATTTGCTATCAATTTGGAGTCACTTATAGGATTTAGTACCATGCATACTATCACTGATATAAAGTGAAATTATTTATTGGTATTGTCACCTAATAGCTATCATTTTAGTGACATGGTCACTCAAAGTGTTTTATATGACTCCTTAGGTTAAATCATGACTTTGAAGGAACTTTAGTTAGTGCATGACATCTGGTTTATGAAAAAAGATCACAAACATGCGTTCTAAAAATGGTCAAATAATTTGGGCATGGTTAGAATAATTTGATCAATAATTTGTGCTACTCATGATCACTTTTAAATGGTAGTTTAGAAACAAACACACACATGTATAAATAAATATATGTGTATTAGTTTAGAGTATGAGTAATATATTTGAATATTTTATTTACCTGTGAATTGCATATTGTTTTACATTACTGTCAAAGTGGTCACATAGTTGGACGATCACCCCAGTAATCACACTGATAAGCGTCTAATACCAGATTGGGATTACCATTCTAGAGGGGAGAAGTAGTTCTATGAGCATGTGATAGAATAATCTTTCCCAGCCGAGGTGGCCCGGGAGGGCTTTTCTGAGTAGTGATAAGTCAGCTGCTATATAAGGATGAGTAAAAATAAGAGCATTCCAGATTCAAGCACGGCATGCAAAAGAGAGCCAACTATTTTAAGAGACACTGAAAGAAGTCTAGGGTTCTGGAGTGAATGAGAGAAAGAGTGGTCATTGAAAGTAGAGAGAAAGTAAACAGTTGGAGCAGACTGTTGTAGGCCACGATAGTGACTATTGTCTACATCAATGCAGAAGCCATTAAAGGGATTTTATGGGTTTGGTGATGTGAGTCTATTTGAATTTTGTACATTTTATCCTGGCTGCAGTGTGGACAACAAACCAAAGGGAGACAAGTGGCAAAATAGGAATATCAGATATTAGGAACTCATAGTGGTCCAGACAAAAGACAAAGATAGCTAAGTGTAGGCTATTATGCAGCAGTGGAGTGACAGACTAACATGAAGAAAACTGTGTAGGAATTGTAAATATGTTGGATATGGAGGGTGAAAGAGAAGGCAATAGAGTAGGAAATTTCAAGTTCAGCCTTAACTTTGTGAATTTGAGCTACTAATACTGAACCACATGTTAATCCCATTCCTTCATCTTTTGATGGTATGGAAGAATAAACAGGTGACCCTTGCAGTGCTGTTGCCAAAATCTACTCCGATTGCATTAGAATGACATGGGGAACTCCACTCGCAGAGATTCTGATTCAATTGGTCTGGCACAGGGCCCAGGCATGGGAATGTCTCCAAAGTTCCCCAGATGATTCTAAGGTATAGCTAGGTTAAGAATCACTGATCTAGTGAAAAGAAAAGTTTGAACTATGAAGTTGTAATAGAAGTGAAATAAGCAGCAACTTTGATATATTTTACAGGCAATGAGAAATATGACAACATTTTTTCTAAAATCCCTTTCTCTGACTCTCCCTCCTACACCCAAACTCTCTAGATTATGTTCAGTTTTCCTTTGGAATAAAAAACCTTTCCAGATGTGGTAGGCAGAATTTAACACACTAGATATTGTATGCATTTTAGAATTGTTTTTAATTTATTAAAATCATGCTTCTATTTGATAACTTTTTGTTTCCCCCTTTTTTTTTCTTCACAATGTAAAAGAAAAAAAAATCAGTCAAGTGGATTCTAATTAGGGCAGTTTTTGTATACTTGTGTGTTGCTAGTTTGTCAGTTACTGAACCTTTCAAAAGTAGTAAGTAGTATTGGCCACATTCTAAGGTAAGTAATAGATCATATTGTTTGTGGGGAACAGGGGTGGGTGTATATATGTGAGTGTGTATGTGAGGGACAGAGTGAGAGGGATTGAGAGAATCTAAATGAATTATTTTATTGGTAAGAATTTAACTAGGGTTATTCTCATCATCTTTTTAGCCTCAGAAGCTAAGTATTTAAAAGTGGCATTTATTCTGGTAATGATGGATTTATTCAGCTAATGATGGGGTGTGTTAATTTATTCTCTGTATTCTGGGGACATTATTTTAATAGATACAATAGACTACCAGCCTTCAAATAATAAACAACTCTTTTTACTGGAATTGGTAACCAGTTATGGTTAGTCTTAAATACCAGTGTCCCTTTCAGCAAATATTTAGGAATTTAAAAATCTGTAACAATAAATATGTAAGTATAACTTATCCCATAACAGCTAAAAACACAGCTGCCTGTCCTGGAGATGTTCAGGTGCATAAGTTACATTCTCTGCTCTCAGAAATATTACAAATAAAGAAAGACAAACTGATAAATAAATAAACTCAATAAAACATTAAATTTATAACTTGGAAAATCTGCAGATAACCAGTACAACCTTGTGTTTCCTCTTCTAAGGATATGAACCAGAAAAATGCAGCAAGAAGAACCTCATAATTTAGGGAAAATTGTTCTCCCTCCCACATGGAAGAGGAAAACTATAGGATATGTCACTAACAGCTACTGAGTTCTAAGCATTGGAATAATTGCTTTTTATATATGATATCATTAATACCCGTAGAAACTCTTTGGGGAAGATGTTATTATAAGTTCTGTTTTACTGATGAGAAAAATAAGGCTTGAAAAATCACTGTTCAATAGAAATATAAAGTGAACCAGAAAAGCAAGCCAGGTGTGTAATTTTAAATTTTCTAGTAGTCACATTTTTTAAAGTAAAAGAAGCAAGTGAAATTAATGGTAATTAAACAATACAATTAAATATATATAATTCAAAATATAATTATTTCAATGTATCATTAATATAAAAACAAATTACTGCAATATTTCACAATATTTGTTTTCATATGGTCTTTGAAATCTAATGTGTATTATACACTTACAGAATATCTCAATATGTACTAACCGCATTTCAAGGGCTCAATAGCCACATGTGGCTAATGGCTATCTCAGAATCAGACTTAGAGACTTGAAATAAGTTGTCCAGGGTTTAGTTACAAGAAAAGAGTGGAGATGAAATCCAAACCTCAGTGGTTCAACCCCACAGCATGAGCTCTTCAATGCTATCCTGTGCAGCTTAGGAAGGTATGATCCTAGATTCACAACTCTAACTTGAGATGGTCTTATTAATACAGGATTAAAAAAAAAAGATTCAAAGAATTATATGTATCTTTACTCACCCAAGAAAAGAAATGGTCTTAAAGAGGTTAAATAAAATTCTGAAGGGTTCACAATTCCTAGATAATGTAGTAGATATTGAACCCACAGTTTCAAATCTCATTATTTCCACTCTATTAAAACCAGAAATAACTAGATTCACTGAAGAAGGAATTCAAAGGTAATCAGGCTCCGAGTGGATATAAAATATGGCAATTATAAATAAAGCAGGATGTTCTCATGATCAAGCACTCTTCTATTATTTTTTTTAATTGTCTATGTCTTTTTATTGTCTTTAAACATAAAACATAATCACGACGACCACCACACAACCAAAACATTCAATTAATAGCTTATTGCTTATGGGGCTCATGTTGTCCTAGGTTTTCTGTTGACAAGCAGCTATACAAGGTGTGGAACTGAGCATCTAAGAAGCATGCCCAGTATTTAGATTATGCATGTCTGTTAGGAATACATTGCCCCAAGGACATGCTACTGCAGTAATGAGACATCCTTCTGGGAAATACCAGAGGTAGCCTCAGGCAACAGGAAGTGAGAGGATACCTTAATGCTTTTTCATTAATGGCCTAGAAGATTTCATGTTATGGTGTCTTGGGTTTTAAATTAAATGTCAAATATAATTTGCCACTGAAAATGTGAAGTGTGGAACTGCCCTTAGAGACTCTCAGAACTCAGTCCTCTAATTGGTGACTGCCTAATACTGAGTAAAAACAGTTAGAGATCATTATTTGGTGAATTGTCACACCAGTCTGCAGTAATGTGGGGATTTTTACCTCTTACACTTTGAAGCTGTAGTAAATTCTTGAGACAGTATTTAAAATGTGCATTGTTCAGTGTAATATTAAATGGAGTAGACATGATATACCTTTACCTTTGGGATCATGTCGCCATTTATGTCCTGATCTCTTTGACACTTTGTCTATAACATCAGGAAATTTGTGAAAGAAACTAAAGCAGCACGTATTCCACATATAGTGGTTTATTTATTTATATTTTTCCCACTGACAAGGGCCTGTATTAATAATAGGACTACTAATAGGATTTCCAATCCACTTTAATGTCTTCACATTATATCTTTCTGAACTATCTGTATATTAGTGTTAATTATGTGGTAGGTTTAACTCTAAAAACGCAGCCTTAAATTCAAAGACATCATTTTTATTGCCGGTTTTAATTAGAAACTTAGAAAACACGTACAATTAAATATGCCTATAAAAATAATAGATATATTCCTATAATACTAGTCAATTTGTTGCTCTATTAATATCATTCATTGTGGCAGTTTTAAAAACGTATTGGAGTGATTCAAGCAGAAAATGGCTAAGAATAAACCTACCAGCAGTTAAATCGCCATAACTATTTTAGAACAGGGAGTGCCGCCATCAGTCTCTCCAGCAACAGCTCTTGTGCTTTGCAGTCACATTGTAAAGTTAACTGTTTGCCTATTTTGTTGTACCCCTTGTTCCTAGGAACAATGAATCTTGTTCTAAAAGTGCACAGCTTCAGAATACAATTAATTTGACTTCAGATACTTATAGTTGCAAACATAATTAGTAGGGGAAATATTTTAATGTGTCTAAATTCTCCTAATGACAAGGGAGTGATTTAGTTTACTTTCAGAAATGCGCTGTTTGGCAAGTCTCCTTCCTGGAGTAGGTCAAGCCCGATTAGCCCGAGAGAATCCTTTTAGGATGTCTTGTGGGCCATGGGCGAGGCCACACACACTGGGGCACAGGTGCCAGGCAGCAAACTGAACTGATAGGATGTCAGGATGTGGTGTACAGCCGGGGTCCCGGGCCTTGCTCGTTTACACCTCAGCTGGGGATCATTCTCCTCTTTTCCTTTTAACCCCAACTTTCTGAACATAATAAAGACAGACTCTCATATGTGCTTTCCTTTCAAAATATTGTCGCATACATAATTTTATTTAATTCTGTCGACAGCCTTAAGAGGTAATGCCACTTGAAAGGTGAAAAATGCCATGTGACTTGTCCAATGCCATAGTACCTGCACGAAAAGAACATTATGATATATGATGTTTTATTCATAGATAGCTTGAACTTCATACCAGGACTAATCTAAAGGATCTTGCATTCTAAACTGTTAAGTTTAAAATCAAGTTTTATCATATTGTTTTAGTTCATTGCAAAGTGAACCATTTTATGTTGTGAGTTAAGATGTAAAAGTTATGAGACTGCTTATGACATACCTTTCATTTATATAAAAGGAAAGTAAGTGTCAGAGTGGATACATACTTTGAACAATATCATATAACTAACTGAGATTTAAAACTCATGTTGGTTTTTTTTCAAAAATCTCATGTTCTTTCCATAATATCACAAACGCCTCCCATGATATAGCCACTTTAGCAAAATATTAAAAACTTTCTAAACTCTTATAGGAAATGTGTATAACATTAGAATTTACTCCATAGATTTCTATCATTTATCTCATTGTTCTAATCATTAGTTAAGCTTATCAACTTAGAAGTTTGATGCAGCAATCTCAATTTTTTGTAATATATTTTAAATCTTAGATTTTTTGTTTTTTTGGAAAAGTGTCTAAGTAATTACTCACAGTATATTCAAGACTGTAGAATTTGCCTTGGTTACAGATGCATCATTTTTCAAATTCATCTGAGAAAAAGCGAGCCAGCTCCACAAACATTCTTCTCCTCAGCATGCTTTGCCCTTGAATGAAGTGTGGTGCTTTGGTAGATGGCTGGAAAAACAATTTACAGAGGAAATGTCTGCATATTAGGGAGCTTTTTGTATTGGGCAAATAAAAAGGAGTAATCACAGGACAGAAAAATGCCCAACAGCTAATGCTGATTAAACGTGCTGAGTTTTCAAGCCCCAAAATAAAGAAATGTAATGCATGTTTGACAATTATAATGTCATACAATGCATGTTTGGTATGAGGTTTTGTTTTTGTTTGCTTTGGTCATAATTTGATGATAAATATAGCACATGTGATCATTTATTAAGTGTCTACCTATGCCTCTACCTATTCCAAGCACTTTGCTTTGCTGGGTGCCTGGAAAGCAAGTGTAGATAAGATATAGCTGATACCTTCAAAGTGTTCACAAGTTTAGATCAGGAGACAAACTTATAGTTGCTAGACTGTTATAGGTGAGAACAGTGATATAAATAAAATATTATAATAACACAACAAGGTGTTAGATTAATGTGAAGGTCGAGGAAAAAAATTTTAAAGGATACAAGGCTTAAAATATAGAAAATAAATCATCAGTTTAAGGAGATCTGAAGGAGCATGGGCAAAGAAGCAGCATAGTAAGCTAGGAAAGGACAAGTAGTGTTTCACGGCTATAAGCAACCTTAACACAGAAGCTGTGGTTCATCTTGCTCACTATTAAATCAGCACTGCCTAGCACAGCGCCTATTATATGATAAATGCTCAGGTGCTCAATGAGAAATTAATGAACCTCTAGGGTGTATGTGGGAGATATATAAGTCTGACCAAGAACACATACTGATCTTAAATACGGTTGCAACTAACAAGAAAGCCTCAAAGTATATGAAACAAACATTATTAAAAACAAAAGGAGAAATAGAATAATTCACAGTTCTAGTTGGAGGTTTCAGCACTTCAGTCTCAGCAGAGATAGAAAAGAGTTGAACAACATGACCAGCTAACACAACTTAATTGATGTTTCTAGAACACTTCAACCAACAACAGCAGAATACATATTCTTTTCAGTGGCCCATAAAACATTCATCCAGACAGACAATATCATGGGCCATGAAAACAAACTTCCCAAATTTAAAGAATTTAAATAATCTTGAGAATCTTGTATGATGATAATGGAGTAAAACTAGAAATCAATACAGACACACACCAGCAAAATCTTTAAACATTGAACATTGATTGACACACTTCTCGATAATCCATGTGTAAAAGAAGAAGTCTAAAGGAAATAAAAAGTACATAAATGCAGTACTGAGAGGGAAATTTATGGCAATAAATACTTATGTTAGAAAAGAGAAAAATCTCAGAAAATAATCTAAGTTCCTATGTCAAGAAACTAGAAAAAAAAGAAAAAAGAAAAAATTGTACTTAAACAGAAGGAAGGAAATAATAAAAATTAGAAAATAAATCAATAAAAATGAAAACAGGGAAACAATAGAAATACATCAATAAAACAAAAAATTGATTTCTAAATAAATAAATTTAATTAAATCAATAAACCTCTAGCAACACTGACAAAGATAAAAAGAAGACAGCACAAATCACTAATGTCAGGAACAAAATAGATATCACAATAGATCCAGCAGCAATTAAAAGATTGATAAGAGAATACTATGAACTTTACATTTCTAAGTTAGACAACAAGAAAAAATTGACCAATTTTTCCAGAAACAAAAAACTGCCAAAGCACAACCTGTATGGACTAGATAACTGGAATAGTCCTACAATTATTAAAAACATTGAATTTGTAATTAAAAATCCCCTTCAAAATAAATCTTCAGGTGAAGATTGTTGCACTATGAAGTTTTACCAAACATTTAAATAATTTACCCACTTTACACAATCTTTTTCAGAAAATAGAAAATGAGGGAAAACTTCTGAATTTACTATTATCTCAGTATTATCTCGATACAAAATCAGACAAAAAATTAAACAAAAATACCAAAACCAATGTCTTTTTTAAAAATGCCAGAATCCTCAATAAAATATTAAGTTGAATTGAACAATGTATAAAAATATATCATAATTCCTATTATAATTCCTGCAACATTTTCTTGTAGACATAGTCAAGCTTGCTCCAAAATTTTTATGGAAAGTCATAGGGGCTAGAATAGCAAAACAACTTTGAAAAATAATAAAATGAGAATAATCATTCTTCCCAATAGTAAAGTTTAATATATAACTACAGTAATCAATACCATTTTTGGTATTGGCAGAATGATAGACACAAAGGTCAATGGAACAAAAAACAGAATATAGAAATAGACCCACAAAAATATGCCCAGCTGATTTTTGACAAAGATGCAAAAGCAATTCAATGAGGAAGCATAATCTTTCCAACAAATGGTGCTGGAGTAATTGGAAATCCTTTGGGATTTAGGACTACATGAGGAGTCCTTAGACTTGACACCAAAAGCACAATCCAAAAATGAAAAAAAAAATGATAAATTAAACCTCATCAACATGACTTTGGTCTGTAAGAGACACTGTTAAGATGATGAAAAGACAAGTTACAGATTGGGAGAACTATTTGCAAACCACGTATCTGACAAAAGACCTGTATCTAGCATATACAAAGGACTTTCAAAACTCAACAGTAAAAATATAAACACACTAATTAGAAAATGAGTAAAACACATACAAGAACATTTCACAGAAGAGGATATACAGACAGAAAATAAGCACATACAAAGTTGTTTGACATAATTACCCATTAAAGAAATGCAAATTAAAAACACAATGAGCGATCACTACACACCAATCAGGATGGCTAAAATAAAAAACACCAAAAGCTGGTAAGGATGTAGATGAATGGATCACTCAGCATTTCTGGAGAGAATGTAAGATGGTATGATCATTCTAGAAAATTAATTTGGTAGGTTTTTTTTGTTCATTTTTTTTTTCCTAAATAAATATGGGTTTATCAGATCACCCAGCAGTTGTACTCTTATACATTAATCCCCGGGGGAAAAGCTATGCTCACTTAAAAATCTGTGCAAAAATATTGATAGTAGAATATTGAATATTTTCAATATTCAAAAACCTGGAAACAACCCAAATGTTCTTCAATGAATAAATAGTTAAATTATGATAAATCCATGTCATTTATTACAACTCAGTAATGAGAAGGAATACATACATGCAACCTTAGATGAACCTGAGGGGAAGTATAATTAGTGATAAGCCAATCTCACATGGCTACCTGCTCCATGATTGTATTATATAACATTCTTGAAATAATGTAATTATAGTGGTGGAAAACAGAATACAGCCATGACTTGGTTAATGTTCTGATTAATGTGTTGTTAGGTGGTTTCATCATTATGAGAACATCATAGAGTATACTTAAATATTCTAGATGGTATAGCTTACTACACACCGAGGCTGTATGGTACAGCCTATTTCTCCTAGGCTACAAGCCTGCACAGCAGGTTGTTGTACAAAACAATGCAAGATGAAATCAAACACGAGAAAATGATGCAATCAAGAGATGTGGTACCATATTTCCCCATGTATAAGACGCTCCCATGTATAAGATGCACCTTAATTTTGGGGCCTGAAATTAAAAAAATATATATATTACATAAAGTTATTGAACTCAAGTTTTATTCATCATAAAATTCATATGCCTCCTCATCACTGTCAAACTCCCAATCATTAGCTTGTCCTCATCTGTGTCTTACGACGAATCACTGTCTTCTTATATTGCCTCTCATGGCCTTCTGACGTGGCGTTTTCAGTAGGGTTTCTTCTTCCTGTAGCCAGTCTCAGATTGTTTACTCAGTTGGAGGAGGACCAAAGTTAACGTTCAGCAGCACGATTTCTATTCACTTTTGCAAACTGGATCACTTTTAACTTGAATTCAGCACTACGAAAATCTTTTCTGAGCCATTTCTGGGCAGAATGTGGCAAAACGTAACCTACCGTAATATATCGGCAATAAGTGTGAAACAATGAGCGCAAAGAGAACAAGCACGAAAAAGCGGGAAATGCAAGTAAAAATCTACAACCACTGTTTAAGACGCACCCAGTTTTTAGATCCCAAGTTTTTTGAAAAAGGGTGCATCTTATACATGGGGAAATACGGTAACCTGAGATGTATGAGACTGCTGCCAGAGTTACACAGCATACTGTTTTACAGCAAATATTTTTTTATATATAAGTAGAAAGAGTGTACTCTACAATAATGATAAAAAGTGTAGGATAGTATATACATAAACCAATAACATAGTCGTTTATTATTATCAAGTATTATGTAGTATACATAATTGTATGTGCTGTACTTTTATACGGCTGGCAGCACAGTGGGTTTGTTTGCATCAGCATCACCACAGACATGTGAGCAATGCATTGCCCTATGGCGTTAGAACGGCTATAGCATCACTAAGAGATAGGAACTTTTCAGCTCCTTTATAACCTTATGGAAACACAATTGTATATGTGATCTGTTGTTGACCAAAACATCCTTATGGGCTGCATGACAGTAGAGGTTTCTGGGGATTAGGCTTCAGAGAGAGAGGAATGGGGGAGGGGGCTGTAAGGGTAGCATGAGGCAGCCTTGTGGTGATAGAACAGCTCTGCATCTTTTGGGGGGTAGTAATGGCATGAAGCTGCACATGTGATAAAATTGCATAGAACTAAACACACGCACATACCCACAGACACACACACACACACACACACACACACACGTGCATGTAAAGTAATTCAATCTAAATACACTCCACAGTTGTAGCAATACCAAGTTCATGTTTTTAATATTGTCTTTTAGTTATGTAAGATGCTCCCATTAGGGGAAGAGGTAAAACTTGCATAGGACCTTCCTTTATTTTATTTATTTTTTTTTGCAACTACTACCTGTGAATCCATAGTTATTTTAAAATAGTGTAGAAAAATCAGTTGTAATATATGATGTGCTACTTGCTTTAGGTTATGAAATAGAACAATCTGCTTAATATTTCCCTTCCCTAATTTCTTGACTTCACATGTATGAAAAATCAATTTAAGAATATCCTCCTTAAACAATCAAGTGATATTTTGTTGGCCAGTCGAAAAGTATAAAAAGATGTAAATTATTATCAAACTTGAATGTGAAAACGATCTTGATTTAATGCATTTTAAGAATATGGAATAGCCCAGAGTTGCTATAAATGTCTTAAATACTAACTAAGCCTAGCAACTTAATGCTGTGAAAAAGTTACTGTTACATGACATGATTTTACACTTTCCAATTCTCTCAGTTATCAAATTATGATGAGCCAATTTTATTCATTTGTTCAAAATTGAGATAATGCTGGGGCTCTTGGGATCCCTGTCAGAGTGCTGTCCTGGATGGGCTCTTAAGCTCATAGTCCTGGCAGGTTCTAAGCCCTTGTAAAAATTATCACCTGAATTATTTGGTGTTGAGGAATATAATTAATTGAAGTACATCTTATAGTTCATAATTTACAAATATTTGCAGCTCTGTGAACTGTATTGAATGCTTGATTCTGAAATAGGAAACTAAAAATTAAGAATTTTCTGAGGTATTTAACTGAATTAAGGGAAACAATGAGGGGAAATGTAATGCTCATTTTGGGTTTTTAGACTTCTTATCTGTGAGGCTTCAAGACTTAACTAAATCAGGTAACATTGCTGAAAGGCTGGTGCTGCCATGATACCCACTGAAGAGATGAGGCAGAGAAAGGCAGCTTATCAAGGACTTGGCTTTGCCCAGAGTTTAGGATTTTTTAACTTTCTTTACTAGTCTCTATCAACTCAATCACATTGCTTCTCTATAGTTACTGTGTGAAAAAATCAATAGTACTCATCTGGACTAAAGTTTGAGGTGTAAAAAGATACCCTGCTCATTCCTATGGTCTTTTTCATTCATTGAGATTCCTTTATAAATTCTTTGTCAACAACATAGAAGACTATACTTATATATTCTTTTCATGTTGCTAGTAAAATTCCACCAGGGGAACTGCCTAATATTTTATAACAATAATATATCTTGATACGGGGTATGTTCCCAAGTTTTTGTTTGTTTGGTTGGATTGATTTTTTATTTTTTTGTTTGTTTTGTCTTTTATCAGCTCTATTTTCCTTATGTTTAGGGAATATAAATATTTCACGCAAAAGGTTTTAATATGGAAATGAACAAAGATGTGTATGATTCCTGAGGGAACTGCTATTTGCTGTTTCAAACACTGCCTTGGATTTCTCTACGATTCCCAGCTTAACCACGTGCCTATAATAAGACATTGTTTAAATACAATTTAACCCTGTGGTATCTACTGCCAGATGAAGATGATTCAAAATGCCAGTTTTTTGAGGACAGATGGGTTCAATTTTAAGTAAATCATTAAAAACCCAATTTAACCAAGGTTAAGTGAGCACAATTGTTATTTTAACTGTTTTCAAAATATTCTTATTTCCTTGGGCTGACCGAGTGGCGCATTGGTTAGGAGTTGGCTTGGGATACCAGCTTTGAGCAGCAGGACCCCAGTTCAGATCCCACACTGCGCCCTCTACTGCTAAGATGGTGAACAACAGCTCGACCTGGAGTTGGGCTGCCATGAGTCACCAGCGACGGCTTAGGGCCGCAGCCCCTGCGGCAGTGGGCTGCCATAAGCTACTGTGTGTGGCTGGCAGCCAGCGTGAGCTGCCAAGAGCCACCGTGAGCGGCCGTCCAATGGCCAGCAAGCGACTGCCTCACCCGGGAAGAGCGCAATGATAACACCAACATGGGCCAGTGAAGCGACATCTCCTCAACTAGACTGAAGAACAAAAGGACAGCCACTTGTCTGCTCCCCTTCCCCCAATTCTTCAATGCTGTTCCTCTCCCCCCAATTCCCCAATAAAATCTTTAAAAATTTTTCTTATTTCTATATTTAAGTAAATTAGAAGAAAACTAAATACCAGGATAAATATGGGTTCATCTCTCTTGTTAGAAACCATAATTCTAAAATCATATTCATATCAAGCTGTTATAGGAAATCTTTAGGACTCAAGATCATTTGGGTTTCCTCAGTATGTTCTTGCATTGTTCTTTCTGTCAAGTCATTGACCTTCTTATAGAGACTACCTTTAATTCAACAGAAAGCACATGTATACTTAACCTTAAATCTTTACTAATCTCCCACTGTTTGGTAATGATGAGAATATACAACTGAAATTATACATTTAAAACTCTAAGTTAATTTAATTAACTTAGTGGCTCATATGGAATCCTGGACACATGCTCTCACTGGTTCATTTTCCAGAATGCAAGAAGTAGTCCTTTTTCATTACCCACGCATTTTCTCCTTCACTGAGGCTCTCTTAATGCAAAAATAAACAAAAGCAAAAGCAAACAAACCCAGGTGAGCTGTAAGTCATTCCACTCATTTCTCCTAAAACATTTAGAAATGTGTTATCTTAAATTCTCCAAAACTCTGAATTTAGAATACATTTTCTCATCAGTAGAAAATTGAAAAGGCAACTTGCAGACATTATTTCACTCTATAGACCAGGAATGAGAAAACAGGAGTGCAAATCCTGATGCTGACATTGAATTACGTAAGGAATTAGGTTTAAGTCCCGTCACTTTTTCACATCTGTCCAGTCTGTAAAAATGGAGTGTCATTTGCTCCTGTGCAATTTATATGGCACATTAGCTATTATTGGAAAGGATCTTAGAACCTTAGAAATTGAGTTAGGTGATAAGAATAGTTTATTTGTATTATGACAATGTTTATAATAAAATCCAAACTTCTTTTTCAGGCCTATGAATTCTTTGAGATCTAGACCTTTGTGACTTGCACACCTGATTTCCTACTTCTCCCTCCTGGGCATTAGTATCCAGTCCTGCTGGCCTTCTCTCTGCAGCCTGGATACCCCAAATCCATTCTTAAATGAAGACTTTTTCACTTACCCTTAATTAAGCAACTTAATCATTTATTTTATTTCTTCCACAACTAGATATTTTGAAATAAGGATTTTTATGCTGAGGGATGTGACTGTGAGCATTTCTTGGAAGACATACGACCCAAATTATGTTTGCAAATGAAAAATTATTTCAACTAGCTGGGATCTAAAATGTTTGAGGTGGACTAGTGGAAGATGTAACAAAATGTGTAATTTAAATCAAACTGTGGAGACCCTCCAATGTTATACTAAGCAATTTAGGTTTTATAAGATATGTGAAAATGTGTGTGTGTATGAAATTTAGTATAAAATACTTTTAAATACATAATTTCTCTTCATTACTAAATAGCTGTGCAATCTTAGAAAATTTACTTAAAACATCTTTATATCTCAATTTCTCATCTTTAACATGAGAATAATAGATTTACCTTAAGATTTCTATGTGTTAATGAGTTCCCAGAGACAAAGCACATAGAACACTTCCTGACATATAGTAAAAATATAAATTAGCTTCTGTTATGTTCCCTTTATATGTTTCAGAGCTTCCCAGTACAATTATTTTTCCTTATATCTGATGAATATCATGTATTATTTTTTTCAAAGTCTTATATTAGACAAGCTCAGTATTTTTTTCCAGGTTTATTAAGGTATAGTTGACCTCTCAGTTTTTGATTGAGTAGAAAGAGCTCTATTTAACTCTCATCCTTTAATTTTTGCTGGGTTTAGAATTATAGATTGACAGTTATTTCTTACCAGCACATTATTCTAATCTTTTTGGATCCCATTACTGCTATCATTAGGTCAACTCAGAGTCTGATTTTCCTGCCTTTTTAATTAATGCCTCTTTTTCTCTCTGGCTGTTTTTATATCTTTGGTGTTTAGCATTTTCAATATGATTTGCCTAGGTTTCAGATCTTCTTGAATCTTAAAGTTATTAAATTTCATCATTTCTGGAAAATTTTAGCAATCATCTATCTGTTTACATATCACTTTATCCCATTCTTTTTACTTTTCTGGAAGTCTGATTAGATAACATAAGACAATATTACTATGTCCTCCTTTCTGTTTACCTTCCTGTCATATTTCATATCCATTTGCCTTTCTGGGCTGCATTTTAGGTAATTTCTTCATCTCTGCTTCTTAGTTTTCATAATCCTTTATGATTAAGTCAGGCTATATACATTTGTTTTTTAACCTGTATCTGAAAAATCAAATATCTGAAGACTTTGCATGTCTGATTTTGACTTTTGCTGTTTCTATTGACTCACTCATAATGATTTGTTGTCCTGTATATTTTGTGACTATTGACTATGAAGATTTTACAATGGGATTTTCATTTTTCTTTCCATTCATTATCATGGTTTAAGGCTGAAAATTTTCATTTATTATTTTCTGGGTAGAGCATCTCTCTCTGGATAAGTATTTCTATTTCATCCTAACTGTGATTTTGAAGCCCTTTGCCATCCTAGATATATGGAATTTTTTATGTGAACACCTACCTCATGTGGGACCTCAGCTTTGTTTTTGGTCCCACGCAATCGGATAAGCCATGAATACCAACCTGAAGTTCATTCTAGGTGTCCTTGAAGTTTTCTACCCCAATGCACCCGGACAAAACAATAGTTTATAAAATGCAACAGAAATTCTAGCAGAAAAAAACAAATAAATAAAAGAATGTGTGTCGGTCTTTTTATGGACTGGTAAGTGGCCTAATCGTGAAAGTTAGCTTCATTTTTCTGCTTGCTGCTTTTATCTAGTTTTGATCATTAATAAGTTTTATTTCCCTTCTGAATTAGTTCATTGAGGCACTTAAAATATTTTATATTACAATTTGCATTATTTTAAGAAGGAAGATTTGTCATGGTATCTAGTTCCCATATTATCAGAAAAAGAAATCTTCTGTCACCTGGCCATGGAACGATACTCAGGATCCTAACACAATGCAACTCCTGTCAGAATTTACATGGAGGCTGGCATCAGGTGCAGTGAGCCAGCTACTGTTCTGTCTCTAGTCTTTCCTTATGTCAATCACCAGGTGATGGGGATCATGGAATATTTATGACACCAGGTTCCTAGAGTCATCGTATTTTTTTTTTCTGGTTCCTGTCTCTATTTCACTATGTAGTATTAAATAATCTTGAGCCTTATTTTTTTCTACCCTCATGATTTAAATAAAATTACAAAGTTTACTTGTCTGAGAAGACTAGTGCTACTTCTTTTTATATCTTTGCTGTACACTTTTCGACAGGGCAAGTTCTGTTAATGTCAAAAGAAGTTCTTTGATTTAAAAAGATGAGAAAACTAGACCAGAATGATGCTTAACTACACACTGTAGAAACCCATGTTAAAGAGTGCCTCCAAATATATAAACACTATGAGCTTAGTCTTCCATCTAAAACCCATAATTCTTTGTTGCAGTCAGAAAAATGTAATTTATTTTCTTGTGATTCATATCAGAACTCATTCTGGTTATGTCTGAAAGTGAGAACTTTGTCAGTCTACCTCCTGACACTGCTGAGTAGTCCTCAGCGGATATGTGATAGCAAACATAACGAGACTGACACACATTTTGTTTTTGTTTTGTTTTTTTTCTGCTAGCATTTCTGTTGCATTTTATAATCTACTGTTTTGTCCAGGTGCATTGAGATAGAAAACTTCACGGACCTCTAGAATACAACTCCTCATGAAGGTTTTTTTTAATGTTCCTATTCTGTGAGCCTCACCCTGGGCTGTCTCAGCCGTTAAAGGATATCTCTTCCAAGCAAAAGTGTCACTAGCCCCAGTCTTAGAAAAGAGTCATGGTTGAAATAGAGAATAAGCTACACAGAAAAAAAATATATGTCCCCGTTTACTCTTTTCAACAAATTTATACCCAAGTCCCTCATATTGTGGCCCTGTCACATAGAGTAGAAATACTTTTACTCAACCTTCATTGTTCTAATTTGCCAAGTAACTAACATCCTTTATTGTCTCCTCCATCTGTTTATGGAGGTTGAACATGTTCATGTAACTAGGTAATTCAAATAAACATAATGCAGATCAGTGACATATGAGTGCATATTGAGTGTGAGAATAAGAGTATTGGCTGTATGAAAAAGAAAGAAAGAAAGAAAGAAAGAAAAGAAAGAAAGAAAGAAAGAAGGAAAGAAAGAAAGAAAGAAAGAAAGAAAGAAAGAAAGAAAGAAAGAAAGAAAGAAGAAAGAAAGAAAGAAAAAGAAAGAAAGATTTAAAAAATCCCAAAGCCTAATAGTCTTGGACAAACTCAATAAAATTAGTTACTTAGAAAATGCTACACTATTAGATGTGTGTGAGAAACTGTATAAAAATTATAAAAACCTTCAAGGATGCTTTTATGAGGCCACTTCACATGTTCTTATAGCACTTTAAAGATAATAAAGTTGTATATAATACACTACAGGCAGGATGTATATAGAAAAGACTCATATGATATTTAAATAAAAGGAATTTTTTTCCACCAGAATATTGATCATCAGAAAAAGAAAAAAAGATATTATTCCCATATAATAAGATTAGCCAAAGAATGTAGAGTTAAATTATATTAATTGAATGACAACAATAATTAAATGTCATGTGTGTATGTTTTTGTTTTTGTTTTAACTTAATACCAGCCCCAGTTGTGTCAGATAAGAGAGCTTCAAGAGACTTTTGTAGCGATTGCTGTGAAGTTCTTCTGTAAGAGATGATGTAGCTTAAAGGCCTACTTTATTCTTACCTCAGCGCTGGCTTTAACTAGCTGTGTGAGTTGGGCAAGTTATCTTCATGAATAAGAGATGTCACGTTAATTAATAGAGGTTGGGTAGATAAAGTACATAACACAGTGCCTGGCACATAGAATTTCATAAATGGTAGCTGTTGCTAGAATTACAGAAATTTAAGACATAGTGATTTTTTTCTCTTGTATTACCTTCTGCCAAATAATTTACTTACGAGAGGCACCACTTTATTTAATAATTTTTATTAAAAATATTAACTAAATACTTATTAAAAACAGGCAGGTTCTGGTATAGAGTCTGGGTCTACAGAGATGAAAAGGACATAAAATTCTTGCTTTCATGGCTATTATATCCAAGTAGTAGAAAAAGATACATAAAAAGTAAAAAAATATAAAAATAAAAAATGAATTGCATAACCTCAAGCACTAATAATTGCTAAGAAAAATAAGGCAGGGACAATGTAATAAAAACCAGTGACATGGTTGACAGGGAACAGTGGGGGGAAACTTGCTATTTTAAGAAGAGTGATCAAGAAAGGCTTTTACACTGGGGGAAAAAAAGAAGACTTGCAGAGCAGAGGTGTCAATCATTTAAAGCTATACAGCCTCCTAAGACTTGATGGTAGAGACGTTAAGGCAAAGGAAATGAGGAGACAGTGAGTGCATTGCACATTTGATGAGCAACAGGAAAGTCCGCGTGATGGGATTGGAGTCTAGAATGTTAGAAGATGAAATCAGGAAGTTAGATGGGTACCAGAGTATTTACCAGGGATGCCAAAAATGTATACTCATTTTAAGACAACATCTTGATCTTGTAGACTATATATAAGGAAATTGGATTTTACTTAGAAAATAAACCACTGAATCAGGGAAATAATGTAGCCTGATTTATGTCTTAAAATATAATTCTAACTGCTGTGTGAATAGCCTATAAGGAGTCAAACTGTAGGAAATATTTTCCATAGAACTGGAGAGAGATCAGCAAGCAATGATAGAAATGTTTCTCCTTCAATATCTCTCTTTCTCTTTACATACTTACATACACATGTCTTTAACAAGGCAGTTCCCTGTATGCATCTTTAAGAAAAAAAAACAAAAACTAATTTGTATTCAAGTGGCAACATACTATCACTTGATATATTTTATATAGCATATGTTTTGCAATTCTATTTCAGACTCCAATAATGATATGATTTAAAAAAAAACTTGTCTATGCAATCAACTGTACAATGCATTTACTATTTAGAATGTATGGCTTAATACTAGAGCAATGATCTACTTATTTTACTTGCAAATATTTGTAATAATTTAGGGGAAAAATGCAAAGTAATATGATGTGATTTTGTATATTTTTCTTTGAATATCATGGGTGATAATAGATATATAGTCCAAACAATGAAATAAGCTCTTTTAAAAATGTGAGTTTGTAAAACTGTATCTGATTAGTAGTTTCCAAATTAGTATTTATGACTTTTCATTCTCTTGATGAACAGCAGTTTAATGTGCAACTGTCAGTCTCCATTAAGGCATACATCCCAATATGCTGTAGTAACATTCATTAACTGATTGTACTTTAACCTGGCATGTAGTAGGAACTTAATATAGGCCTGATTAATTACATTATTTTATTACTTTAATACAGGAATTTTATTAAAGTCATTGAATAATTGTGTTTTCAGTAGAGGCATACTAAAGCTTATGTATTTAAGAACCTAAAGAATAGTTCATTTACTTTTTAATGTTACTTTGAGAGAGCGATTGAGAGAGAGAATGCAAAGGAAGGACAGTGAAAAGGAAGAACCTAATTTAGATATCTTAAAAAGAACAGCTTTTGAGAAAGTATTTTCTTTTGTATTTAAGCCCCAATCAATGATGCTTGAAAATGAAACACACACACACACACACACACACACACACACACACACAACCACTCACAACCAGTCACAGATACATGCAGGCTTCTTTTTATTTGAAGAGATTTTGACATAAATTTGGATTATTTTAATAATAAATTTTACTGTACTATTTTTACTTGATAATTTTAAAAATATGCCAAAATATATGCATAAGGATTATTTTATAATGGCATGTTGATAACATGAATACTGGATCTAAGTGTCATCGTGTCGCAAATGCCTTCCATGAATCCCTGATAAAGTAGCTCCTTCTATCCTCGAGTCACTCACTGTCCTTCACTCTGTGTTAATTTCTTCATAGTTTGATCACTCTCTTATATTAACTTATGTATTCATGTTCTCATTGTGCTCTCCACACTGTCCCATTCAAAAGTAAGATATTTGTCTTGTTCAATGTCTTTTTCAAATTTCACTAACAATTTTTCTGTACCATTCCTAATTCTTGCCATCCTTACGTGTAGATTCCCCTTTTGATAGTTCTATAGCTAGCTATATGACACTTACAGTGTCCCGCTTATTTGGCTCATATCCTGTGGTTAACTTCTCTGTGTGTGCGTGTGTGTGTGTGTGTGTTTGTGTGTGCATGCACGTGCAAATGTACATTTTCTCTTTGACATTTTCAGGGTACAACATATAAGGGCTCTGAAAATATTTGCATTTGTTGATAAAGAATGCTTAAGACAACAGAGGATATTGTAAATAGAGAGGGAAATAGAGTTTTGGGAAAGTGTACTGAGGCACAAGTTAAGCAAAACTATATTAGCTTCTTAGAACTCATGATCTAAAGAAGGCCAATTTCATTGTGGATTGAAAATCCACAAATTCAAATATGCATCTCTCATGAATCATAATTGTAGTTCTAGCAATCTTAAGTCTCTCTAATTGTTACATGTGAAGTGCTGAATTTCTTCTTTTTCCTTTCTGGTAAAAAGGCAGTGCATAAATAATAAAAATGTTTTAAGTTGTAAAAAATTAACCAAAACATCATTTTTTATACTTCAAATTTTATTTCTGATATTTACTTAGGAAAAAAAAAGTGATGAAAAATGTCTTTGTTGAAGGGGCGACAGTGAGTCCACCATTGTTAACTCTTAATAAATTTCTTCTCCATTCTAATCCCCTAGCCATGTAATTAAAATAGTTTACCAAGCCTTAGATTTAAAACTATAAATAAAGAGGAATTACCATTATTCAGGTAGAAGACTCACTAACAAGAGATTTCCCTCTTTGGTGTGGCTATTCTAAATTATGACCAACTGGGGTAAAAATGCTTGGCTATATAAGATGTTTCCTAAAAGACAGAGAAAACCTGAACCTCTAAGTCTATAGGGAGGAACCAGTTGCCAAGAAGCAATTGTTATTTAAAAATTATAAATACACTGTACAATTATTTCTCAGTTTAATTATTTTTCACCAAGAAGGACATCAACACCTAAAAACTCAGAAGTTACTAGTCAATTTTAGGAATTTTTAATGCACATTTGTCAAGTTCTTGCAGGAAATTTCATGCTATAATTTTATATCTTTTATGCTTATTGTATATTTCAGGACAAATAAATTAACCAAGGACATTAATGTGCTATACTAGTTACTGTTATAAAAATGGCATTAGACACACACACACACACACACACACACACACACACACACACTCAAAAAAGTTAAATATTCATGAAATTCCTTATATCCCTTAGGTTCCGGGTCAAAAGATGCTGAGAGGAATAGTTCACCAAAGGAGGGAATTACAACATAATGCAGATAATCACAGGAGTTATAAACAAAAGCAATTGACATTAATACTAAATGAGAAAAATTCCCTGTGGAGGTTTAGATGAGCCGCAGGCACAATGTGTAAAGTCACTTGGCTAACTGATCATTAGTTATGTTCTAGACCACAGGAGTATATATTAATGTAACTGGTTCCTCTACCCTATTTTTCTAGTCCAATAGTTTGTCTAATGTAATAAATGTAGCTCTTATACATTCCCTGTGAGGAAAAATCATTCCCATTAGAGCCTGATGTTTTTATTATCTGCTAGGGAGTATTCAATATAAATAAATGTGATAGGCAAAGTTTATCACTTCTCCGAAGTTTTTGTGATATACGTTAAATTAATTCTAATGGAAATTGTATTATTGTTGTCAATATCAAAGTATATATTAATCTGACCTTTGTACTAAAAGTTATTTATCATTTTATTATGAGATTTTTTTAAATTGTTTTGTGTTTACTTTTCCATTTATTTCCTGTTTTTTTTGAAAATGTTATTTATCTCAACAGAGCATTCTTTAATGAAGAAACCTTACAGCTGCTAAACACACTGAGACAGGAAATCTTCGTGAAGAAGGATGGCTTCCTCCTGGAAACTAATTCTGTTTCTGTCAATCGCTGGGTGTCTTTCAGGTAAAAAATTCTGCCTTATGTATCAAATAACAAAAAACATATAAAAGTCTTCATTACAAGATACCCTCAGGCTTTCTTTTAAATTTATATCACTATTTATAAATTTCAACAAAAGAAAGAGAAAACAATCCTTAAACCTTTGTTAGCATTTCAAAAAGTTATATACAATGCAACATAATAAAATGCTTAGAAAAATACTATATAAATGTTAATGAAATGAGTATCCACTCAACCTCATTGACTTTTATTTATAATATAAACCATTGTTAGCCTTCAGAATATTTGGATATATATATATATATATATATATATATATATATATATATATATATATATATATATATATATATATATACACATTTTAAGAAAGGAAAACTGTATTAAAATTGTAATACTCAATATATACCGATAACAAAAGATGAACACAAGTCACATTTGACTTCTGCAATTACAAGAGGTGCTCAAAGTGGTTACCATCAGCGTCCAGACACTTCTGGTCATGGCAAATTACTGCTTGAGCAACATTGACCAAAGAGTCTACTTGTATACATTTTTGGCACCTCCAGTATAAATACATATTTCATAGCAGGTAATTATTTTTTTAAAAAAGTCTCATTACAATGCTAAATTTCACCATCTAAAATCAGAACCGTGATGCCTTTATTACACACACACAATCATTTAAAGGCATCTCTAACACAATGTAGTTTTTTGATTGCCTCGTCTTCTCTAAAGTTGTTTTAATCAACTTTATTGTTCTATATCTTGGGTCTAAAATGAGATATTTTATTCTGCAAAAGTAGTTTATGTTCTTTGGAGTAATACCATCAGAATGCTAAAAATTAATATGCCAGAAACTTTTTTGTTTTAATTTAAGGATGTGTAGAATTTAAATTGTAGTGATGATTTAAATGCTTATACAAGTAGCATTTCTTCTTGATTAGATTTAACTCAGTGGCTATGTATTCTGTTATTAAGTGCTACCAGTGTAACTTCAACTATGTATGATGGATGAGTCCTCTTTAAAACCAAAAAGGTAATCCTCAATTTAGATTGTGCTCAAAAACTTTGAAACTCAAAGAGTGTCTTTATAGAGAGAGAAAAATCTAGTATATCAGTCATATCAGTGCATATTGTGTTTCCATGTAATAACTATAACATTCACACGTATCTAAATGTTTTTTAAAACATACATAAAAGCCTCTTCCTTGTTGAAATACTAGTAATTAACTTCAAAACAAAACAGTTATTGATGTATTATTATTATATGTGAGCATCATTGCTTACAGAAAAAAAAATCACAAAGAAAACAGGTTTAAGAGACATGAAAGGTAGGATGAGACCTCTATAAAATGTTGATAAAGACACATGTGAAAATGTGAAAAAATGAATAGTTTCAGAGACATTAATGGTTAAATGAAAATCCTGGTCCATCAGTATTATATTATGGTTAGTTAAAAAAGAAATGAAGAGTCTTCAAATAGTTTATTGTATCTTAGCTTCTTTCTATGCAGTATTACCATCTTCCCTGCTCATCTAGTCTATTTCTTTTACCTTCTCAATGTCATTCTACTCTTGAACTCATAAACTCACTGAATGGACTGGAGATAAGCTTGCAAGATGAAATAAAGGGTGCCCAGTTAAATTAGAATTCCAAATAAACAACACATATTATAATTGCTTTTATTCCAGTACGTTCCATGCAATATTTTATCTAAAATTTAAATTTAGCTAGTATTTTTATTTATTAATCTGACAAAGTTAGGTGAAGAGAGAATGGTAGTCTGTAATATCCGCTTTAAAGTTTTATTTTCTTATACTGGCCCAGCATTATTCTCCCAAATAAACAGTCATTGCAAAGGAGGTATTATACTGTGGTTGTGGGAAGATGAAAAGACTCAGTTTGAGGCAGGGTCCATGATTGTTACATTTCCAGCTCATACAGGAATGAAGGCGCTGCTCTTTCCATAGAGTAAAATGCAACATTGGAAGATAGGAACAATACAGCTGATTTTGGAGGTAAGTGGCTGCTCAAATGTTATGGACAAAGCTGAAAAAAAGAGGACATTTGTAATTTTTACATGAAATTTGATTTTTAATCATCTGCATTTAATATGAAGCATATATGTTATTTTTAATTGATTAATTTCTCTGTAAATATCTGTTTAAAATTGATTAAATACTTGAAAGAATTAGTTATAAAGGATAATTATATTTAAAATCTTTCACCTTCACATCCTTATTTTAACATTATTTTGAAGGTACAGCCTTATTATGTTCTTGTTACTTGGTAATACTTACATTGAATATTACTTCATTATTTCATTATTTAGTATGTTATTCTACAGTTTTCTCTGGTTATGGCCTTTGTCTATGAGTATCACATTATACAATAGGAGCTCTTTGGCACCCTGACTTGATAATGATTACAGAAAATGAGGGTAATTAAACTATAGGTTATGAGCACATTTTATGTTGTTGCTGCTATTTGAACCAGCAAAACTGATTAAAGAAATAAGAGAAGACCCAGGCTGCATTCCCTGTTTGTTTCATTCATTTTTTTAATAGATGGATTATCTTGGGTGTGTTTAACTAGGAAACACAGCCATATGTTTAAAAACTGGCTGTTGAGGGCAATAAAAGGATGATAGCTTTCACAGGGATGTATGACCTCATATTAAAAATGGACCTATAAATAAAATGAGATACCACTACACATATCAGAATGGCTAAGATCCAGAAAAACAAAAAAGTAAAAACAATGTCAATTACTGGTGAGGATCCAGAAAACAGGAATGTTCACTCATTGCTTGTAGGAAGGCAAGTGGTACAGCCACTCACCATATAATCAGGACATTGGAATCCTAGGCATGTACCTCAGTGATCTCAAAATATGTGCTCACACAAAATACCTGCACATAAATGTTTATAGGAGTTTTATTAATAGTCACCAAAAACTGAAAACAAGCAAGATGCCCTTCAATAAGGGGATGGATAAACAGACTGGGGAAATTCCATATAATGCAATACTTTTCAGTGGTAAATAGACATGAATTGTCACACCATGCAAACACATGGATGAATTGTCTATGCATAGTGTTAAATGAAAAAAGCCAGTTGAACAGACTACAAATTGTATGATTCCATTTATATGATCTTTTGGGAAGAGAAAAACTAGAGGCCTTATAGACCAGTGATTGCCAGTGGTTGGGGTCAGAGGATGATTGAATGGGTGAATGAAGCATAAGACATTTTTTAGGTGGTGAAACGTTCCTGTATGATACTGTAATGGTGACTGTGACAATATTCACATTTTGGCATTTACTAAGACCAATTTCACTTTATAGTACAGAGTAAACGTCAGTGGATACAAATTAAAACGTAATTAGGACAAAATATGATTAGGAACTAAAATAAGACAGTAGTGAAGGGCATTAGCAAGAGATGAAAATTTCAAATATATTTTGGCAATAAAGTATATAGGACTTGGCAAATGATTAAAAGTTTTGCATTAGAGGAACTAGTTTCACTTTGCTTCTAGGGGTTGATGATATTGCCATTTATGTGGATACTGAATAAAGGAGATGTAGAAATAGAGTGGGAAAATACTGAGCTCAACAATGCACTTATTAAGTTTCACGTGTCTGTAACAGATTCAGGTGAAAATGTCTGAATTTTAGAAAAGATAACTGAGCTAAGAGTAAATTTCGGGCTCATTATTGCATAGATGAATTTGGAGCTCTGGGAGGGGAAATAGTCACCCAAGGATTATTTATGTAATGATAAGTCATAAGGCAAGAAGGAAATTCTGAGAAGCATGTGTTTTTTAAAGGGCAAAAGGAGGTATAGCTTGAAAAGAGTGGAAGGTAATTATGGGTTTGGGGAGACTCTCGGAAAGAGAGATAACAGAAGGCTTTCAGAAAGGGAGTGGTCAGCAGTGGCATTTTTTTTAGCTCTACTACATATTTATTTATAGTATACACAAATGTTCTACATGCAAATAATAACCATCTGTTTTAGTTAATAAAAAAGATGGAGTATTCTCTAGCTTTATTTCCAAAACAGTGACAGTAAGAGCACATCATTAGCTGAGCTTAAAAATACTTTAAAATCAGCATAATTGTTTTTATCGATATGGGATAATTCACATCAATAAAATCTAAGCTTTTCATGATAGAATGTGTGAAACCATTGGGGGAGGAATCATAATTGGTACAGTCTAGTTCTGAATTTATAGTGACAAAAAGCATCAACGTTTCAACCTCTAATGTGCCAAAGTCCACATTATTGTTTCCTTTAAAAATTTTTCTTCAGAGATTTATTATTTTCCAAATATGTGTAGAGATTGTGACTGGGGGGAGATAGTATGTTTCAGGATTTTATCTTCTTTGAATTTAGAAGCAGCTTTACTCACATTCCTTGGCTCTTCGTACATTGTTTTTCGTTCAATCTCCATTTTTAAACAAACAAAAACTGAAGGGTTTAATTGCTGTACTGTGTTATACAGAATATCCTATCCAAAGGGATTTTTAATTAGCATACTCTTTTTTGGAATGTGGCTAGTAATAATTCTAGTTTATTTTTAAATATTTAAAAATCGGAGAAATGTATTACAATAGTATTTGTTACAAATAGATGTCTTTCTGTGAAATGTCATAGAATAGCCTGATATGACACTGAGATTAGGGGAGATAGTACATGTGAAATAAGTCATATATAAATACAAATTGATACTATTTATTATTAGAATAGGCTAGACAGCAGCTATTATTAGATTCATTAGCATACAATCATTTGGTTGAAGATTTTTGAAAAAGCGTTTTATTTGTACTCCCCAGTATCAGCATATATTTTTCAACATCCCAAATGTATTTCTACCAAAGTTATAAGCTTAAGAATAATACTTAATTTGACTTTTTAAAAAATTAGATACATTTCTATCTCTTTTAAACTGAAAAAAAAAATATTTTCCTAGGTAAATTTATAAATCTTTGAATTAAAAGTAATTTGGAAATTTTGTGGCTCAACATCTTGTACTTGGGCAAGTAAAATAGTATTTGTTCTTAATGAGACTCAGGGAGGTTCTATCGCATGCCCCACGTCACATAGACAGTAACCAGTGGAAGAATAATGAGAAGGCTGCTTCCTAGAGAAATGCTTTCAACATCCCAGACAACATGAAGGTGACAAGAGAAGAAATTCAGTTGCTCAGAGCTACACTGACCTTCTTCCTACAGAAGTACATCTAGTTACTTTATCCTGAATTACTTTCAGATACTTCTGATAGATGCTGCTTTGCTTTAAAAACAACACGAAGGACAGAAAGCATTTTTTTTTGTCTTCTACTTTGACCCAATTTTCCTCCATTGGGTTAAATTCATTTTATTAGAAAGGTGACACTTTGTTCCTTCTGCAGAGAGGATGATATACTATTGAACAGAAAATGTCTGTCATTGATAAGCTTATACAAATACTTTTCTTCTTCTTGGTGGCAGCGTGGTAAATAGCACAGAACTTTGTCACTGTCAGCTAGTGCAGTCCAAGAACTTTAAAAAGAAAATGAAAAATAGAAGTGTTAAAGAAAAACAGGGACATGATAATATTAAGCCTGACTGGCCTACTGCAGTGGAGAAGGAGAAATAGATTATGGCTCCTGCATAATCATTTTGAAATTATGTATGTGCACATTGTATTGGTCCCTAGGAAGTCATGATGATAATGGAGCTCACCTCAGTGCAGGAAACCAAGCTGACTCTTATCATCTGTGGACCAGTGGAATTAGACATGTAATTAATCAGAAGACAATTTAGTTTTTCCTTGTCAGCAGGGGAGGGTCACTTGAATTTAGTGAGTTTCATTTTATTTTTTATCTTAAAGGCAAATACAAGTTTTAAAGGTATCTATAATTGTCAGCAATTTGGGGAGTGATAGAAACCAACTAAAGCGGCAGATTCAGCACCCTAAAGAAATGAGAGCAAATATGTGTTCTCAATGTTTTCAAGATTAAAAAGAGAATTAACTTATTAGGTTAGCTAAATGTTATTTCTCTTACATAAGAAAATATTAAAAATATTTTCCACTAAAGTATTAGGTAAGGAATAAGCAATATTATATCACTATATATATAAAGTGTTTTATAATTTAGAAAGTTCCATAAAATTTATCTCCTGCTTCTGAAACTGGATTCTTACTGGCATTATTATTTTCAACGATGATATATCTTTGCTGATAGAAAATTAATCATGTGCATTGGTTCTCTTTGTTATTATAAAATAATGCTCAAATAATTTATATTGTATCCAGTGTCTACTAGAATTTGTAAACCAATGTTTTCAATATCATTGTTTAAGTAGAGTTACATTTCTATCACAGTACTATTACTTTGAAATACACCATTTTATGGTGAAGATTGTTTTATAGCTTATCATGAACTTCTGGGGAGCCCCTATGTAGTAATTTGCATGATTTGTCCGCAAGAAAATAGCTACTTTTCTATATCTCATTGCTTCAAATACAAGTCTATTCCACTTATAAAG
Organism: Hipposideros armiger; assembly: GCF_001890085.2. Taxonomy (NCBI): domain Eukaryota; kingdom Metazoa; phylum Chordata; class Mammalia; order Chiroptera; family Hipposideridae; genus Hipposideros; species Hipposideros armiger. The sequence goes on along the minus strand of NW_017731812.1, from coordinate 680,341 downwards.
TGGAAAGACAGATACATTCGCAAAGCACCCAAGCAAGCTGAACACAATTAAGATGCAGAAGAAATGCAGGGGAAAATTTCTTCTCTCCTTGACTTTAAAAAATGTTATAGGTTTATCAGGACCCAAATGCTGAAAATATATCATGTGTAAAATAAACTATATATAACTAGCTGTGAGAATGAAAATGAGTTAAGTTCTGTATATCCTCTTCTGGTTTATTTTAGCTCTTTGGAAATCAATCACATTAACTACATATTTCTTGAAACTTTCTTGACTTTTATATTTTGTGATATTTATTTGAAATAAGTATCAACCACAATATTTATCTTTTCTAGCATGTGAAAACAAATGTTTTCCATTCTAATTCTCACTGTAGCTTTAACACTAAAATTTGTTAGAGAACTTAGTTATTTCTTATGATGTGTTTATGATAGTGGCTATACTTGCAGCATGACCTTGATCTCAGTATGAGTTTAGAGCACAGTCGAACCATCCAACAGTCCATATCAGGGATGAATGTAATAAAGTGATGATCTTTTTCTTTCTAGTACTTGCATGCTTTGCAGTCATGATTTTTATGTTCCTAAATTAGAAAATACAAACCCATTTGCTCTATAAAAAGAGAGACAGTGCTTGTTTTATTTGATGTTTCCTACACAAGAGCTAGCATAATACTTTCTATAAGGATGGGTACCTATTTTTTAAATGAATGAAAAGAAATAATTAATTGTTTGATTTTTCTGTCAAGAGAAATGTAAACTGTGTTTCTGGTTATTGCAATTTCTGGTCAGAAAACATCCAAAAAGGATGAATAAATTTTGGTTTTCTAACCTGATCATTCTGATTTGTTTCAATACCAAGAACTAAGCTAAGGCTTAAAGGAGTAGCAGTTATCCTAGGTTAGTTCAGGGGATTGTGAAAATAGCCAGTAAACATTTAAAAAAAAAAAAGAAGAATGAGAAAGACAGAGAGAGAGAGAGAGAAATGGAGAGGAGGAGGAGGAAGAAGAAGCAGAAGCAGATGAAGGAGACAGACAGGAGGAGGAGGAGGGGGAGGGGAAGGCGGAGGGGGAAGTGGAGGGGGGGAGGAGGAGGAGGAGGAGGAATGGAAAAAAAGGAAACAAAGAGAAAATAAAAAGTAAAAACCTTTGAATTGTCTGTCAGTACCTTTGATTGGGCTTCTCAGGCCTCATATCACCCATTTCCACTCAGAACATAGGTCTGAAAGATTTTTGCTTCAAAGGGTTCTAAAGATCTCCAAGAGGACACCTGGCTTATGTGCCTCTCTACTTGCTCCTCTGTGGTTATTCAGAGGTGAGCTATCTGATAATGCCTTTGCTGGCCTAGAGCTATTTTTGGCCAAAGATTAAACTGAGAAAGAACTATTTCAACTTGGCTCCTGGATCTATATTTTTTCTATTTTAATCCCTAAAGGAATTCACTCTTTTTAAAAAAGGGATTAAGTAGAACTCAAGATGCAACGTTTGTTTCATTTATGATTCAGTCTATCTTCTAAAAAAAAAAAATCATAGCTATAGATAAAATTTTCCAATGATAATGACATGTAATCTATAAAAGGTGTTGCATATTGGGAATAGAGATTACAGAGCTAAGAGACATTTTAAAAAATGTTCTCATTCCTTGGTCCAATGGCTTAATAAATTCTAAGTATCTTTTAGTCCAATTCATTTGTTTGTCTGTTAATTTAACAAATATTAATTCATTGCCTACTATGTATTGTTCTAGCCACTGAAGACACAGCAATGAACAAGATAGACAAAATCTGCATCCTTGAGGAATTCACATTTTAGGAGAGATGATAGACAATGTGTAAGAAATGCAATAAAACAAAGTCCGACAGGAATTATTTCCAAAAAGAAAAATTTAATAGAGTAAACGGATAGTAAGTGAAGTGTATGGTGATTTGATCAGCTACCAAGGTGTTACTTTACATAGAATGATCAGGAAAGGTCACTGTGAATAGGTCTCTAAGAAAAGACCTGCCTGATTCATGTGGAAAGTAAGCCACATGAGTATCTCAGAGAAAGTGTTTCAGCAGCAGAGGAAGGCAAGTGTCAAAGCCCTCAAGGGGAACAGACTTACTATATTTGAAGAAGAGCCTATATAGATGAAGAGAGAAGAATCTATATCAATGAAGGGGATTTATGACAAGAAGAGTGATAAGGCGTGAAATAAATAGATAAACATAGATCATGTTTTAAGCAGATCACATTTTTAGCAACAAAACAAGTTAAAAGATCATGTGCGATGTTATATGGGAAGGGTAGTGGAGGGCTTGGGCAAGAATGTAAGCAAGGGAGAATAGGTTGATGTTGCGGAAGTCGGGGGTAGAAAACAAGCAACAATGATTTAGACTTGCAGGTATTCAATAGCTATTTATGGATTTCATTGTGAGTCAGCAGTAGTGTGAGCTTACCAAAAAACACCTAACATGATCTTCAGCTGTATTGACAATGTTGAGAATAAGGGAGAGGTTAGATCCACTTTACATCTATCATGCTAACAATGACTGTGGTATTATGTCCACTGCCAGACTCAACCCCATCATGGAAACATAGATGAACAAGAATGTATTCAGTGGAGGAAAAGCAAAATGACAAGGAAAAACCTGAAACAATAGTATAATCGAAATGATAGTAGCAACTAAAAAAAATTAGAATGAAATTAAAGATTCAGCTAATGTTTAAGGGTGTTTTTGAGAAACATTCAGGAGAGGTTTTTTTCTTCTTGCAAGGTCTTTCTTAAATTAATTAATTGTCGCTTTTTGAAAGCCAGCGAGTAAAATACTCAGAACTGTAGTATATAAATGTCTTAGAAGGTAGGCAAGAAGGATTTTTGTTTTGCTTTGTTTTGCTTGTAGTTTAACTCTGGATATATATATCCTAGTCATACTTTGTAGAGAGATTTGTCCCGCTTCTTTTAAATCTAGATTAACAGCAATGACTTTCCATGGCAACTTGTCGTCTTTATTTGGGCCATTGAGAGTTGGCCTTTGTATATTGTCTAATAACAAGCAACTAGAATTGTTCATGGCATGAAACAACATATAAAGACTTTGAAAAACTAACTTGTTTTCTTAAAAATGTATCATGTATCAATACCATTCATACCCCAATCTCTTAGTGAGATGCATCAGCCTATGATTTCCCAAAGCAAGACAAGAACTGTCTTATGGCAAATAGGCAGGAATTTTGTTTCAAAAGACAGAATTTCCGAAGGATAATACTAAATACATTGCTATTTCTAAGTAGCTTAAATTTTGTAATATGTAAGAAGCTTAGATTTATTCTAAAAGATCTAAAGGGACAAACCAGTCAAAGTGAGAGGTAGAATTAATTTGTAAAAAAGATCATTCTAAGCAGCCAGAGTTGCTCAGTGGTAAATTTAACTCTATCTCAAGAGAGTCTGTCAGTTCTCCATAAGGAAAGTTCAAGCATGAGCTAAATGATCATTATGTAAAAATAATTTTAGCATCAAAAGGCTTGCTCATTAAGATGATAGATGATATAAGTGGGTTTTTCTCCTAATCCTTAGATCTATGATTCTGTTAGTTGGAATATAAGGAATAGGCACAAGTTTTAAATTTTTTGTATCATATTTTTAATAATAGAGGATGTGTAATAATAGAGAATTACCCAACAAGAGAATGGTGAATACTTACAGGTAGAAGAAATGAAAATGGAAAAGATGGGCTGAAGGTTAGAAACAACATGTGGATACAGCTGGTAGTGTTGATATTTATTGGATACGAGGGCCAAAAGAGGAGGGAATAAAAAATGCTTCTGTCTGCTTTCTTGAGCCAGCACGTGACAGAAACGTACAGCCAGCAATAGAAGATTAGTTTGAAATTAAAGATTGTAATATAGGATGGAACAGTGAATTTAAGAAATAAATAGTTGTTATCATCAAACAAAATGCAATAAATTGGGGAAACAATTAATGCACGAGAATTTATTTTTTTCTATTTCTGTTATGGAGCACAAATTGGTAAGTGCCTAATCTTTTTTTGAGCCCTTCCAAGGAGATTTATTTTTTAACATAAAATAGACCTGATTATAAAATGATCTTTTCATGAATTCAGGTGATTTCAATTCTGTGAAGCTATTCTGCTTAGTCAGAATCTTAAATATAATTTCCTAATAAATTATTGCTTTCAGAGAGCAAAATACAACATTTGGGGAAAAATAGCTTAGCAGTAAGAGGACTATGTACTAATTTAAACTTTGCCACAAATTGTGTGTCTTTCGACACATCATCATTTCCTTCGCTGTTACACAGTGGCTTAGGCTACATTGTTTTAAATCATCTTCCATATTCTAATATTGTCTTCCAGTCATCTCAGAGCTTTTACTAAAGCCTCAAAGTTGAAAACAATAGACGTTAAGTGTCCCAATATTTGAAAGAATGGTGCTAGGCCTAGCTATGTGTTACTTTCTAGAAGATGTCAAATATGGTCCAATCTAAACAATTAGAAATTTAAAGAAAGTTTAGAGAAGTAAAAAGGGAAGTCCTCAGACTACATAAAGCTAATGAAAGTAGACTGGGTTTTCTTCTCCCATCACTAAGGGAAAATGGAATACTTCCCTCAAGCCAAGAGAGGACGCTTCAAAGGAACTCCCTGCGGCAATTGCAGTGTCTGCAGGTAGAAGAGACTTGTCTCTCACGTGACCTCTAAATGAATGCTAAGCTACAGAAAACAGGTGTCCCTAACAGAGAGAGTGATGGAACAGAACATTCTAGAACAATCTTGGAAGAATGGGAATGGAAACAAATTCCTGTTTCTTAATGTCATGAAGCTGATAAAAGTTATCCTTGAAGCCTGCATGAGATTAAAAGGTCACTGAGGGTATAATTAAGTCCTAGCATTTGGAAGGGTAAAGGTTTGTGAACTTTCTGTGGGGCCAATGTTGATCCTGCAGATGTAACCAAACCTGAGCCAACTCAATGGGTTCTAGCCAATGCCACCTGACAGGAAGAAATAATTTCAGACAAAGAAAGGAGGGAAGTCTCCTGGAGGCTAGAACTGGAAGAGCAGCATGAACATAAGTCATAAGAGAGTAGATTGCCTTATCCAGGAACTAGAAAGCATGACAGATTATAAGGAGCCTCCAAAGAACCATCATATATAACCCACTGGAGAATCAGCATCTGGGCATCTACCATTCAGTAGCCTTGGTGGCCACATCACAACAGCGACAGTCAACTAAGTCAACTGAGACTTGTGACCTGTATCTTTCCAACAGCATGTGAAAGATTCATCAGGAGAAGAGAGGGGAGGGGAAAACATCACACCTCTTTTACCCTACCACAGGTCCTCTAGCCACAGGGCAACCTGATCTGGAGCGAGGACAGATGAGAGACTGAAGTTTTGGCATTGGCATGGCTGCTTACGTTGGAATTCTAAGAATTTGTCACATTTTTTTTAAGCCAAAATATGCCATCTCCTAATACCTTAAAGTATATGGAAAGCTGGGGACCCATCCAGAGATGGGGAAGTGGGAGGGAATCTGGAAGGAGATATTTAAAGGCAGTAATTGGAGAGAAATAAACAATTTCAGTCCCTATCATAAACTCATTAGGTATATTTGGATATTCTCTCCTTATTGACATATAATCTACCTAGTAGCCTTTTATTATATTATTTTTTCAATAAAAATGTATTGAATGACACTCTGAGTCAGGCAATGTCCTAGATGCTGTGGATAAACCAGAGGTTATAGACATTTGGACTGATAAACAAATTTTGAACTTACACTGAGGGAGAAAAAAATGCCCAGGGCTTTCTATGGTATAGAGCATTGTATTAATCATAGCTTCATTAGAGAACTTTCTTGGACACTCTCCTGGCTAATTTGTTTAGTAATTCATGCCAAAGTCTTCAGGAAAAGGTGGCTTAGGTGATGGTGAGGTATTGAGTGTATTTGACTAGGTGGAAAGAAAAGTGCATTGAAGTAGAGGGAAATACCCTGTGGTTTGCACAGACAGCCTTACCTCTGCCTGCTTATGTCCTTTGCCACATTACAGAGATTCTTACCCAATTCCCTTTCATTTTCCCCAGTCACTTATATTCCATAACTGTATGCTCTAAATGGACTCTACATTTCGGAAAATAAATTGAGAGTATATGATGTGCAGATCTACAAATGATTAATGTTAATGTTTGGTGGAGAAAGCATACAGTCCAGACAAACAGATGTTTTACAAGATTAATGTGCAGAACTTATGACATTTATGTTTATACTGAGCATTTTGCAGTTACTTATGTTCCTATGGTAGTTTGTTATAGAATTTTATGATTTTCATTTAATTTGGGCCAGCCGAGTGGTGCGATGGTTAAGAACTGGCTTGGGACGGCAGAGGGCCCCGGTTCGGATCCCACACATGAGGGCCGGTGACACTGCCCTCCACAAAAAAAAAAAAAAAAGCATGAGTGGCAGATATTTTTTTTTCTCTTTTGAGAGTGAATGTAGAAAAATAATATAGAACATAATAGAATGTTTAACATAGCCTGTGGGGATAGCACATGATAATTATCATTGGCTTATATTCAAAACAAGGCTTGGACAATTCTTCAATTGTTGCTTCTAAAATATTTAAAGATGATTCTGCATTTTTTAAAACTTATGTAGTGATGAATGAATTCCCAAAGATTTCTATCGTGTTTATTTATTATTGGCTATAAATAATAGCCATAATCACAAAATTAATCTTCTGAAATAGATCAGATAATTATTTGTTTTGAAGGCATTAGTAAGAAAAACATGATTTCTACCCCATGTTGTATACTGAGTGCTTCAAGCTAATTCCTCTATTTACAACTACAGTAAGTCCTCCCTGAACATCCTTAAGAAGTTCTTGGAACTGTGGCAAAACGACAGACAAAACCAATTTTACCATAGGCTCATTGGTATAAACAAGAGTTAAGTCTGTATGACATCTCAACAACATTATAACAACATTGAACAAAAAAACATTATACAAGGACCTGCTGTACTATCTTTAAAGTTGAATGTTTAAATGGTTCAGCTTTGTTCCATCTTTTGGGGGAAAATATATGTATGTTACCAGGTCAGGCACTTTCAATCCTAAAATTGCCTTAATATTCTGCTACTCGAGAAAGAATTGTACCACTTTCCTCCTAGCTAGACATGCCTTAGTCACATTGACCTTGGCTACTGTTATATTCCTGCATAGGGCTTGTCACAGACTTCAGGGTCTTGGAGACACTTCAGGAGATCCACAGTATCAAAACTATTTTATTATAACATAAACATACTGTGGGTCTTTTTCACTGTCTTGATATTTTTGCTAATGAAGCAAAAGCAATTGTGAGAAAATTGCTGAAGCCATGGCTCAATTAAGCAGTGAGTGGTACCAAACAGAATTAAATAGAATTTAAAATCTCATCTCAATAACATCCTTGATGAAACCATAAAAATATTAATTTTATTAAGTAAAACCCTTGAATACACATCTTTAAAAGTTTGTGCAATAAAATAGAAAGTATGCATAGAGCATCCTGCTGCAAACAGCAGTACAGTATTTGCTGCAGGAATAAGCTTTGTGCTTTTGTTCACAGCTGTGTGGATATTTGAATGGTGAGACAAACTAGCCAGCTGCTTCTTCATGAAACACCATTTTTACTTGAAAGAAAGACTGACTGACAAACTGTTATTCAAGCTTGTATACTTGGCAGATATTTTCTTTAAAATGGACGAAGTAGATCTGCCACTTCAGGGGCCATAGCTGACAGTATTTGTTGCCAGTAACAAAATTCACTGGGGGTTTATTATAGTTGTTTTAAAATAAATTAATTTTTAATTCCTAAATTTTGATTTTATAATGTGGGAAAAATATCGATAGTATACCTCATTTAAAAATCATTATTTGATAAAAATAAAAACATAAAAAAATAAAAATCATTCTTCGAGAGCCTCAATAAGTTTTCAAATTGTAAATGAGTCTTAAAAACAAAAAATCTGAGAAAAACTACTACAAAGTGGAATGCATTGTAGACTCTCAAACATACCTGTTCATCGAAATGGGAGGAGTAAAGGATGAAGAAGTAATTGTGTACAAGATCATGGAGACCATATCTGAAGAACCTTGTAAATCCATGATAAAGAATTTGGACTTCATCCCATATGAACCACTGATATATTAAGTCAGTTATTGGAATTTAAGATATCCAAGGAGAAGCAGGTGAATGACAATTGCAAAGATAAAATGTGGTTGTAAAATCAATTATTCATCAGTTACCTCCTTCCCATCTTCCTTCCTTTGAATTCAGCCAGATATCAAGTTAGTTCATTTCTTCTGTTATAACATCTCACACTGTTTATCTCATCCTTTCTCTTTTCAGTCACTTAGGTCTGTGCAGTCACAAATGGCCTCACATCCAGTCTGCTTATTTCTATCTGGTTAGTGTGCATCAGGCCTTTCCTTTGCTCTTTCACCTCATCCTGAAGTCTGGTGACTGAATAATCTACTCAAAGCCAGCCTTGGCTACCTCATCATCAAACTTAAATTCAATCAGATATAATATAAACATCAGTGTTATCTTAGTGAGATGCTAAATCTTAAACTTCTCAACATATTGGCCAAGGGCCCTAGTAACCTCTCTGCATATATATTTTATTCTTTCTCTAAACAAAAAATGTTCCAATAAAAACAGCTGATTCATTTTCTCTTTTAATATGCCAAATCTGTTTTCGCTGTAATATTTTCCCTTATATCATGTTCTCTAGTGTGGAATGTCCATAGTCTTTGCCTCATCATTTTATATAGATTTAGTGAGATAATACTTACAAAGCAATTAGGACATGACTGAAATGTCAATATATTTTATTCTTATTATTGCTACTATAATGTAAGCTCCCAGAGGACAGAGACTATACCCTGTATCTTATTTGAATCTCCATTACATACTAGATGTTTCTACATATAATACATGTTCACAAAATGTGTGTGGTTGATAGTCATGATTACCCACATGTGGACTCACTTTCTTTCAAGTTTGGGGGAAGAGCCACTTATCTAAGAAATCTGCTTAACAAAGCATAAGATTTAAAAGACATAAAAATAAAGTGTAATCCTCAAATTCAGGGAACCATAAAGTGCTAAACATGTAACTCTGTCCAGGAATATTATACATTTTTATCATCTAGGTAGAGAATCAATAGTCTAGTATTTGTAAGTCTCATTAATCAACTTTTTCTAGGTAAGTGAAGTTCAACTAGAGTTCAAATTAACTATTTATGAAGTTCATACCATACATTGAGAACTAGGTAATATCACAAACAAGAAGTTTACATTGGTTGCTAAGAAATAGTGGCTTAGAATTGGTAAGTTTTGCAGTATGGACTATTCTTCTGATGTGTCTCTGTCGCTATGAAGTGAAGCAGTTATAGAAGGAGCCTACTCTATACTACAGAGGATTTCCACATAGGTCTCAGAAACACACCTCCATTTGCTAACATTTTAGGGAAGATGAACATTTTTTTGGAAGAAAATATACATTCTGAGGACCTAAGCAGAGTGGTGTAGAAGGGAACCTGGCCGAATGAAACAATGTCTCCCACAAAGGAGACAGAAATTCAATAGCACATAGAATGGGGTGTGGGGAGCTAGTTCCCTGAAAAGAGCAGCCATATTCAGTTACAGCGTACCTGGGAGCAAAACCCACAGTTTGATGCCATTTGACACCAATGAGGAGCCGCTCTCTCTGTAATCAGTCTGGGTAATCACATGTGTAGTGCCATTAGATGGTATGCTTTTTTTCTTTTGAAATACCACTCAGAGAATTTGAAATGTATGTGTGTGGCGGCGGGAGAGGGTGTATGTTCTCAAGTTAGAAACCATTTGCAGGGAATAAAAAGATTTTGCTAAAGGAAAGCTATGGAAGAAATTTTTTAAAATGATGGGTTTAAAAGCAGAATTCTGTCAATAAAATAAATGCCATTTGTTAGTAAAACACTTGGATGGACTAGTGTGCATTTCAAAAAGGTGTATCTAAAGCTTGGACAAAATGGGCCAAACTGAGAGACAGAAAGAGCTGAGTGATTCTGCTTAACAGAGTGGGAAGCATTTAAAAAATAGAAATTCTCGTAACAGACTTAGAGAAGAAAGAAGCAGAAAAGGGCAACAGAACAAGAGGACAGGAATGTGAGGAGATCCTTGACCAGTGAAAGAGTCCCAAGACTGTTATCACTTCCCTATTGCCAGCCCCCCCAATCTATAGCTTAAGACACTATACCATACACACTCATGTAAATGCTGTTTTGCAGAAATCAAGGCAAAAGCACTGTGTTCCATGTTTGTGTCATTTTGGGATGAAGAAAAGGTAAAGGAAAATGTTCATAGGTAAAATTAGGAATTTCAAAGAACTAGAACTTTGGGAATAAGACATAATAAAGAGACATGAAGCTCCCTGTGAGCTCTCAGAGACATTGCAGAGAGCAAGTGATAGAGGTAGGAGAATTTGAACTTTCCACTCTTTCAGGGATAGTTCTTCAAGCCATTTTATTTAACATATTATTTAAAATGAAAGGAAAAGTCTCAAGCTGAAAGACCTATAGACAACCAGCAGTTGACATATGGGCTAATGGCTGACCTCTGTTTGTCTTCAGAAATTCGGAAAATCTAGGATGGTAAAAACTACATCAATATGGCACAGTGAAACAGGACTCAGTGCAGACCAACATGGTAGCAGTATTTCTGCCTGTTCTAGGAGTTAAGTCACGGGGACAAGTTTCTGCAATGTGATTAGACTTTCTTGGAATGTGTAACTGTCACAGTTGCTGTTGTGGAAAAATAATTAGTGATGTGAAGTAATTATAGTTTTTTTCTGAAATATACTAGGGTTTGACTTTTTATTTCCTAGAAATTTAAAGGGAAATTTTGTTTGTATCCTGATAAGTAGTATGCTGTTTGGGGCCAGTATCACAGGGTAGAAAATGGCATTGACAGAAAATGGAATATGTTGGTGAAACTAAAGCAGTGGTAGAGCAAACATAAATACTGTCTTAATCTAAGGGAATGGCTTTGAAGGGGCAGCTTTAAAATGAATATCCTTTTTCATAGAGGGAAATGCTTTATAAACACTGTTTACATGAAGTACAGATCAGGATAATTGAGACAAAAATAGTCATACCACCTGTGATTTTGCAGTTTCAGAGGAAATCACCATGAATAAAATGCAGAAGTGCAGCAATTGGAAATATGTCAAATGTGCATATTAAATTTTTTGATTAATTTTAACTTAGAATTCAGTAAGTTCTAACCTAATCGATCATTCAGTATTTATGCATTCAACATCCTATACCACCAAAATCAGAAAAAATACTTCTTTAGAAGAAGGATGTAAAATAAAACACATGTAAATTTAGAATATTAAAGCAGTCATATTGCCTTGAATAAATGTGGCAATAGAAATTGAATCAGAGGTGATTGTGGCAATATGTTGTCTGTAGTGAATTTATCACATATTAATTCATATATATATATATATATATATATATATATATATATAATATTTTTAAACTATTTGAAGAAAATACATTTAAATAAAAAAGTAATAATTTGAACAGAGACACCTTCATGTTAATATCAACTTAAAAGTTAATCATTATTAACTTGACATACTTGACAATCAGTCAAGTATATATGAAACCAATACCATGCTTCCAGCATTGAGATGGGATCAATTGGACAGAACATTTATAGAAATATAAAACAAGCATCCTGTCCTCATAATAATCTTAGAATATTCTTGGGGGTGGGGGAAGTTAATGAGCAGGAAAATAAACATGAATAATAGAAGATAAGCCATAATTTAGAGAATCCACACACTATATACCAGTAAATGATCAAGGAAGGGAGTTTTATAGAAGAGCAATTAGGGAGATTCATTGGAGTAGTGGGTCTAGCAGTATAACCAGTCCTTTAAAGATAAATGTGAGGTCTTGAAGAGAGAAGATCATCTCTGTGAAGGGAAATATCGTGAGCAGAGACATACATGTCTGTATGTCAGTGGGAGAGGATCCAGTGAAGGAAGTAGGGGGAATAAAGTGGAAAAGAGAAAAGCAATGAGTATGTAAATCAAGAAAAGTATAAAAGAACCAGTTACATAAAGTGTGATTTCAAAAGCTATCATTAATAATAACAACAGAAATAAAAGAAAAAATACTGCTGAATACAGAAATATGACAATCATGGATGACTTCAGAGATTAATGAAAAGAAGAAATTAACTTCCCCCATCCCCATCAGGTCTGGCTAGCTAAAACACAAGATGAGAAAGCAAGGAGGATTATGTCCAAAAATGACAGTGTAGGGCATTTGACCTACCATAAAGACTTCAGCTTTTACTCTGATTGAAATATGGTGCCATTGCTGAATTTTGTCAAAGAAAGGATACAATTAAACTATCTTTTAAAGGGAAATCTAGGAGGCAAGTGGGGAATAGCAAGGAGGCTAATGGAATCGTCCAGGTAAGAAATGATGGTGGTTTGGACGGACCAGTGTGGTGACAGAGGAGGTGGTGATAATTAGTTTCTGGATATATTTTAAAGTTACAGCCAACAACATGTCCCAGTTGTTTGCATGTGCAGTGTGGGGGATAAAAAGGGAATCAAGGGTGATAAGGATGACAACACCTGGAATATGACAATGTAGGTATTCAACAAATAAGTTTAAAGAAAGGATGAGTAAAAAAAAAAATTTTTTTCCTACCGAGACTGGCTTTTACAACTAACTTAGATATCTCTCTGACGTTGGGCCCTGGATTTTCTTATATCAATGGGGAATGCTTTTTTCTTCCATTATAACCTTGAATATTTTAGATATTTATGGATTAAGAGCATGAGGATTTTTTATTTTCTCTTGTACTATCCCTTGATTGCTACAATACCCAAAGGATATATAATAAAAAAAAAACCAAAAACAGCTTTATGTTACAGGCCAACAAGGCACATAAGACATAAAAATTGAATGTAAACCCTTGTCACTAGTATGAAAGGGACTGTCAGTTTTTAGTGATTTTTCTAAGTGATTCTGTCACACACTGGAGACCCCCGTCAGTGCAAATTTCAACCTTTAACTGCCTTTATTAAAAGTATGTATCATGATGTGGCCACAAAAGCATGAAATGACAGAATACTATTTCTTTTTCTTATCTCTACTATCTTCATCATAGAAAAATAAACTTGTCTATCTGTGGTTGCAGGAGTTAATTACTTCTATATGCAGCAAATTTAACAATAAAGAAGACCTTTTTAGATATACACAAAGCAAAGTTAATGTCTTAACATGTTTTAAGTCGCTTTGTTCTCCCTATCAACAAAATTTCACCATCTAAAAGCTGTTCACAAGTTATTGTTTTTTACCTTGTGTGTTCTTCTCCCTTATCTATGTTTATAGAGAATCTGGATCGGAATATGCAAATTCTGTCAGATCCCCATGATTTAGATATGTCCACCTTGACTTTCAGTTGTTTTCCAGAATCTCTCCTATTCCAGGGTAATAATAAGATGAGATCAAGGACTGGAGTGTTCACATGGTGAAGTGCAACCTCTCTTTTGCATACAAAGATTATGGAGTGACTAAGAATATTTCTCTCTCCAATGCTGGTGCACTTTAAGTAGAATTTCCTACACAAGTATCTGATGATTGTAATTACTACACAGGCCTGCTTGTTGACCTACCTAGAAAAGCCTTTAATTTTTATGCATCGTATATCCAGTATGGTGGCATACTTTTCATTGGATTCTGCAGAAAAGTTTACTTTATTGTGGAGATACATTTTAGTTTCAAGCTTACATGACCTAGCCTTGTTCATTCTTCCAGCACTGTAGAAGGTAGTGTTTATTTTATTTGCTATGTGCCTTTGACTGGGAACAGCTTTCCTGAGTATAGAGTGCTTTGGTTGGTAGCTTTTTTCATTAAGTGCAGTAGTGTGAAAAGCTGCAGATAATACAGACAAGTGAGGCTTTAACACTCTGTCTGTCACGGGGATGTTGCCGATGTCCGGACAAAGCTTGTACTTGGAAGGAAGCCTTGGTCTGTTTCTTTGTGTTCAGGTCCTTATGTAAGCTCAGTTCATATCATTCAGTTGTTCACCTGTGTACTGTTACAAAGGGCACTGCACTTCAGGAGCAGGTAACAGTTAACTCTTGCAATCTGCCCACCTTATCATGGGATGTAGTGGGGTATTAGGTTCGCCTTGGCCTGATCTAACAATATGAGCTCTTAACTTGGAATGCAACTGTGAAAAGAAGTGCTTTAGTTACAGAGCAATAGGTGGCATCAATTTTGCCCAGCAAAAAGCTGTAGGTGGTTAACAATGGCTTGCCACACTGCTGTTAATGGTAGCACTTTAGATCAGTACAACCCTATAAGTGGCAACATTTAAACTCAGCACAACAGTGTAAAAGGTGGTACTTTTATCTGATTCAAAAAGACTCTGGTGTGCTTGTCCTCGCTTTCCAGTTAATTTTTGATAAGGCGCATAGGTGATTATGTAGACTATTTCCATTATCATTCTCATCAAGTTACAGGACATTAAATTAATACTAAGTTTAGATATCTGTAGAAATTTCCGTAGTATCAATGATTTCCTCACATATATGATGTATTCTTTGTTTTAAAATAAGTAAATTCAATATGCAAATAATCTAAACCTCTGTAACATGTCTCTCTTCAACATGTATTAACTTAAAACATTAGTGAAAATAATAGGTAGAGTGCAATTTTAAAAATATATTTATAGAGGGCTGGCTGAGTGGCGCGATGGTTAAGAGCTGGCTTGGGACGCCAGAGGGCCCTGGTTCAGATCCCACATATGAGGGCCAGTGACACTGCCCTCCACAGCTAAGATGCTGAACAACAGCTCCACCTGGAGCTGGGCTGCCGTGAGTCGCTGGCGACGGCTAGGCTGCAGCCCCTGTGGCGGTGGGTTGCCATGGGCTACCATATGTAGCCAGCAGCCAGCGTGAGTGGCCAGCAGCCACAGTGCATGGCCGTCCAGAAGCCGGCGACTGATCTGCCTCACCCGGGAAGAGCGCAATGATGGTGCCAACTTGGGCCAGTGAAGCAACGTTCTTAACCATTGCTCCACTTGGCCGGCCCACGTTTAAGATTTTTAATACTTAACATTTAGGAATATACATTTAAAGATCCTCGTAACTCGGAAACCATAAAGTTTAAGAAAAACTGAACTAAATGATAATCATTAGAATCTTGCCTTAGTGAAAATTCTACCCAGGGCCCAGACATTACAATAAAAATTAGAGCTTTTGCAGGATAGGTCAAGGAAGCTGTTAATAAATTATGCCAGAGTCCATTATTTAATATTTGGAGCCACTTTAGAAGTTTCCTAAATTTTCCAGAGACCACCCACTTCTGGTTGAGAGATGCTGCTTTATACTAAAGAGAGAATTGGGACATCATCAGTTCAAGTAATCTGGAATCCCACTCAAGAAACTGAATTCAATCATGAACTATCTTACAGTTAGTAAGATCAAGGAGATTCTCCTGGAAACTCAGAAAGACACAGAGATTTTGTTCTCATAGATGCAATGAAAGATTGCAACAAACTAAGATCTATCTCTTGTATGAGTCTTTCACTTGGTATACATTAATTCAACCAAGATTTTTTAACATCCCATAAACAATAAACAACATAGATTTTGGAAAAATTCATAAACTTTAATAGGCATGATTCTAAAGAAGTCTGAAACAAATTATCTTAAAGCAAAGAAAGGTTTTCTTGTACTGTTTCAGAATTTAAATTAACATGGCATCTTATTAGTATACTTAAGAACCATGGAGATTGACATTAAATAAGCATGCAGGGGGAAGGAAAGACTTATTTCAATTGGATTTTTTGCATTAGTGGATAGCCAATTCTCTATTTAGAGTTCCTCTGCTAGATTGCTAGAAGTTTACTGATTTTTTTCCATTCATTTACAAAACATAAATTGCTTTTCTCTGTTGGGGAAGCATAAATTCACCAATATTAAAGGACTTCAGTTTGCCACACTGTAAAACTTAAGATGTCCATTAGATACAAAAATTCAAAATGTTATGAATAAACAAATCATGATAATCAGAATAATATTGGGTTGAAATAATCATATGTATAAAGCTAATATAATGGAAAAATGATTGCTAGCTCTGGTCTGTTGTTGATGCTATTATACATGAGAAGTTTTCATCAACCAATAATTAGCAGGAAAAATAAATAGCACTTAGTTTTTAAGAGAAGTTTTCTTTATGTAGCTCTTTTTTCAGATAATATACACAATAAAATATCTTGCATAATGAATTAGAGTTAAGGAATGGTTTCTGACCTAGAAGGCTCTTCTATTGTTATAAAAGGATGTATTTTAAAATGCATATAGTATGATTTGTTTAAGTAAAAAGCATAATTGAACATCTACAGTCAGATATAAGCAAATGTAAAACTTGAGTTCCATGAACTGTTTTTGGCTCTGAAACCTGAGTCTCACCATATAGCAAGTGATTGATTCTAACCCAATCAGTTAAATTTAATCCACCTCAGTAGTATTTTCAATCACTTCATGTTTGAATAGTCTCATGTAGAATAGAGATTTGCAAAATATAAGTATTTCTTATCTTTTCCATTCCTGTTGCTGATTCTAAATTTCCAAAAGACTCAAGCTTACCCAAAAGGACCGCAGTGAGGGCAGCTTATGAGAAGTGGAGTCTCTGTTTATGTTTAGGACTCTGGGGAATACCAGAGGTTATTTGTTTAGTTTGTGCTTGATAACCTACTAGTAATCAATTAAAAACTGCTCGAGCCCTCCCCCGCCCTGTTTTCTGTCACTGGTTTTATCCACATGCTTGTTTTCCGATGCTTTGCATTCTCAGCCCAGGGGACATCTTACCCTGGATCTTCTGTGTGGCGCCTTCAGTGTTTAAGTGTTTCTCGTGTCCACCTGGTCACCCCCTCTATAGCCTCCTATACAATGAATTCTGTGGAGAAATTACGCCTTTTCCCAATATCTTCAATGGCTGATCTGCTTGATAGCTTTCTTGGAAATTTTTCACTTTGGATGCCTTCTTGGGTGGGGGCAGGGGAGAGGCAACCCAGTGAGCGACCTACCATCTTCCCTTAGTTGTCTGGGTCATTGGCTGTGATTCCTTCCTGGTATACCTCAGTTCTTAGGAGCAGGAAGCTGTCCTTGATGTGTTTCTCTTTGCTATAGCAACCTGTCATCTCTGTCGGGTATTCACCCATGATTCTGAGCCATTAGGATATGTCTAAAGATGCTGTTGGTTGCAACAGGGAATGTGATACCAGTCTTACTTCCAGACATCCCTGTATATTGTGGATGGTATGTCAAGAATCCCAATTTTATACTCTACAGTTATTGCTCTCTAGAACTCTATCCATGCCACTCCTATTCTGCAGGTCCATTTCATATTGTGTGTGTGTGTGTGTGTGTGTAACCTTTTTGTTTCTTTAATACTTTAGTGAATGATTAGGAAAGTGTGCCCTTTGGAAGTGTGCTTCTTTTTAATTTAGAATCCAAACTATAGCTCATTTGTTCCCAGGTGTGGCTAAAAGTCCAGCACTTTTTATTTAGCACTCCAATGGAAAGGGACAGTTGATAACCTAGGGGAGCAGGAAAGGACATATATAGCTGACACTTCACATTATCATACTATATGTGATCAGAAAATAGCTAATATTACTGTAGAACTTTACAACTTTCACAGTAAGGAATAATTCATATTTTAGTATACACAAGAATATCAGTTTTACTGACAATCAATGATATATTTCATTTCATCCATGAAAAATATTAAAGTCAATTTTTAAAATGCTGTAAAACTCAAAACTGTGCCTGTGATATATATGCCTTTAGTAGTGCACTTTACTAATCAAATAAGACTAGGGAAATTGGATATGATTAAATTTTGAGAAGTAACATTTAAGAAAATTAAAATTATGAGTCAGTTGCACTTCTCTGGAAATATTTCTGAAATGCTGCAGATAGGGGGTTAATTGTTTTCAAAGAAGCATAATATAGGCTATGTCTAAAATAAGTATCTTTAAATCTCAATTGGTCATTTTGAGATTTTTTAAAATGAAAAGGTATCTACATTCTGCAGGCATTGAGAGAATTGGATATTTTTCAGAAAACCATAATAACCCTCTTTAATCATTTTATTGAGTCAATTTTTTACTTTTAAGTGCCTCCAGTTTTCATAGGCTGGATATCGACAAGGATATTGAGAGGAGAGCAGTTTTCTGACAGGTTTTTAACAACTGATTTAACCCATGTAAGAAATCGATTTTAACCTTTTATCGATTTGTCTATTATTTTACATATTATATCTGTAAGATCTTAAAACAAAAACCAAACATGCTTTAAAGATGCCAGTTGTTTATTAAGTAAAGTTTCAATGTGAGGTTATTTTGGAACTATTTCGAAATACAGTGTTTTGTCCTAAAGGACACAGATGTTATTGTATTTTATATTTTGAAGTACAGAAAGATGGGTTATACTAATTACCTATAAGTCACTTTTAATCTCATGCTAAACTCGCCCCTCCTCCACCAAATACCAGTATCAATATGCTTACATCCAGCCCAAGTTTGTGTGCAAATATTTCTCAAAATCCTTGGATGGTCATCTTAATACCTCAATCAGACAAGAATTTATTAAATGTGTACAACATATTTCATTTTGTGGTATTTGATGTCTTAAGCAGACACTCCGTCAAAGCTTAAAATTCATATGAGAAAATAACAGATTTACAAAACATTTATAAATCAGTAAAAATAGATAATATGAAAAAACAAGGGTCATGCTACTTTAAAATTAGGGTGAAAAAAATATTTCTGATGATGGTAAGGCTTAAGATTGACTTTTAAGAAATGATAGGAAAAAAAGTAATTTCTCTAAATTTTGAAAGTATTAATGATTGACTTCCTATGTGAGCTAAATGAGATCTATATAAAACATTTACGTCCCCTCTTGAAATAGAATATTGTGAGCTAATACCACTTACCACAAAATTAACGCAGAACATTTAAAGATTTGTATAGTCATTATTACTTCATGTTAATTAGGTATAATTTGCAATGGACAAAAGGGTGAACTTTACCTCCTTCAAATGTTGCCTGAGCACAGGTGGGCTAAGTATCTAGTCACTCTGAGTCTACCCAGCTTCTCAGGGCAAATTTTCCCTCCTACCCCAGGATGAGTGGTCAATCCAGGAGGACTGGGGTATGTTCCTGTGGAATCCTAAGCTAGCCTTCTGCAACTATACAGACAGCTCAGGAGCAAGATAAGCAGAAGCCAAAATTTTCAAATATTCTCATAGACAGAGTTCTCCACCAGTATGGAAACAGCTAGCTGCTTTGAATTAAAGTTTCCTATTTCATTGGAAAATGGATGAAAATGGTACATCACTTAGTTGTACAAAATCAAAACAGAGTTTTTGTGTCTTGTCTCATTCCACTTTGCTGCCTCATTAAATGTGGGAGAAAAGAGATACCAATAAAATGAACTCAAAGAGAAAGACTGTTGCATTTGGGAATATGTTGTACCCTGTAATAAGGAATTTTAACTTCTTTCTTTTCCCAGCTCTATATATGAAAAGTTCTACAGTTTAGCGTAGAAATGAAAAACAAAACAAAACAAAAACAACCCTGAATGACATGTTTTAAAATAGCTTAAAGGGTTGTTTTTTATTTTTTGTTTTGTTTTGTTTTCAATCCAGTTGATCACCAAGAAACTCTTCACTTAGTTTTCTTTGACACTGAACTTCTACTGTATCTTGATGGCTTTTGTGCTTACTACCAGGGTAATTGTCCTAGTGCCTTTCTCACTATGTATTTTCCCAAATACTTTTTATTCACTTTTTTGAGCATTTTTCTTCCTTTCTAAACTAAACAGCAGAGATCATGTCTATCTCATTTTGTGTTTTATCTCCAGTGCATTTGATAGGTATTTAATAAATATTTGTTAATTTTTTTGTCTTTACCTGCTGACTACCTATGGTTTATTCCCAAATCTACATCCTAGTTTTGATCTTTATCCAACATGTTAAAAGTGGAACTTATCAACTCTTATATTTTCTACTTTAAAACCTCAAAACCAGTTATTTTTTACTTTTTCCCTAACTAGCAAATTTTATGTTTGCTTTCCTTCTGGCTTGCTTGTATATTCCTCCTTTACTTTCTCCCTGGCTCTTATCACCCCTGTCAATAGTTTGTTGCCCCTCAAGTACCTTCTACATATTAATAATAGAAAAAGTTCCCCAAAATGGCTTATTTCTAAACTTTACTGATATGTCCCTTGTCAATAAGAAAAGAATCTAAATTCACCTGATACTCAAATACTCTACAGGAATTTCCACCACAACCTTTTCAACTCTATGATATATTAACTCTTTGCTAAAGGAAACTCCACGAAACAACTAATCTACAACTTCTCTTTCCTTGAATCTCATCCTATTCTGAGATGAATTTGTCCCATCTTCTTCCTGAAATTCTTTTCGATCTCCCCAGTAAGGTGCTGGCTTCCTCCCTGAACTGCTGTTCTCCTTTCTCTCTGGTCCAGCATTTGGCAAGGCTGCATATATTTACATTTATATGTAAACATCTCACTGCTACACTTAACTTCTACTTACTTAATGATAGGAAGCATGCCCTGTGCTTTTTTTTTTTTTTGCCCTGTGCTTTTTAATCTTATCACATTACAGACTAGCTTGTATCTGTAAAATGCATAGTCATTTAACATATATTAGGGCCGGCCGAGTGGCTCAGTTGGTTAAGAGTTTGCTTAAGAGCACGAGCTCTGAGCAACAAGTTCGCTGGTTCGATTCCCACATGGGCCATTGAGCTTCGCCCGAGCTGAGCTGTGGCTGAGCTGCCAACAGGTGGCAGGATGCCTCAGCTGGTGAGAGCACATGCTCCTAAAACAAGATTGCCTGTTTCAATGGTGGGCTATGCCCACCCACATCTGGGACTGAACTCAACATGTTGAGCTGAGCTGCCACCCAGATGGCTCAGTGGATAGAGCGTGCGCTCTTAACAGCAAGGTTGCTGGTTGACTCCTGCATGAAAACCAAAACCAAAACAAAAAAAATATATTAAGTGTTTGGGATATCATATATATCTATATATCTATATCTGCACACATATATAATCACTATAATTTGGAAATTCCAAATTTATCAGATGAAGTACAAGTTCTCAAGAATCTAATAATAGATAAAAATCATGTACATAAATGAAGAGATGTAAACAAGAGAATTCATCAAATAAAGACTGATTCTTGTGGGAATATATATTATATTAGGTATAATAAATTTGAAGGTCTGATTTTGTATATTCACTTCTAGTTTCTATTGTGATTATTTGCTTTATTGACTAATATTAATCAGAAAAGAGATATACCGGGAGTGCCAAAAAAAATGTACGAGGTCTAACAATTGCGTTTGAGAACTCATCCTAGAAAGAGTGCTATATACCTCATTGCTGAATATCACTAAAGTCACCTTCAAAGTACTCCCCTTGGGAAGCTATGCACTGATGCCAGTGCCTAGTCCACCCTTCACAGCAGTTTCGGAACTCTTTTTCTGGAATGGCCATCAGAGCTGTTGTCGTATTACCCTTTATGTCCTGAATGTCATCAAAATGTCTTCCTTTCAATCTTTCCTTTATTTTTGGGTAAAGAAAGAAGTCACTGGGGGCCGGATCAGGTGAGTAGGGAGGGTATTTAGCCAGCAAACAGTTATTTGTTTGCTGGCTAAAAGCTCCCTCACAGACAGTGCCGCATGAGCTGATGCATTGTCATGATGCCAGAGCCATGAATTGTTGGCGCAAGATTTGGGTCATCTAATTTTTTTATGCAGCCTTTTCAGCACTTCTGAATAGTAAAGTTTGTTAACTGTTTGTCCATTTGGTAAAAATTCATAATGAATAATCCCTCTGACATCAGAAAATGTTAGCAACATCGTTGCAACAAGTTCACAAACTTAATTGTCAGACTTGTATACAAGTAGACACTTTGATCAATGTTTTTCAAGCAACAGTTGACCATAATCAGAAGTGTCTGGACACTGATACCTGTTGTAATTTCTTGTAATTTCAGAAGCCAAAATGACTTGTATTCATCTTTTGTTATCTGTATATATTGAGTATTACAATTGTAATTGTTTTTCCTTTCTTAAAATGTGTATACATTTTTTTGACACCCTCTGTATTTTGTTGGAAAATAGAAATAGATGTAGGTGATAGAAATATAACTTGTAACTTATTCAATTCAAGGGAAATATTTAAGAGAAAAGTAAAATATTTACACTCTTCGACCTCAATAGTGAGGTGAGCCAAGAAGACAGCTGAGGTTCCAACAAAAGGAACAGAAAGTCCAGTGGAGAGTGTACTGATCAGGCACCATTTCTGGTTATCCCATTTGGAAGCCCTATCCATATGTTAATGATATGATAGTGGGAAAAATACTCATGCAAATGAACTATAGCTAACTAAGGTAAAGCAACACATGATCTAGGAACCATCACAGTATAGGAAATTCTGGGGAAGAGTTTGTGAAATGTAAAAAAAAAATAATTTCAAAAGATCACAGAGTTTTTAAACTCAAAACTTCCTCTATACTAAAAATCTATTATATCATCTGCTCAAAATAGTCTTAATCTTAAGTGAAATGTTTAGTGGATCCCTGTTGCCCCATTTAATAGCTAAGTTGCACACTTAGGAGTTAAAAGCCTTTTGGGTTACTGGCAATTGTGGCAGGCTACTGCCTTGCTTATTTGCCCAGCAAATTGCTCTCAACAAGGAGGTTCAGGCCTATGAAAACATCAGAGTTAGAATAGTTTGTAGTCCTTTGTTATGTTAGCCCCAGCAAACTCATACAGGCAATAAGTTTACCCAACTACACTTTCCATTTTCTGCATATATATTTAGATTATTATGACCGGAACAGTGAGCTTCTATGTGAGTTTTAAATCTTAAAGTTAATAACTATGAATATGCATTAAGTGGGGAATCATAGAACTCTGGAATATTAGTCTTGCAATAGGAATAAACTTTGTAATATGGCCTATGAAAATTAGTTTCAATACTGTTCTCTTTTCTCACTGATAAATATGCAGGTCCATCTCTTAAGCCTGTCCTTCACCTTCCTATGTCACATGATTATTCCCAGTCTGCCTTTTTTTTTGGAATTGACATTAGAATGACAGATAAATCAAATAGCTTAAAATGCTTCTTTTAGATCAATGAATGTGTAACAACCCAGTTAGAATTCAAATGTTTGTCCTCTTGCCCTATTCATACATATAGTTATATAAACCGGCATTGTGTTACAATACTCATATCTATCTCTAAAGCATATATTCTTTGTGACTTTGAAATCTCTGGATTTTTCTTCCACTAAAATGCTCAGCTGTCTGCAAGGGAAAGAAAAGAATGTGGGAGATTTGTAAAAAATCAAGGAGCATCAAGCACAGAGCCCCAATTTAAAGGGAATATGCAATACCGATTTTTGTTTCAGTAAACACATGTATTCTTTCAGATTAGAAGTTAAAAAACGTGTCCTCTTGGAAATGTTAAGATTATGTTTTCTACATAAGAATTTAGAGCTGAAATTTTAGTCAATAGAATTAAAGGACTGAGGTAGGAATTTTGGAATGCTTTTGTGAAAGAAAGTGTCTTGGACACACAACTCTGTATAGAAATAGGTGTTAAAAGATTTTGATGTTCCAGAAATACTGAATTCTGGTGGGCTATCACCTCTGTGTATGTATGCCTGTAATGCCTGTACAATCCCAATTTTTCGTATGCCGACTCCTTAGACATGATGCATCTAGTTGTGGGATTGTACCCAAAGAGTAGACATGGTCTGCCTCTTGTTAGCAACAAATTATATTCCAGAGTACTTAATCTAGGATTAGAAATCATTTAATCATAATTTCACACAGGCTCAGGCAGTGTTGGGATATATCAGAGAACAATAAAAGCAGGAACAATATATATATATATATATATATATATATATATATATATATATATATATATATATATATACTGCTATTCAAAGATCCACACTGGTAGCTGGCTACTCTAGACTCTGCCCCTGGCAACATCTCTGCTGGTGATGCATTTCTAAAATAAACTTGATAACTTCTTAAAAATTAAAAAATAAATAAATAAAAGATCCACACTAAGTACCCAAAAAAAGGAGAATGTATGAAGAAAAATACAATTTTGATTTGCTTATCCCTTTATTAATTTTTAATTAAAGTTTATTGGGATGACAATGGTTAGTAAAATTACATAGGTTTCAGGTGTACAAATCTGTAATACATCATCTGTATATCGCATTGTGTGTTCACCACCCAGAGTGAGCTCTCCTTATCTTAAATAATGGCAGGCATTATTAAAGGCACATACTACATGCTAAGCAATTAATAGATACTTCACATCTTATATCATGTAACCTGCACAATCTTAGGAACATCATATGTGACTTACCCAGGTTAAAAACTTATAAAAATCTGTTTAGATCAAGTTCTGCCTAATTTTAAAGCTGATATTTTTCATTGATCACAAAGCAGAAAGGAATCAAGTGATCATTAGTCATCCAAAGGGCAGGCAATCAGGCCTAGATAAGCATCTTGCCACAGATTTGATCTGACAATGGGACATAGGAAAAGGAATCCTGTAATAAAATGGGATCAGGGAAGGCAGCCATTTACTGTAGGTCCAGTGATTAGCTGTGGAACATTTCAGGTGGCTCTTCTGTCACTGAATTTTACCTGGAATGGTACATAATAAAGAAACTATTCTCTTTGTATTTGAGAAAATAACAGAGACACAGTACAGAGAAACAGGAATACATAAACCCAAACAGATGAGTGGTAAACAGTTAGACTGAACATCTGACAGACGGCTTCTCATAGTACCAGTGATTACAGGTAACATCTGTATAGATCAGAAATACCCCTCCTGTCTAGATTCTTTTCTCCTCCATAAGATCACTGCTGGTGTTTATTATGATCACCATTGTATTCAGGGGACTGTGGTGCATATGGAAGTTTAGGAGGACCCATGTAGAAAACTAGGAATTGATTGTTTGAGAAAGAGGGAGGAAATTGGAATTGGTTGATACTTCTATCCTGGTTCAAGTTGAAGCAGCAATTATAATGTAGAGACAGATTTTCAAGATCATTCACATAAATCCTTTGAACTGTTGAAACAAGATGTGTATCACCATCTCTCAAAGCTATTATAGAGGTGATGTTTATATTGGGTAGAAGATTATAGTGGAAAGTACATGGGCTTTGAAAACAGAAAAAGCAATATTAATGTTCTGGCTTCATTGTTTGCTATTTGTCATTCTTTTTTCAAGGTCTTTAATTTTACTGAGTGCCATTTTCTTTTTTTCTTAGGGTTTTTGGAAAGATTACGTGACATTATAGTTAACAATTGCACATGATATACTATGTGCAAAGCATCATATACTATGTGCAGTGACTCAGATGTGTTATTTTATTTAATCCTCATAACATACTTATAAGACAAATCATACCATTACCTTTTTAATAGTAATGAGGAAATTGACAATTGGTTACTCATGTAATGCTACAAAGATAGGAATTCGAAAAGCTCAGGAACCCTTAATCTACAGTCCAAGCACGTAATTCTGCTTTCTAACATGCACAAAGCACTTAGCATGATAGTTGACACTCTGAAGCATTAAAACATATTAATTTTCTTCTTTTTAACTAACTTTAAAAATATTAAGACTGTGGAATCTTGTTAATGATTTCTCTAATCTGTCAATAGGAAAATTTCACTGATATAACTGATAGTCCTTATACACCTTATTCTTTGTAGGTGGTATTATTTATCATAGAGATAAGGAATAATGAGACCTAAATGATGAATTTATGCAAGAAGGAAGAGATTATTCCTAGAACATATTTTACCCTATAGTGCTGTAATCAGATTCAAGAACTGAAGACAACTTTAAATGCTGTAGGTAAAACTGTGTATGAGCGGTGGGACCATTGCTTTGGGGAGTGGCTTTCTGTGAGAAAGGACAGTGACAGTTGTTACATTATTAGGTGATAGTAAAGGATAGTTTCAGCTAAAGTATAGTTTCAGTGAGGAGGTGAACTACAAGGAAAGATAACACCTAACATTAAACAAAGCAGGGATTCCCGTGGCCACATGTTGGAACATAATGGAAAGCAGACAGAGCTCTATTGAAAGCAAGTGGGCTTTGTTTAGATGGTTTCCATGAAATGATCCAGGTAATGGGAGCAGCTCTCAGGTGAGTGTACAGAAGGGATGGAGAAAATAATGGTTTGAGAAACAAAGTAGAAACAGTTCTTAAAGAGAGCAGTGAGGAAGCAGAACCCTGTACCTAGAGAAAAGCAGGGGTTGGGCACACAATTGGAAGTGCACAAGTGTGCATGCACACACATGCACATGACTAAAATGCTATTGCTGTGGTTGAACCTCCGTGATTCTTTGGTGAATGACAAAAAATAAGGCTCTTCACCGCTTTTTTAAAGGTGATGTAAACTAGTTTAAGTCTTTATTTTTCAAGGTTCCAGCAAACACAGTGCAGATGGCCATTTTCCTAAAGATGTTTCTGTACCTTCGTACATCAGATATTCTATTTGAATATTTACCTCTCAAGAACATTGTGAAATAAACACCCACCTCTTAATAGCCACAGTATTTCTTATTATAGGAGTTTGCTAGCCCATAACAACTATATCGAGAGAATACTGAGCTATACTATACTGCATTTCAATAGTGTAGTCAGTTCAGTAACAGATACGTTCTAAAAGCTCTGTAAACCCACCAGTATTTAGAGATCCCCCAAATAGATATAATTCATCTGAGTAAAATCATACAGTTGTAATTTATCAGTTTGATAAATCATCCTAAAGACATAGAATTAATTACAGTGCTTCTTGTATTTATCTGACAGTTTGGGAAAGTTAAATATAAAATAAAAGTTGGTTCAGGTTCTTTAAGCATGCCATTAAGAGGTCTATGGTTGAGAGTAAATAAACAGTAGAAAATGGACTTGTGTTCAATTTATTTTAAAGTAACACTATATTTAAATCAGTAGTCTTATTCAGTAGATATGAACCTGCCAATTTCAATTCTTTCATGACCCATGTAAGGTATAATCAACCCAAGCAGTTAAGAGGTAAAAGGAGATATGCATGGTCTTCACTGCAAGGAGATAACCTACTTCCTTTCTCCAGCGTTATTCTAACAACTCCATTTGACTAGGAAGCAAAACGATAGATGAGAAAGTTGTGCTTATAGATGATGGTCCAGAATAGCAGTTTTTTGTATCTTGTGATGTTATAACTTTAAACAAGCACTTAAAAAATACCTCAAACTCTTTACAAATATGAACAACAGACATCTAAAATCCTATAATATAAGAGGTGCTTTGTGAAATTTATTCCATATGGAACAGTAAAAGTCAGTTAATGGGGGTTGTTGTACATCCCTGCTATTGCATTTTGCATTTTCAAGGACTTACCAGAGCCACAACCTTCAAAGATCAGTAAAATTACTCAGCAACCAATATGTAGCAGGCAATTGCATTTATATTGGGTTGTTGGAAATATCATGACGTATTTTTTATATTTTTCATTGCAAAAATGCGTCATGACTTTTCCAGCAACCCAATATTGTCTCAGTCCTTATAGAAACCAGTTGAAGTAGATCATATTATTTAGGCTTCCCATATGAGGATATGTGAAGTCAGAAAGCAACTAAATTGCTCAACTTAGATTCAAACCCATTTCCTTACATGAAGACTAGGGTTCTCGCGATATGAAGCAAGGAGTTCTACAAAGAGCATGGGCTTTGTGAGTTTGGGGTCAGGTGAACTTGTGTTGGGAAGATTCTCTAACTTTTCAATTGTGGACCCAATGCTGGTAACTTGAGCCCTCTGATACCCTCTTCTTCCTCATCTATAGAGTGAAAATAGCATTATGTCCCTTGCAGAAAGGCTATAAGGTATGCAGATTATTAAAACAAGATGCCTAAGATAGCATCAGTATTTAGGTGCTCTGGATGGACTGGGTAGAATGTTAATATTTTATGAAATCTTAAAAATCACACCATGTACACACTCTATTGAATTCCCTTCTTAGTATATTGAATTTCCTTTTTATTATATAGTCATGAAATTCACATTGCCCCCTTTGTCTTTTTGGACACTTTTGATCTGAAGGGTCCCAGGTCTCATAAATGGACAATATATTGGGTTGTCGGAAAAGTCATGACCTATGTTTTCCATGTTTTTTGTTGCAAAAATGTGTCATAACTTTTCCTACAACTCAATAGTAGCCTGGGATGTTAAATGCAGCCTTTACATAAGAACAGTACCCTTTATTTTCTCAAATACAAACACTATAATTTTGCCAGGTTTTTATCCAATTAATCACAATTTTGTCTACATGTATTTCATGCATTCAATCAGCCATTTTTTATCATTTCATATTATTTAACAATTATTTATTATGTATCTGTTATTTGGGAGGCACTCTGTCAATGGAGATTCAAACTGCATAAGATAAAATTCTTGCCTGGGAGATGTTAACACTCTCCAGGTTGCCGCACAAGGAGACACATAAGCATTATAAAGAGAAGTGGATGAAGAACTGGTAACACTAGGCCAAGGGGCCAGGTGAGGACTGGGGTGAGAAAGTCAATGTAAGTTTGAATCCAAGAAAATGGCAGGTATCAGAGCCAACTCGACTGCAGGAAGTTTGGAGGCTGGATAGCTGAGTAGAGCCCAAGTTCTGACTCAAGGTTGTTAGTCCAGAGTCAGGATGCTCACAGACACTGTCAGTAAGAACAGCCAAAAGCCAAAGAAAGAGCTGGCAAACAGTAATAGAATCAGGCAGACAGGAACCAGGCAACATGGACAACCGACAAAGGAAGAGAGAGAAAGAGAATATTGAGGAAAGACAGCAAAAGGTCTTAAAAATTGCACCTTCATTTTAGCATTAAAACAAACAAACAAGCAAACAAACCTAGGATAACCAACACAATATTGAAGAAGAACAAAGCTGTATGGCTGACACTAAGTTTTTAAATTTTACTGTATATCATTCTTCATTAATTGTAGATCTGCAGGTTTTATTTAAATCTCCAGATTTGGTAAAATATGTTGGAGGAAGAGCCTAAAAACGTTGCCTGAATTTTGTTTTCTACATTGTTATAACTGTAGAATCATTATAAAAATCTACTTTATAATATAAAATAAAAGTTGATTCAGATTCTCTAAGCATCAAGAGACAGCATATGTTTTCAGAAGACCAGCAATACAATTTCACACTTGTTCGAATGAAGTATTACTTCATTTTGTGTTGGTTGAAACAAACTCCTTGCAAGTTGAATAATTTAGTTTTGACAGTTTACCTAAAATTGTCTTTTATCTAAATATATTAACAGGGCACAATCCCCTGTTTTCCTATAAGCATTATGATCTTTATGTGCTTGTTTTTCTACATCAATTCTAAATATCTGTATCAAGTATTGCCATCCATTATTTATTTTTGCCATGTAAACACGATCATCTCTCAATTTTTGAAACCAGTTCATAACAGTGGAACAAACAATGTAAAGTAAAGGGAAATATAAACATATTTATGTTTTTTTTCTCAAGTCCAAGTTTTTGTAATTGCTTCTTTCTTCTGTAGTGTAGTAAAAGTGGAAGGATGGTGGGAGCAGCAAGTAGCCAATTTCAGTGTTTCAGCTCTTAGTAAGGGTTAGCTCAGTGAGAGGGGATTACCTAAATTCCCTGACTATTTAAAGGAAGAAAAATGCACCCAAATTGGATTAGTGATCCCATTAGGGTATGAGAGGGATGTGGGCTGGGTATGGAAAGGAACCCAGTATTCACTGTGCATTTCTCAATTTCCTGGACTTTACTGGCTATTTCCATAGTCACTGGTACCATCCTTTGTTCCTTAATTCAGTATCTTACATGCTAAATTAGAAATATCTACCTTGTGAGAATGGAACTATGGAAATGATGGGAAATTATTCTATTTTTCCCAGACTGTTGCCTTTCTTATTTTTTTCTTATGCTTCACTTGAAATTAGTGATAAATAACATGGCAGTAAACATCGACAAAGTACTACATTATAAAAAATGTATCCTCTTAATGCAATTTCCATCAAAATCCCAATGGCAGTTTTCAAAGAAATATTCCAAAAAAATCATCACATTTGTATGGAAACAAAGAAAACCCCGAATAGCCAAAGCAATCCTGAGGAAAAAAATATATATATATAAGGCTAGAGGTATCACACAAACTCCCTGACTTCATATTACTACAAGTTTACAAAAATCAAAACAGTATGGTATGGGCAGAAAAATACACTCAGAAATCCAATGGAACATAATTGAGAGCCCAGAAATAAACCCACATGTATATCAGCAACTAATTTTTTACAAAGAAGCCAAAAACATACAATGGAGAATGGAAAACCCCTTCAATAAATGGTGTTGGGAAAATTGAAAAACCACATTTAAAAGAATTAAACTAACTGCTATCTGATGCCATACACAAAAATTAACTCAAAATGGATTTAAAGACTTAAATATAAGACCTGAAACAATAAAATACATAGAAGAAAATAGAGGTACTAAACTTAGTGGCCTTGGTCTCAGAGAGTTTGTTGTAAATTGATCCAAAAGCCAAGAAAAGTAAAAGCAAAAATAAATAAATGGGACTACAGCAAACTACAAAGCTTCTACATAGAAAAAGAACCATCAATGAAACAAAAAAGGCAATCAGCTGAATGGGCAAAGATATTTGCAAATGATACCCCCAATAAAGGGCTAATATCCAAAATATATAAAGAACTGACACAACTCAACAACAAAAGAACAAACAACCCAATTAAAAAATAAGCAGAGGAACTGAACAGACACTTTTCCAGGGAGACATACAAAAAGCCAACAGATATACGAAAAATGCTCAACTTCACTAGCTATTAGGGAAATACAAATCAAAACCACAATGAGATACCTCCTCACACCTGTTATAATGACTATCATCAAGAAGACAAGTAATAACAAATGTTGGAGAGGCTGTGTAGCAAAAAGAACCCTCATAAACTGCTGGTGGGAATGTAAATTAAGACAGCCACTATGAAAAACAGTATTGAGGTTCCTCAAAAAATTAAAAATAGATGTACCAGATGACCCAGCAATTTTTGAAAATGTTTATTTGTAAAGACATATGTACCCCTATATTTGTTGCAGTATTATTCACAGAAATTATGGAAACAACCTAAGTGTCCTTCAGTGGATGATTAGATAAAGAAAAAGTGGCACAAATACAAAATGGAATATTACTCAGCCATAAAAAGGATGAACTATTGCCATTTGAGACAAGATAGATCTTGAATGTATCAGTCTAAGTGAAATAAATCAGATAGCAAAGTATGGGAACCATATGATTTCACTCATATGTGGGATATAAAACAGAAAGTAACAACTAAACAAACCAAAACAAACAAACTTATAGACACAGACAATAGGAGGGTGGTTACCAGAGAGTAAGGGGGGGTGGGAGGGAGGATTAAGATGGTAAAGGGGGTCAAATATATGGTGATAGAAGGAGACTAGACTTTGGATGCTTACCACACAAAGCAATATACAGATCATGTATTACAGAATTGTACACTTAATAATGTTATTGACCAATGTTACCCCACTAAATTTAATTTTAACAAAATTAAAAGGAATAAACAGCAGAGAACAAACCGATGGTTGCCATAGGGAAGGGGTGGGGATATGGGTGAAAAAGGTGAAGGGAATAAGATGTACAAACCTCTAGTTATAAAATAAATAAGCCACAAGGATGTAGTGTACAGTACAGGGAATATAGTCAATAACATGGTAGTAACTTGGCGCAGTGCCAGATGGGTACTAGGTTTGTTGAGGTGATCACATAGTAAGGTATATAAATGTCAAATCACTGTGTTGTGCATCTGAAGCTAATATTATATGCCAACTATACTTTAATAAAATATTTTTAAGAGAGAAATACCTACAAAACTACAAAACTAAGTGTTATAAAAATTTGTTCCTGGATGGCTGTAGGTACTTAACATATGTTATTTTCTTTCCATTACTTAGTTAAGATGACAGTCTGGTCAAAAAAATAACTTGGTTGAAAATAAATAAAATTACCCAGAAAGGATCATTGCCCATTTTGCAAAATCTTATGGGGGGTGGCAGGGTGTTTCTACTTTCATTTTAGTAAATTTTAGCCAGTTGTGTTTACTCTATGTTGCTTATAATAATGATAACTTACAAAAAGTAGATGTCCAACAGAAGGAAATTAAAATTTTCAAAATAGTGTATACAATATGCACAAAACTTGTAAATTGAATTTTCTAGTACTTAGCAAAATGAAAATAAAACAGATATAATTACCTAGAAATAAATTAGAACATTTTTTTTAAAACCCTAAAAAAAAGAAGTATCATCTTTATTTTTAAGCTTATAATTTTTATGTAATTTTCCAAGAACATGTTGATATTTAAACCTTTTCTTCAAATTTTTCTTTTCTAAGAATGATGGTTGAGGGATATATATATATATATATATATATATATATATATATATATATGAAAATAGAGATAGTTTAATACTGAGGAGTTATGTAATTTGCCGTGTGTGTACTCCCATGTATAATGCACATCCAGCTTTTTGGCCCAAAGTTTCAGGGAAAAAAAACTTTTGTTTTAATTTTTTAATTTAATTTTTATTTGTTTACATTTGGGTACTTGTTTTTTGTATTACAAAGGAATTTTAGCATTCATTTTTTTAACATATTATGGTACAAGAAATTTTATGTAACAAATAATT
The DNA here is from genome assembly GCF_001890085.2 of Hipposideros armiger. Taxonomy (NCBI): domain Eukaryota; kingdom Metazoa; phylum Chordata; class Mammalia; order Chiroptera; family Hipposideridae; genus Hipposideros; species Hipposideros armiger. Next base: position 647,386 of record NW_017731812.1, on the reverse strand, counting down.
ACAAAACACAAGAACAGATAAATACAAGGTACAAGAAATTTTATGTACTGGTAAGAAATTTATGATATTTACATATCATCGAAGGCCAAGAACTGTTTGTCATTGCAAGTTCTTTGTAAATTCAACAAAATCGATTATTGTATTCCAGGGTATTATTTTGCATACAGATATCTTTATTGATTTCTAGAGTTACACTTCTACCTCATAAGCATAAGTAAAAGAATTAAAAGCAATTATATAGATACACAATTAATGCTGTGTATAATGCACATCCTTATTTTTCCCTTGCAAATTTAGGCAAAAAAGTACACATTATACATGGTAAAATATGGCAATAAAGAAAGTACAACTAAAAAAGAAAGTGTGATTTACCAAGACTAATTACTTGATAATCAAGATGTCATAAATATATTAAACTAGTATTTATATTCTACTATGCAAATGACAGAATCTAGCTCATTAAAAAGTTATTTTGTTCTGTTGTCCTTTTGACTTTTGCACTTCTCTAAAGTAGTTGACTATTTTTACCATTGAAATAATATTTTTTAATTCTTATTAATAGATTTCTTACAAAATCACAAAATTATAATTTAACCTCAAGTTCAGTTAGCATAACCCATTTATAAAAAGAATAAAGTTTACGGGCCGGCTGAGTGGCTCAGTTGGTTAAGAGCTCGCTCAAGAGTTTGAGCTCTGAGCAACAGCAGTTCGAGTCAGCCCGAGCTGAGCAGCCGTGAGCTGCCAACAGGTGGCAGGATGGCTCAGCTAAAAAAAATAAAAATAAAAAAAAATAAAGTTTAACTGAATATGACTCATTTATTACAAATTATTTTATAACAGATAATCCACAATTTTCCTACCTTTTTAAGGATGACTAGTAATATTATTGCTTCTGAATAATGAAGTCCAACTATTGGAACTAACTTGTCTTATTCATATATATTTTTATTTGATTTGATTTTGACCTTTTTTAAAAATAATTATAGATTCATTAGAAGTTGCGAAATAATACAGAGAGGGCGTTTTCCCCAGTTCCCCTCAGCGATAACGTATTGCTTAGCTGTAATATAATATCACAACCAGGAAGCTGACATTGATAAAGTCCACATATCGTATTCAGATTTTATCTGTTTAATATGCATTCATTTTTGTTTGTGTGTTTTGTGTATTTAGTTCTATGCATTTTTATCACATGTAAATATTTGTGTAACCATCACCACAGAAGTTAAAGAATTATTCCATTACCTCAAAGATCCCTCTTGCTACCCTTTCATAGCTATGCCCTTTTCCCTCTCTTACCTCCCTTAATACTTTCCAATCACTAATGTGCCAGACTTTAGAGGTAAAGTGGTAAATAAGATAAATAGTTAAGAATAATAAATAGTCTAGGTTTTGATGTCAGACCACTTGTTTCTGCAAATAGCTTTAACAGTTGCTGTCTATGTGACTTTGAACTTAACCTTCTTAAACCTCAGTCTCTTCAGATATTATAGAGGTATGTGATAGCATGACCTTCATAGTGTATGATGACTAAATCTAGTAATCCACTATGATGACAAAATTATTATTGTGTATTATGTTTGTGAGGTTTATAATTTAGTAGAGAATACAGATAACAGAATATTGTAAAGTGGTTTAATAGCTAGTAGGAGATTACTGGAAGAAAACCTATGAAAGACTCTAACCTAGAATTAAATTGAGGCAATAAATTTGAGGAACAGATTATAGGAAGACGTGATTAAAAAAAAAAACACCAACAACCGAGATTTAAAGGATGGATGGGTGAGGCAGATGAAGATAGTGAAGTACTTTTCAAGGAGGGTTAGAGGCTAGAAGTAAAGAAGAATACAAAACTTTGGAACACTGTATGAGTGAGAGGACCTTACAAAATATGCTAAATTTCATCCTGAGAATAATGGAAGGAATTAGGGAGAGTGATATGATTAGATCAGGTTTGTATTTCAGAAATATCCTGGTGTTGATATAAGAAATGTCCAAACCTATAGAGAATTCTTATAAGAATTTGAGCCAAAACTGATGATGTGCAGGGAGCAAGATTTCAAATGCTCCAGAAAATAAAAGTTTTGCCATTCCTTTTATACATTTGGAATTAAGAAGGGAAATTAAGATCACATGAATATGAGAGAAAGCAAGGCAGGGAAATCTCTATGATTGGATTACAGAATAGTTAACAAAATTAGGTGTCCCTTGAGGGTGGTTACCCCCAAGTGTGTCTAAAAAAGAGAATTACTTTGGCATTTCAAAGGTATGTTAATCTAGTTGCACAAGGCAAAGATAAACCTTTTACTATAGAAGTTATATGCCTGGAGCTTGACTACCTACCAGGACCTGCCCAGTTAGGAATTGGTGATCAGATCACCATGTGAGGTTACCTAAATCATTGGACTTGTCAGATTTTTTTCAGAGCCCTTTTCTTTTCCACACTGCCTGTAACACAAATTATTTGGGGGAGGGGAGGTTGATGGGCATATTTCTTTATAAATAAAGTATAATTCTAAGGAGGATAATAGTACATTTTCAATGAATATTTGGTGCAGATGTTCTTTATATGATATTTGACTTACAAAACATAATTTATTATCTTCCTGAAGACCCTCAAGCAGTTTCTATAAAGCTGAGCTAAAGAACTAGATAGAAAATAGAAGGATAAATGTAAGTAAAGACTAATGTCAAATTATCCTTTGAGAAAGTGTTGTAACTCTCGTATCTTCATCATTGAGAACCTAGGATATGGACCTAAGATTTTTATTGCTCTACAACAGGGGTCAGCAAACAGCCGCTCGCGAGCCATATGCAACTCTTTAGGTAAATTCAGTCTCAAAAGTTTGCCAACCCCTGGAAGAACCAATCCTGTCCCTCACAACAATTTAAAAATTATTTAAGAGCCATAAATATATTTTTACATAATCACCATTATGTGAATAATATCCTTTAAAAGTTTTATAAATGAAACTATGATAGTTTTATTTTCATTTTGAATTTTACTTCAGAGCCACATGTACATACTTACCCAAAGAGCCGCATGTGTCTCGTGAGCTGCAGTTTGCTGACCCCTGGTGGCGCTTCCGTCTCAAAAGTTTGCTGACCCCTGCTCTAGAAGACCTTTTCCTGATATGCTGAGCAACACTGAGATCAACTTTAACCATTGAAGAAATAAAGGAAATGAACATAAAAATGCAAACCAGAGAAAGCATGAATAAATAAATTTGTGAAACAAAGCCACTGTGAAACAAAGCAGTCTGGAGAAATGAATGTTAAGAGGAAAGATAAGTCAAATCTAAGTTTTCCCATAGTGCCCTATGCATAGTTTTATTATGGAATTTATCACCTGCTTTGTGCATTATTGACTTTTCTGTGTCCTGTACTAGAAAACACGTTACTCAGCAACAGAATCCCAATCATGTTTTTTGTAATCACAGCATCTAATATGGTGCTTCACACAGTAAACCTAAACTTGGCAGAGGTCAATGTAGAATAACAAGAGCAAGTCTTAATAATTGAGTAGTCTCTATGAAATTGTTATATTGTAAACTAATTGAATGAGGGTGAATGATGGATAGAAGTGATTTTATTTCTTTGAACTTCTGAACAATGAGTTCAAGTGTTGGTCATTTTACAAATATATTGGCCTTTTTGATTCTTCACTCACTTTTTCATGTGTCTAATTTTTGTCTGTTCTGTAATCTCTGTGAAGGTAAATACTGTATTTAACAGTTTTTTGGTACCTAGCAGAAGAGGAAATTGATACTATCTTTAAAAATCTCTATCTTTAGCATAGTTTTACTCAATAGACACTGTTATTAGTTTTTTTATTTTTTATTAATTTTTTATTAAATTTATTGGAGGGGGCATCAGTTAGTAAAATTATGTAAGTGTCAGGTATATAATTCTATAATACATCATCTATAAATTGCATTGTGTGGTCATCACCCACAGTCAGTTCTCCTTCCATCACCATATATTTGATCCCCCTTTACCCTCTTCTACCATCCCCCCTTCCCTCTTACCCTCTGGTAACCACTAAATTGTTGTCTGTGTCTATGATTTTTTGTTTGTTTGTTTGTTTTGTGTGTTGCTCTCAGTTTTCTATCCCACATATGAGTGAAGTCTTGTGGTTTTTTACTTTGTCTGACTCACTTATTTTGCTTAGCATGATAATCTCAAGATCTATCTATGTTGTTGCAAATGCCAGTATTTCATCTTTTCTTATGGCCAAGTAGTATTCCATTGTATATATGTACCACATCTTCTTTATCCAGTCATCTATTAAGGAACACTTGGGTTATTTTTATGTCTTGGCCACCATGTTATTTGCAAATATCTTTTCCCACTCAGTTGGTTGCCTCCTTGTTTTGTTGATGGTTTCTTTTGCTGTGCAGAAGCTTTTTAGTTTGATGTAGCCCCATTCATTTATTTTTGCCTTTATGTCCCTTGCCTTTGAGGGCAAATTTATAAAATCCTCTCTGAACCCAAGGTTCATAAGATTAGTACCTATGCTTTCTTCTGTTCAATTTATTGTTTCAGGCCTTACATTTTGGTCTTTGATCCAGAAAGAGTTAATTTGGGTATATGGTGACAGAGAGCCATCTAGTTTCACTTGTTTGCATGTGCTTTTCCCAGTACCATTTACTGAAGAGGCTTTTTTTTTTTTCTCCATTATGTATTTTTGTCTCCTTTGATTAAAAAATTATCTGCCCATATATATGAGTTTATTTCTAGGTTCTAAATTCCATTCCATTGGTCCCTGTGTCTGTTTTTATTCCAATACCATAATGCTTTTGATTACTGTCACTTTGTAGTATAATTTGAAGTCAGGGAGTGTTATACCTCCAGTCTTGTTCTTTTTTCTTAAGATTGTATTGGCTTTTCAGGGTCTTTTGTGATTTCATACAGATCTGATGATTTTTTGTTTATTTTCTTAAAAAATGCCATTGGGATTTTGATGGGGATTGCATTAAACCTATATTGCTTTGGGTAATATGGACCTTTTAACTATGTTAATTCTTCCAATCCATGAACAAGGAATATCTTTTCATTTCTTTGCGTTTTCTTCATTTTTTTTAAATAATATGTTGTAGTTTTCAGTGTATAGGCCTTTATTCTTAGGTATTTTATTCTTTTTGTTGCAATTGCAAAAGAAATAGTTTTTGTTCTTTCATTTATTTTTCTGAAATTTCATTGTTAGTATATAGGAACACAATGGATTTTTGTACACTGATTTTGTATCCTGCAAATTTATTGTGTATGTTTATTGGTTCTCATAGTTATTTTGGTGGAATCTTTAGGGTTTTCTATATAAAGAATCATGTCATGTGCAAAAAGTGACTGTATTGGTATAGAATTAACCCCAGGTTGTTCAGAGAATGTGAAAGCATTCACAAGACTCTACAAAGTGGGAGAGCAAGAAAGCTTTATTGAAAGTCAGACAGAGAGAGAGGGAGAGTTCTGTTTGGAACTGACAAAAGGAGTTTTGCCAGGGCAGTCTGATAGAGAGAGCTGCAGAGACAGAGGGATAAGGGAGATACTGGCAAAAGGAGTTTAGCCAGGACAGAGTCCAATGGAGATAGCTGCGCCCATGAGGAGGAATGCTGGAATTTTATAATGTCCATGCAGGATAGACGGTGCTTGTCAGCTTTCAGGGAGGCTGCTGTTACAATTGTCTTCTCCTGGGAACTGTCCTATTCCCATGTATGATGGATGTCAGCTTGCAGGGTGTTGCTGTTGCAATTGGGAGCTGTTCTTTTCCTACCTGTGATGTAAGGTGCTTGTCAACTTGCCGGTCGAGTGCTAGCCCGGGGATTCAGAGCCAATCGGTTAACTTTTAAGCTCATTCCTGCTAGCTCACAAGCTTGCTCCTATTAATTCTTTGCCTTTTCCATCCTCCCAGCTCACAAGTTTGTTCCTATTAATTCTTTACTTGTCTCATCAGTAACACTTTGATTTCTTCATTCCCAACTTGGATGTCTTTTTTTTTTTTTTCTCATGCCTGATTGCTTTAGCTAGGACTTCTAATACTTTGTTGAGTAATAGTGGTGACAGGATCATCCCTGTCTAGTTCCTGATCTTAGAAGAAAGGCTTTTAGTTTTTCACCATTAAGTATTACATTAGCTTAGGGCTTGTCATATATGTCCTTTATTATGTTGAGGTACTTTTTTTCTATACCCATTTTATTAAGTATTTTAATTATAAATGAATGTTGTATCTTCTAAAATGCTTTTTCTGCATCTATTGATATGATCATATGATATTTATCTTTCGTTTTACGTGTTGTATCACATTGATTGATTTGCATATGTTTAACCATCCTTGTATCCCTGGAATGAATCCCACTTGATCATGATCTATAATCTTTTTAATGTGTTGTATTTGATTTGCTAGCATTTTGTTTAGGATTTTTGCATCTGTATCCGTTAGACAAATTGGTCTGTAGTGTTCTTTTTTGTGTGTTATCCTTACCAGGTTTTGGTAGCAGGGTAATTTTGGCCTCATAAAATGAGTTAGAAAGTATTCAATCATAGTGATTTACTAAGGACAATTACAGTGATTAAGCCTGTCATCAGTTTTTCTAAAATATGGCCCATAAATAAGGCGACCATATCTGGTTTGCCTGAGCCTGCGCCTGTTTGTGTCTTTTTATTAGAGATTCTTTCATTCTTAAAATGTTTGGAGTTGGCTAATAAATTATTTGGTTAACCCTACCGTAGCACATGATGTCAGAATCTGAAATAATCAACAAGTCTGACTTACACTGCATTCCAGATGGGTATCTATGGTTCCTAAATTATCTAATTAAAAAAATAAAGTTAATAGACATTTCAGTTAAGGCTCATGAAATAATAGTTTATATTAATATCATCAAATGGAAAAAATACAGAATTACAGAAAGAATGTTTATAGTAATATTATCCCCTTTGTCCCGTTAAATATGATAAAAACTGACACTATTAAAAATTTTAAAGCAGTGTCTTTCTCTTGTTCAAAAAAATCATGACTACTTAAATTTTAACCATGATTTTATAGACACCAGAATAGTGCTAGAATATCAGTATACCCTATATTAAACTCTAAATTTGTCAACGATATATAAAAATGAATTTTACTTTTGTGAAAAATACTTTTATATTCGAATAAGAAACAAATTAAACATCATGATAAGTGATGTACCTTTTTGTTGATATCTTCTTAATTTTTATATTGTAGTTAAATGTACATAACATGAAATTCACCATTTTACCCTTTTTAAGTGGAAAATTCAATGGCATTAAGCACACTCACAATGCCATGCAACTGTCACTACCATCCATTTCCAGAACTTTTTATCTTCACAAACTGAAACTCTGCTTGTTATCTTTAACATTAGAAGAATGTTTCTTTTGTTGTTATTATACTTCTTTGTATCAAAATAAAATTTAAATGAATTATTCAAATTATAAAATATTTTACTTTCTAAGCTCCATGGAATTGTGAAATACCCAATAAATGACTTAGTGTTTTATTAGAATGAGTTCGATAGATTTAAAAAAATAGTCATTCAGATTTTCAAAGCATTTCATAGGTAAAATACTCAGAAATAAAGCTAAGATCAGTTCGGGGCCCTCAGAAATTTTGATTTATAATTATTTTGCATTACGCATAAATGTTCATATTCTTTTTGCAAATGCTAAAAGAAAATTGGCAGGATAATATTGGCTAACAACAGAAAATAATTATTTAGTTTTAGAGTCGCATTACTTTTAATCATTAGGTTGGTCCTCAAGGCATCCCCATTCTCAGTGCTCAAAGTTTATCTTAACCATAACTATCTCTACAATCTGTTTTATAATACTTCATAACGTTCTCTTTAACTTTATCTCAACATATGCATTTTTAAATATCTTAATAGTTGACAATTAAATGAAAAATAAACATGCATTCATTGCTAGTATAAAATATTACATTGCAAAAATTGTATGCCCTTCTTTTGATATTTCAGAAATATTAATATTTTCTCTCTGAGTGAGTGAAGAGTTAATGACTTAGCAGGATTTTAAAGTTTTTTTTTATTTCTCTTGATCATTTGCCACACAAAACATGAAGTAAATAAATAAAGCTGTTCTTAAAATAGTTAACTACATGTTTAGTTTTAGACTGATATGCCAGCAGTTAGTGCCAGCAGAAATCCCAGGAAAGCTATACCTAGCATATCAAATTGTGGGCATGAAAAAATCAAGCAATGGGAACCTAGCCTCTCAGCAGCATATGATCTCATGGTGCTTTTCATGCTGCAGACAAACATAGGGGACACTAAAGAATCAGAAGGCACAGTCCTGAGCCTAGGAGTTATCAAGTTAAAAATATGTTAATTCATCAAAGAGAATAATACTAAGCATACACCAATAGGAGTAGAAAAATAGTAAAAACTTGATTAAGATTAGAGAAATTTAAGGATCTAACTATACTTAGAATTATTTTTTCTTTAAATCCTCCCTTAAATTTTCTTCTAATGAATTCATTTAATAAACATTTTAATGCATAATTTGTGCAAGGCACTGTGCTAGCCAAAAATACACAAATGCCAGACAAGATATAAACTCTACTTTTAAGGAACAGAGTCTGGAGGTGGAGATCAGAAACTAAAAAGATGTTTATTGTAATATATAAATGTATAAACCAACATGTTGTATACCTTACCCTTATACAATGTTGTATGTCAACTATATCTCAATTTTTAAAAAGGTGGTCATTATAGTGTAAGGGCTGTGATAAGACTAGGGACAGGGTACTATGGAGTATACATAGAATTGAAACCATTATTCAATCATGGCCAGTATTAAAAGACTACCCAATGAATTTTAGTTGAGGTCTTAAAATTCAAGTTAACCAGACAGAACAGAAAAGGGCAGGCTAGTGAGAGGGAATACAGTGTGTAATAATAAGCTGGGTTCAAGAGATGGCTTAAAAGTTAAAGTCAAATAAACAAATAAGTAAAACCGTGTATTTGAGTGATTAAGAGAATTTGATTATAATTTTTTTTTTTTTTTTAGCTGAGACATCCTGCCACCTGTTGGCAGTTCAGTGGCAGCTCAGCTCGGGCTTGGCATCGAATCACTGTTACTTAGAGCTCAAAACCTTGAGCAAGCTCTTAACCAACTGAGCCACTCGTCCGGCCCTATAAATTTTAAGTTACGAAAAAAATACTAGTATAAAGTATAGAAGTACAGAAAAATATGCCAAAGTAGCCAAAAAAGCTCCAACTAATGGGGGCATTTTTCATTAATTTCAAGAACAATGAATATCAGATATTTATAATACTAAAAAAGGTATTGCATAGTCAATAAATATTTATTAATTAAAATTTGCTTATAAATTTGGGAATAATGTTTTTATAGTACTCTATGTTCTATTTAGAGGTGTTGGTTCAGCCAGATAAATCCTAATCTTATTTTATTTATTGCATTGTCTATATAAAAAAACAGCATCATAATATTTATATTACAAATGTATTCTTTTTTCATTAGCTATCCTTTTTACAACAGTCAAATTATCCTAAAAATTAGAAAAGTTGATTAGTCAGACACGCAAAATCATCTTTCCAATATGCTTATCGTTGTCCACAAACGTCTAACAAAAAATATCATACATTTATCATTGGATATAGAATTCTATGGGATGCCTCTACGGCATGATTTAAAGTAAATGGAAATGCAGTATTGACAACATTTTCTCTCTAAGCACTGCTATCCACTCAGCATTTCAAGGTTATTACCTTCTGCTATTTACTAAAGAGCTGACTGATTTTTCCAGTGTGATGATAAAACCTGACTCATTTTATCCAGAATACTTAAGAAGTACACACAGTTGGATGGTTTATACCTTATGCAGTTATAGGCACTTACACAATGAATCTTTTAAATAGTGTTCTGTTGTACTTTTCTTCCACACCGAGGCACTCATTGAACACATCTTATTTCAGTTGCCTACTTCCTTGATATGGGGAAAGCCTGCTTCACTTATATAACTTTCCATTGGCATGTGGGATTCAGTAAGTCAAGTTAATAACTGTGTATTTGCAACAGCAGGAGACTTTTTACTCCTAATTTTTTTTTATCATACATTCCAACCAGTTAAAATAAAATTTACAACATGCTGCTGTCTTAAATGTAAACAAGCTTGAACTCTATTTGGTTTAATACAATTAAAGCCATAGAGTATAGCTAGAGAGAAGAAAGACTTTGGTTCTACTGAATTCATAGTGGAAACAACTGTTCTGGCCTAAATAGATCATGAGAAACATGGCTGTTCCAAAACACTAAAAAAAAAAAAAAAAAAGATTTTGTGTTAATCAACAAAGTAGAAAATTCTAATTAGATTATCTGGGGAAGATTTAGAGATTGCATTTTCACTGATGTATTTTAAAGTGCTTTATAATGCTTCCTGTACATTTAATTGAGCTGTGGAATAATATCAATCACGCTTTCAATGAAATAATGTTCCAAGTATAGATGCTGACCCAACCTCTCTAAGCTTTGTTTTTCATAGAATGCTAATTAACAAAGATGGTAATCTAAATTTCATTGTGCTCTTATATTTGGAAACAAGTGCTATAGCATTGATTATTCAGTGGAAAGGCCAGTCTCCTGGAAAAGTTATACACATGACTTTTGTTAACTTGTTAATTGATTTTGAATCCCCCTCCACTCCGTGGTGTTCAATTTCATCTTTTTATTGAAAGACTAAGAAAATCAAATGCCAAATGAACCCACATGTATACAATCTAATGTGGTTTTTTTTCAGGAATGTGATGGGTCTCCAAATATAAATCTCCTCTATGATTGAAATCCAAACTAGTCCTCTAGTTTTAATTCTCATTATTCTTTAAATTATCTCTGCCTCATTCAATCAGAACTACTTATCATTCTGTTAAACACACCCCATGCTTCCCTGACTCCTTTCTTTAGTTGGAATTTTCTCCTTTGCTATTTATAGTGTTAAAGCCTGTTCGTGCTTTAAGATCTAGTTCAAATGTTACCTCCACTTGATGAAACCTTCTCTGATAATCTTTCTCGACCAGAATGACTACTCTTCTAAGTTACAAGTGTTTTTGGTACCTATTTATCAATTAAAACTACTCAGGGTTTTTGTTTTGTTTTGTTTTTTTAGCTACAAGTGACAAAATCCCACTCAGAATAGTGTATGATAAAAAATGGGGGCATTAGTGGTCCCAATAGATGGAAAGTTCAAGGAGTGGCAATGATTTTAGGCTCAACTGGATCTGAGGCTTCAAATTATGTACTCAAGGTACTCCATCTTTGACTTACTTTCCCTTTTCTTTGAATGGGCTTGACTCTCAGTCACTCTTTCTCCAGTGGGATGGCATTGATACCCACCAGTCTCTCCAAGCTTAAAGTCTGTTTAGAAGATAGCATTCTTTTTTGCAATTATTTCAACAATGGCTCCGACAAAATTCATGATGGCGTTAGCCTATTTGAGTCATCTCTCTCTCACTTCCCAGATTAACCACTGTGGATAAGAGAATGGAGAAACCTGTCCTTACCCAAAGACCCGAGAGCTGAGATCAGCCCCACGACCTTCACATGGATTGAGAAAGGGAAGGAATAATTACATAAAAGAAATATGGGCTATTTTTACCAAAAAGGAGTGCTGGAGAGTTAGGATGTTTAGCCAAAAAAAAAAGTATATCTTAATATATTAAATTTAGTTCTTCCCAGGTTAGGCAGGTCGGTCGCCGGCTACTGGACAGCCACTGAAGCGACGTCCTCCACTATTAAACTGAAGAACAAAAGGACAGCAACTTGTCTGTTCCCCTTCCCCGATTCCCCAATGCTGTTCCTCTCCCCCAATTCCCCAATAAAATCTTTATATCTATATATATGTATATATGTGTGTATATATATATACACACATATATATGTGTATATATATACACATACATATATGTGTGTGTGTGTATATATATATATATGTACACACACACATATATATATATATATATATATANTACACACACACATATATATATATATATATATATATATATATATATATATATATTAAATTTAAAACTAAAGAAAAGCCAAACATGAAAATTTATGGTACTCTTCGGAAACCTCATTTCATAATAATTTAAAGACATTTATTAACAATGTATTCCAATTATCTTATTCTTCTTATAATAATGTCATGAGCATATTGTGCCCTTTATACTTGACAAGACTGGGAGCTTACTGATGGCAGGACCTGTTTCTTGGTGCTTCTCTGTGTATTCATTGTCTATCTCAGTGCCTTACATAGGGTAGTTATTTTAAAATAATCGTTTCGATCCTTATAAAGGGAAAACATTTAAAAGTAAAAGGACTGTGTCTTTAAAATGATTATTCTATGTACTTCAGCCTTAAATAATTTCACTACTAATATCAGGGCAGTACTTTCTTTTCAAGTTTCCTCCTGATTGACTAATCATTTCATGTTTACTTATTAATATAATTTGCAAGTTACATTTTCTTTATGAGTTTACTTCAAATAATCTATATGAGTTTTTAGGTGAACCTTAGTTTCTCCTTGTCAGATGATAAATTATTGTTTTTAACTCATAATGTTCAGTAAGAATTGATGTTTCACATTTACTTATATAGTTTGACTTTCATGTACACCCTTTTTGAAAAATAATTTTTAAAAGTAGAGTGAATCATGATTTATAAAATTCTCTCAAGTATAATTGGTAGATGAGGTAGTGAGTTGTGAAGGCGAGAACTAAGGGATTTGAGGGGGAAAAAAAATAGCCTTTGACCAAACACTGCCAGAACAGGTTTTTGCTTTAGTCAGTGCAGTCTAAAAGACATTAAATAGTTACATAAAGTAATAAATCAATAATAACATTTTCTCATTTTAAAAAAATACTAACATTCTCAATGTATAAGAAACCATAAGATGGTACAATCCATTTCTGAGAATCATCCTACTATAGACTGTAGAGTTATTAGTCTACTGGGCTAATAAGATACTGATAGTGATACTTTGCTCTACATTTAAAAACTTTATATTTATGTTAATATAGCCCATCATCTGCAAATACAATTAATCAGTTCCAGGGCGAGAACATGGAGATGGTTTAGAAACCCATGACCACTAAAAGAGACATGTTGAAAACAGTTCAATCCCATGACTGCTGGTGCTAAGACTATAGTATATTTTCATTTGACACAGTCACCATGCTGTTTAAATTACCTGAGAAATATTTTTTGTCTATCATGTAATAACTGCCATTTTGTTCTTCCTCACATCTAGTCCAGTGTCTGAAAAATGGTAGGAGAATTAAATAATTTTTCCAGAATTGATGAATGGATACCTATTTATTAAAGCCATCACGAGGGAAAGAAAATGGACTCAAGTGCATTTTTCTTTTATATTCATCTGCTATTGAATTTCCCAGTGATCTGAGGTTTATTCAAAATCCATTTCTTACTTGTATTTTTTTTTACCAAATATTTGAGACTAACTTAATGAAAGAGAGCATGCAGATGCCATGAGTGAATTAAGTGGAACAGTATTTTTCTTCCTCTTATAGTAACTGAGGATCAAAGCAATTGTGTTTCAGAGAAAGAACATTCTTTGGAAAGTTATGAGACTAAATAGGACAGAATCATCACCACTAGCATAATTCTTCCTCCCCATTAGAGGCTCTAGCAACACTGGATCTTTCCTACCGTGTTTGAATCACCCTTTAATTTGTACCTAACCTGTAAGATTCAATATAGAGAAAAGAAATGTCAATTTGCACTAATATAAAGATTGCACTAAACTATTTCTTAATTTAAGGCCCAACTACATTAAAACTATTTTTATCTATCCATTGAGAATCATTTTTACATCCCCCAGAGAATTAGCAGCTATTAATAATAAATTACTATAGAGGTACACCATTAAATCTTAAAAATCTCTCCCACTCTACATGCATCCCGTTACTCTCATTCAGTCAAGGTAATGAAACTACTGACTTCTTTTACGATAACATATATTCAGTTCAAATGATATTTACTGATAAGTTGTTTTACACCAGGTACTTTCTTAGATATATGGTGAATTAGGGCCTGCAAAGGTGGGTAATAGGTGACCTTTTCAAGTATCACATGCGCTCATAGCAGGGGTAAGATAGCTACAAATAAATCTAATCAAATTCTGAATTAATAAACAACTTCGAAACACAAAAATGGAGTTCAAAACAGATAAAACTATAGCACGGGGACAGAGAGAGGCAGACTTCATAAAATGTTGAAGTAGGCCGGGAAGGAAGCATAGGAGTTTGTATGTAGATATAAGAAGTTTCTTAGGTGGGTAAAATGGGTTTGTTATGTGGAATGTGGTGTTGAGGGGGAAGAGAGGGAGAAGTTGCAGATTGCGCAAGCCCCACAAGCAAAATCAATAATGTTGTAAATATTTTGTAGGGTGCCAGATGGTCACATGTCTTGTTAGGGAGACCACTTCTGTGATGGTGTAGCGGCCTGACCACCGCACTGTACATCTGAAGCTGCTGTTGAATAATATTGTATGTTAACTATAATTTAATATATATATAGTAATGGAATGTGGAGTATAGTGTGGGAATGGAGTCAATGGACTTGTAATAGGTAAGTATGATATCGGGGTGGGGAGTAGGGTGGTGGATGAAGGGAAGGGGGTTGTTACTTTGTGAGGGGTGAAGAGTATAACTATTGCATTGTTTTGTACACCTGAAACTAAAAAAAAAAAAAAGAAGAAGAAGAAGAAGATACGGGCACAGAGCAAGACTGAAACTTACTCTATGTAGAGATTAATACAGCCTGACAGAAGAATAATTTTTGTGTAGGAGCCTAGTGAGAACTGATAATGGGTCTACGCTGTACAGCTAGCTCCTCAGACCTGGTGAGGAGTTCATAAGGAGTTTGTTGCATCTTTAGAAATTGTTGAATGTTTCTAACATCACAGAATTGATATGATGAGAATGACAGTTTAAGAAGATGATTTTAGCAGCAGGGTTAAGAACATTTATAGACTTTTGCCTTTTTCATTCAGTTTGATGTAGCTGAAATTCCTCTTCTTTCTCTATCTCTGTGTCTCCAAATCCTGTTTATCTTTCGAGTTCAGAGTAAATGTCACCTCCTTTAAGAAGCATTTTCTCGCCCTTCCAGACTTAAGTAATCACTCCTAGCATTTGCAATGCTCACTTTTTGTGTTTAATTTTTATTTATTTGTTTAGTTTGTGACGGTATTATCTAGTATAGAATACCATATTTTTGTTAGGGTAAAACTTGAAACATTACATCTTAACAGAAACAGAAAGTACTGTGCTGTATACAAATTTAAAATTAAAACATTGTATTTATTTAGAAACCTTCAATTATTCCATAGTACTCAAGAGGAAGAAGAAAATGATAATTCATAAAGCACTAGTTCTGTCCTACATTGTTTGTGGTCAGCTCAGTATCATCATAACATCATACAGTATTTCGCAGCCTCCTTTACATAACAAAGATTGATACTGAAGGATGTTTACTAGAATACCTTTTCCTTGTATAGCTCTAAAGCAGAATCTGCAAAGGGAAAACACTTTTGCAAGATTTGCAAGGCAAAAGAGAAGGAGAAGTCAGTCATAGGAAGATTCAGGGGTACAAGACCATCTCCTGTCTCTTACTTCTGCATTGCAGGTAACAAAATTGGTGGCACCCTTCTTGATATTTGCTGAGATTTGACACAGCCTGCTTTGAATCTCTAGAATCTAGCACTATGGACCTGGCCTTACTTCCCTAGCCCGCCCAACATTAAAAAAAAAAGAAAGAAAGAAAGAAAGAAATGTTTCTACTTCCCTATATTGAACATTTACACTTTGGGCTGCTTAGAGTAGCTTTTGTTTTCTTGACAAGAACTTAACTGATGCAGCTTCTATTGCAAGAATAACTCCTCTTCTAGTTAAAGATTTACTTAACACATAGAATACAACTATAGTGGTACCAACCTTAATTAAGTTTAAAAAATGGAAAAAATATATATTTTTTTGTAAAATTAAGGAAAAAAACAACACTGCATTTAAAGCTAAATTGTAGTTCCTGCTACAAATGAAAATTATTTAAAAAGAGGTCTTCAAAATTATCAACCAAGAGATGGGTTTAATTGAAAATAGAGTAATAGAAAAATATAGTAAGAAAGAGGGTTTCTAGCACCTGATGATTTTTGTACAAAAATACACTCAGAAATGGAAGATGACACTTCAACAGTTTGTTTTTTTGAGTGTTTTATTATTTTTAAATATTAACTATTATTTGATTTTCAATTTCCATAACTAATTTTCTTTAATTTTACATTTTAGTTTATTTTTGAACAATTCTTTATTAATTTTCATTAACCTATTAGAATTAAAATATGTTTAACACTTAATTTTCCATAAGTATTTATTTTATTAATTTTTTTTTAAGATTTTTATTGGGGAATTGGGGGAAGGAGAACAGACAAGTTGCTGTCCTTTTGTTCTTCAGTCTAGTTGTGGAGGACGTTGCTTCACTGGCCCAAGTTGGCACCATCACTGGCCCAAGTTTGCGCTCCATCATTGGCACCATCATTGCGCTCTTCCCGGCCGAGGCAGATCAGTCGCTGGCTTCTAGAGGGCCGCTCATGCTGGCTGCTGGCTACACACAGTAGCCCATGGCAACCCACTACAGCAGGGGCTGCAACCTATGCCATCACCGGCGACTCACGGCAGCCCAGCTCCAGGTTGAGCTGTTGTTCAGCATCTTAGCTGCAGAGGACAGTGTCACTGGCGCTCATATGTGGGATCCTAACCGGGGCCCTCTGGTGTCCCAAGCCAGCTCTCAACCATCGCGCCACTCGGCCAGCCCTATTTTATTAATGTTTTTAATGCACTTACACATTTTTGAACTCTTTTAAAGATTTTTTATTAAAATACAGCAAACGTACGTTATTATATTAGTTACAGGTGTACATCATAGTTTTCAACCGTATCCACCTAGCTCTATAGAATATTATTACCACATTATTTATTTTATTTCCTATGCTAAAAAAGTGATCACCATGGTAAGTCCAGCCACCAATGGACACTGTACCACGTTATCACAATATTATTGAATTTTCCCCTTTTTAAAATTTTCAATTATAGTTGATATTCAATATTATTTTACATTTGTTTCAAGTGTACAGCATAGTAGTTAGACATTTATATAATTTAGGAAGTGACCCCCGATTAGTACCACCTGTCACTATATCATAGTTATTACTGCATTATTGATTATATTCCCTATTCTTTACATCCCCATGACTATTTTGTAGAGACCAATTTGTATTTCTTAATACCTTCACCTTTTTCACCCTACCCCCAACCCCATTCTCATCTATCACCCTGATAGATCTGACACCTATCTGGCACCATACATAGCTATTACATTATTATTAACTATATTCCTTATGCTATAGCCTACATCCCATGACTACTGTGTAACAACCAATTTGTGCTTTTTAATCCCTTCCCCTTTTCACCCATTGCTAACCCCTCCCATCTTTTTTTCCATGTTTCTTTTTCATCTTAAAGAAGTCTCTAAGATTTCTTGTAATACTGGTTTGGTGATTATGAACTCCTTTAGCTTTTTCTTGTCTGGGAAGCTCTTTATCTGTCCTTCAATTCTATTATAAATGATACCTTTGCTGGATAGAGTAATCCTCACTTTTCATCACTTTGAATATTCCCTGCCAATCCCTTCTGGCCTGCAAAGTTTCTGTTGTGAAATCAGCTGACAGTCTTATGGGAGGTCTCTTGTAGGTAACTAACTGCTTTTCTCTTGCTAGTTTTAAGATTCCCTCTTTGTCTTTAACCTTTGGCATTTTACTTGTGATGTATCTTGGTGTTGGCCTCTTTGGGTTTATCTTGTTTGGGACTATCTGTGCTTCCTGAGCTTGTTTATCTATTTCCTTCACCAGGTTAGGGATGTTTTGTGTCATTATCTCTTCAAATAGGTTTTCAGTTCCTTGCTGTCTCTCTTTTCCTTCTGATACCCCTATAATGCAAATGTTGGTATGCTTGATGTTGTCCCAGAGGCCCCTTAAACTCTCCCTAGTTTTTTTGGATGCTTTTTTCTTTTTACTGTTCTGGTTTACCTTATTTTCTACATAGGTGGTTTGATCCTCTGCTTCTTTCTAATCTATTGATTTCCTGTAATATATTCTTCATTTCCATTATTGTACTCTTTCTGTATGACTGGTTCTTTTTCATGTTTTCTAGGTCCATTTTTATGTTTCCTGTCTCTTTGTTCCCTGAGATCAGTGAACATCCTTATAGCCAATGTTTTGAACTTGGTGTCTGATCAGTTGCTTGTCTCATTTTGTTTAGTCGTTTTTCTGGAGCTTTGTTCTGCTCTTTCATTTGAGACTCTTTTCTTTATTTCCCCATTTTGGTTGCTTCTCTGTCTTTGTTTCTGTGTATTAGGGCTGCTATGTCTCCCAGTCTTAGTAGAGTCACCTTATATAGTAGATACACTGTGGGGCACCATGGCGCAGTCTCTCTGGTCACCTGAGACATTCACTCTGGGTGTGGCCCTTGTGTGGGTTGTGTGTTCCCTCCTCCTGTTGTTGAGCCTTGGTTGATAATTGCATACCAGTTAGAGGGATTGACCCTTGGGCTCGCTGGTTGTGAGGACTATCCTTCACTACAGTGGAAGAGTTGTTGTGCAGGTACTGACCCTACAGAGCAGGATCTGCCTCAGCGGGACTCTAGTGCCTGCCCAGTCTGCTCCTTTGGTGTGTTGTAATTGGAGATGCTGGGTGATGCTCCAGCTTGTTTTGAAGCTGGTCACTGGGGGCACCAGCCCCAGGACCACCTTGGAAGGGATCTGCTATAGGTCAAGTTCAGCCACAGCCCATGCTCCATCCAGGGCCACCTGGCAGGAGCCACAAAGAATTCCACAGATGGCTTCCACCTGTGCTGTGCTTTGATGCACCTCGAGAGGCCAAGCCTTGAACCAAGGCTGACTGCCACTAGTGCTGAGCTTAGGACAGCTCAGTCAGAGGTACAGGACATGCTCAAGCCAGATACTGCTTGTTGGGTTTCCACAAACCTTTGAGAGACCCTAGGAAAGTCATCAGCTTGAGCTAAGGCAGGCGGTTTGTAGGAAAAAACCAGTGGAGGCAGCTTGGGTATGTGTGTAAGTTGGGCAGCGTGGGGACTTGAATCACCAGGGCGGGGCAAACAAAAAGTGGAGACTCAGATACAGCGGCCACCTGTGTCCGTACTCCAGAAAGGGGGAGGAATCAACAAAGAAACAATGGTCTCCTCCAGCTCCTATGTCCAGGAGAAAGCCACCTCTCCATCCCTCATCCCAAGCCAGACAACTCAGTTCCCCACCATATGTCCCTGCCTCCTTTCCTGCTGCTGCCCCAGTACTGGAGCTCAGAGTGAGTGATACCATTGGTGGGTAAGTCTGTGCACAGTCCCTTTAAGAGGAGATCCTGGGAGTTCAGCCACCCTCTGTCTCACTCAGTCACAATTTGGGGATTTCAGAAAGAACACATTCCCCAGAGTTAATTGGAGGGGCAAGAATGAGAGTTATACACCCACTCCTGTCAGGCATTGAAGTCAGCTCAGGTGACATTAATTACCAAGCACTTCCCTAGGAATGAAACCGGAGGCCAGCAAAAGCCCTCATACACTTGTTGGCCTTTGACATCTGGACTAGCCAGACACTGAAATGGTAAGGCCTGAGAGGGTATTAATGGAACACTGACTAATTTGGTGCAGCCAGGTTGAATGTTTTATGTGTCTCAGGATTCCTTATATAATGAAGACTATTCCTCTCTTCCCAGGTCTGGTGACCATACACCAAAATACTATTTTACATCTTATGAGTCACCTTGTACCTGCATCAGGGTAGCATGTTCAACTACAGTTTGTAGATATTTCATTTTTATTTTCATTGGCTTGGCTTTAGTTAAACTGAGCATGTTTGGTAAAATGAACCCTCGATTTGATCAGTCAAAAATCAGTCATAATCCTTTTATTGCTTACACTTCTCCTACAGCCTTAAAAGAAGAAATTAGGGTATACCTTTGATCATTGACTTGGTTCAAATTGCAGGCAAATTAAGGCCTAATTTATTCTTCTATAATTTATCAATGTCGTTATCATTTACAATGTAACTAGGAAAATTAGTATTAATATCTTTAGGGTAAACATTTGACTCATCTAGAAGTCTCATTGCCTCTTTATTATATTTTACTTCTTTAACTATTTTAAAAATATAACGCTGCTTGGAATTAAAAGCAACTCTAGATTAAAATACTACGTCTTTAATGAAAACATAACCTTACTCTTTCTGGTACTTGGAAAATTATATTACTATTTTAAAATTAAACAACTGTTATTCTTAAGACATTGAAGAATGATTCAATCTGCATCAATGGTTTGTAATAATAATAAACTGGCCTCCAGGTTGGTCACAATGTACCATATACCAAATATAAATGTCACTATTTTAACGAAAATGGAAAGAAAAGATCTGTGTAAAAATTTGAATTATATCTATCTACATACATTTCCATGGGCCTAGAAACAGAAGAGCTAAGTACTTCTTACACACACACACACACACACACACACACACACACACACACAGGTGCACGTGGGGGGAGGGAGGAAGAGAGAGAGAGAGAGAGAAAGAGAGAGAGAGAGAGAGAGAGAGAGAGAGAGAGAGAGAGAGAGAGAGAGAGAGAACCTTTACAACAATTATATATAATTCTTCAGAAAATTCTTATAAGTGAGATGATATGTAGAGAGCTAACAAAGGGCACAAGGAAAGGTTAAAATACATTGGATCAATTGCTTTTGTTTCATTTTTTTCTGCCTTGTCAATAAAATGGAATTGTATCTGAATAATGGCCTACCGTTATACTTCAGAAGCAGAGCTGTTTATAAAAGCTCAAACAAGTAAAAGCTGTGACCAGTTAATTGTAGACAATTTACTGTTAAGACAATTGAGATAGTGGCACTTGCTTGTGACAGCAGTATTGGAAAAAATCTCATGGACTCAGCACATAGTCACAAGTACAGATTGAATACTAAAACAAATAAAAAGTCAACTTAAAACTATTAACGGCTCCTGAAATTTGCCTTACTAAATACAGATTAAATAATAAGTATGTTAGGACTGTGCCAGAAAGTTATAGGCCTAATAATGAAAAGTACAGTCTATTAGTGTTAGAAGAGTAAGTGGCCCAGATAGTAATCACCTTTTTATTTTTATTTTTATTTTGGACCACAGAATCATAGAAAATAGATGTTAAAGAACCTAGTACAAGAGATTGAATTTTTGAAGGCATTGGGATTACTGTTGCTTTGCTGGGGAATTTAAGAAATAAATAACTTAAACAATGATATTTTACTAGCATGTTGAATGAGAGAGATTTTTCCATTGTCTCTACTTGGGCTAGAGTCCAAAAGTTAAACAGTTTAATAAAAGTCTTCCTCTAAATTCTAAAAAAAAGCATCCATTATTCAAGAAATTTACTCTTTTGTGGAAGACATTTCCCTAGGATCTATGAAGAAGAGGCAAAAATGGCCCTATTACCTCACCATCCCCTCAACATCATCCTCCCTAGTCTATATAGTAAGATATTAATGTATCAGTGCAATTGGCTGAGAGAGGCGTTATTAGGGGTGCAGGATTTACAGGCAAAGTATATTAAAATGAAGAGTGGTCTCACTAAAAGAATTATTCATAATTTTTTAGTCGTGTCTGGAAGAAGGGAAGATAGCATCTCATTTTCCTTGTTGTATCTACAGTTTTGCAACCAACGTGGTTATCATCTCTATAAGTTGAAGCAGGATTTTTGGAGAAATAGAAGTGACTGAGCAGACAGAAATGTCTATAATGAAGTAACATATGCTTTCACAATTAGGTGAGGCAGGTGAACCTTCAGAAGGGGGCCACTTGAGCCACTCTACAGGCAACTATCCAATAAGACTCTATCTGGATGAGTGATTCAGCAGCACGATTCTATGCAGTAAACTTCCATAGTTTTGAGGCAAAAGGGGAAAAGTCACAAGTGTCAATGCAAAGCTGACTTCCCACATCAGGAAGCCAGGCATTGAGAAAGCCCCCATCAACTCCTCTGAAGAAAGCTCACGTGATCCCATAAGGTAACCTGGAATTCCGTGCTTGCCTCTTGGGAAGCATCAACAGTCAAAGATGGATTTAATAGCACACATCAGTTAAGATAGTTATAATTTTCTCTTCTACCTCTTTCTGGTACCTTCCAGAGAATCTGAACCTTGAAGGGACAGGCAGAGGGGGAGTGAAAGAGAATATTCCCCAGGCACTAAGGTCTCAGGCCAGGGCTTAGCTGGCCCTGGTAATCAGGAGATGACCATTACATTAGAAGTGGGATTGAAGTTCACAACTTGACCAGAATTTTATACTTGAAAATATTCAGGAATTCCAACATGTCAAAGAACATGGGGCAAGATAGCTTAGGTGATGGCAGTAATTAGAATAGGTGAATAAAAGCATAAATGACAAAATAATTATATTTTGTGCCCCAATAAGGTCAGAATATCCAATGAGCTAATTGTAGTCGATAATCAAACTTCACTATATTAGACAACTACTTAAAAATATCTCACTTATAATTTTCAAAACAATAAAATAAAGATGCACCTAATTTAAAAAAAATAGCCCAAATCTCTCCAAATATCAAGAGAGCCCCACTGAGGTATTTTTCAAACTCTCTTCAATGGCTTTGACTATCCTCACTTTCTGAACATGGTGTGTACCTCCTCTGAAATCATCAAGCAGCTTTTAATGCCTGCAATAATGGCCTCTGTTTTTTGACACCGTAAGTTACTGCCCTGAAGTGGTTGCAAAACACAAGTTTTCTATTCCTGTGTTTCACTTACGCTATAGACTCCCAAACACAGCTCTGTCACTATCAGATACTTATGATGCCTCTAGTGATAAAGTATTTTATATAATTCATTTTTTGAATTCTTCTCTCTTTTCATGTTGATAATAAGTGCTCACAAATGCTATGTCTTGTCCTGTGTGTATTACCTAAATTAGTTTCACCTGTGAAATACACACACATTTATTTACTTATTCATCACAACAATCTTAGCAGTAGGTATTTATTATCCTCATTTTTTTTAACATAAAAAGAAACACAGAGAAGATAACTGGCTTTCAGTAGGTTATACAGCTACTAAATAGCAGAAGTAGAATTTAAACTCCAACAAAGATTGTGCTATTGGTTCCTTGGAGCTAAGCCAGAAAATATGTTAATCTTATCATATTCCACATAAATTTGCTATTTGCTCTAAACAACACTAGTCGGTCTGCAAACCAAGCATAGTTACTGTACATGATTCCTTTGTGACATATTACTTTTCTTTAATTTTTTTTCAAAGTTTTCAATTACAGTTGGCATGTAGGATTTCATTAGTTACAGGTATACAACACAATGATTAGAAATTTATATAATTTATGAAGTGATCACCCCAATAAATCTAGCACCAATCTGAAAGCATACATACTCATAGTTATTACAATATTATTGACTATATTCATTAACTATATTTGAACCCCCATGACTATTTGTAACTATCAACTTGTACTTTTTAATCCCTTCCCCTTTTCACTCTTCCCAACACCCCTCTTATCTGGCAACCATCATAATGTTCTCTGTATCTATGAGCTTGTTTCTGTTTTGTTTGTTCATTTTTCCTGTTCTTTAGATTCCACATATAAGTGAAATAATATGACATTTGTCTTTCTCTGTCTGACTTACTCCACTCAGCATAAAACCCTCTAAGTCCATCCAGTTATTGTAGATGGCAAGATTTTATTCTTTTTTATACCTGAGCAATATTCCACTGTATCTAAGTATCACCTCTTCTTTATCCATTCACCCATTAATGGATACCAGGTTGCCTCCATATCTTGGCTATTGCAAATAATGCTATAATGAATATATGACTGAATGTGTCCTTAGAAGCAGTGTTTTGAGCTTCTTCAGATAAATGCCCAGAAGTGGGATTACTGGGTCTTTTTGTCTCTTGTTATAGCTTTTGTTTTAAAGTCTAGTTTGTCTGGTGTAAGTGTTAATACCCCAGCTTTTTTTTGTTTTGTTTCCATTTGCATGAATATCTTTTTCCATCTTTTTTTTTTCTTTGTCTTAAATGGTCCCTATAAGAATACTTGTTATTCTGACTTGGTGTTGGTGAATTCCTTTAGCTTTTCATTCTCTGGGAAGTTCTTTATCTGTCCTTCAATTCTAAATGATAGCTTCACTATATAGAGTAATCTTGGTTGTAGGTCCTAGTTTTTCATCACTTTAAATATTTCCTGCCAATCCCTTGGGCCTGCACAGTTTCTATTGAGAAATCAGCTGACAGTCTTATGGGGGCTCCCTTGTAGGTAACTCACTGCTTTTCTCTTGCTGTATTTAATAGTCTTTCTTTGTCTTTAACCTTTGGCATTTTAATTATGATGTGTCTTGGTGTGTGCCTCTTTGGGTTCAACTTGTTTGGGACTCTGCACTTTCTCGGCTTGTATGATAATTTCCTTTGCCAGGTTATAGAACTTTTGTGTCATTATTTCTTCAAATAGGTTTTCAGTTCCTTGCTTTCTCTTTTCTCCTTCTGGTACTTCTATGATATGGATGTTGGTACCCCGATGTTGTCCCAGAGGCCCCTTAAACCATCCTCAGTTTTGGGGATTCTTCTTTTCTCTTTGCTGTTCTGTTTGGGTGTTTTCACTGATTCAAACCTCTGCTTTATGTAATATACTGCTGATCCCCCTCTAACATATTCTTTATTTGGGACTGGTTCTTTTTATGTTTTCTATCTCCATTTTTTGTTTCCTTTGTTGAAGGAAACATAAAAGTTGAAGTTCTCTTTCTTGAAGCTTTTCCTGAGATCATTGAGCATCCTTATAATCAGTGTTTTGAACTCTGCATCTGGTAGATAGCTTGTCTCCATTTTGTTTAGTTCTTTTCTGGAGCTTTATTCTGTTCTTTTTTGGGGGACATATTTCTTTATTTCCCCATTTTGACTGTGTTCCTGTGTTTGCTTCTATGTATTAGTTAGGGCTGCTATGTCTCCTGGTCTTAGTAGAGTGGTCTTATGGAATAGGTGTGATGTAGAGCTCAGTGGTGCAGCCTTCTGCACCACCTGAGCTGCGTGCTCCAGGCGTAGGTTGTGTGTGTCCTCCTATTGTAGTTGAGCCTTGGTTGCTCTTTGCAAATCAATGTAAAGGACTGATTCTCTATTGCACATCAATTGTGAGGACTGGTCATGGCTATAATGGAGAAGCCATGGTGTGCAGGGGCTGACCCTACAGAGCAGGATTCGTTTTAGTCAGGCTCTGGTGCCTTTCCTACCCTTTGGGTGTCATCCCCAGAAGCAGCTGGGTGATGCCCTGGATAGGTCTGAAGCTGGCCACCAGGTATGCCAGTCCTGGGGCCTCCTGGGATGGGCCTGTGTCCTACTTGGGGCCACATGGCATGAGCCACAAAGCAATCTACAGATCGCAGCTGCCAGTACTGGGCTTTGAAATGCCTCAAGAGGCCAACCACTAACTGAAGCCTGCTGTTGCAAATGCTGGGGTTAGGACTGCTCTGCCAGAAATAGAGGACATGCTAAAGCCAGATGCAGCTTGTTTGGGTTTTGTGAACCTTTGAGAGGTTTTAGGAAAATGCACAGCATTAGCCAAGAAAGGCTGTTTATATGGAAAAGCCACTGAAAGCTCTTAGATGGGCTCAAAAGTTGGGTGGGATGGTGTCTCAAGGAATCAGTACAATGTTAGCCAGGTGGATGGAGACTCAGATATGGTGTCTGCTTGCTGGGAGGGGGTAGGGGTCAACAAAGAAATAATGGCTTCTGTCAGCATCTCCATCCAGGAGAAAGCTGCCCCTCCAGCCCTCGTCCTGAGCCAGACTATTCAGTCCCTCCCTGTATGTCCTTGGCACCTTTTGAGCTGCTGCCCTAGTACTGGAATTCAGGGCAAGTGAGCCCTTCAATGAGTAAGTCTGTGTGTGGGCTTTTTAAGAGAAATACCTGGGACTGCAGCTGTCCTCATCTCACTCAGCTATAACCTCCACTGGTTTTCACAGCCAGAAGTTATAGGGACTTCTCACTCCAGCACTGAAACCCTAGGCTGGGGAGCCTGGTATGGGGCTGGGACCCCTCATTCCTCCCAGGCTGTGGGGTCCTCTGCAGCTGAGTTATCCCTGCTGATTTTTGATGGTCACATGTGGGTGCGGATCATCCCATTCTGCATCTCCGCCCCTCCTACCAATCTCAAGGTGGCTTCTTCTGTATATCCTTAGTTTTAGGGCTTCAGTTCAGCTAGACTTCTTGCAATTCTCAATGATGGTTGTTCTGTAGTTTAGTTGTAATTATGATATGGTCATGACAGGAGGTAAGCTCATTGTTTACCTACTCCACTGTCTTGTCTAGATCTCCCCCAAAATATTTTAAAGTTGGGTAAAATTATATCAGATATAATAATTTTAAAATGTAAATTTAATAATACATAGTTATTATATAATATATAGTTTTTTCTTTGTATTAATATTAGCGACATATCAATGATTGTGCCAATATTAGAAAAATATGTTATAAATACTTACAAACACCAAACTTCATGAGTCAAACAATTTGTCCAGATTATTGAGATAAGTTTTCAAGTTATTTATGTATATATTTATCACAATACATACATATACATATAAATATAATGAAAATTTATGTATACATTATGTACTTAGATATATTAACTTAAAAACTAAAACTAAAGACATGTCACAAAATAACAAAATAAAATGCTGAATATCTTTTCAGAATGAAAATAGAAAATATGCATTAACTACTAGACTATATTAAGAATAGTTGGAATTCAGAATATTTACTCTCTTTAACTATTAACATATTTTTCTTTAGCCAAATGTTTTACCTGTCTAAAGTTGTTATTTTATTATGTACACAAAATAAAGACAAGAGCTAGAACTCTAAGATTCCTTTCAACTCCAAACCTCTATTGTTGATAATTTAAAAAGCAAGTAAATAAAATGTATAGTTCTTAAAATGTTGACAGGTACCTTTCCTAAAAAACAGTCTTATTTTTAATTAAATATAAAATCTATCTTATGTAAAATTTTTAAACTTTATAATTTTATGATATGAATTCTTATTTAAAGATTAATCTCACATTAACAAGGATAAGATAGGCCTTTCATCTTATTAGAGAGCATGTATTTTCAATGACAATATTTTATCCATCATTATGACTTTTGGCAGAACAATTGAATGGACAGAATCACCACCTGGGAGTAAAGAAATCTTATTTCTAGTACTGACCCTTTCTTTATCTACAATGTTTTATGTATCTTATACACTTTCACATATAAAATGAGGAGCTTTGAGAGTCTCTCATAACACCACCCATGTCTTATAATCTGGATTCACTGTCATTAAAAAATAAAATATATTTAACTATTAAATATTACTCTCAGATTATGGAAAACCCATTAACAATCTTTGATTTATATGCAATGCAATTTTTAAGAAAGATAATCATTCTAATAACATGAAGTTTATGTGAATATTTGTTGGCACAATTATTCAACTAGGTGCTGTGAAAAATATAGAATGAGTCTCCCAATCCATTTATTGGCACTTAATATATATCATTTCAGACACATAAATGTTAAAGGGATGACAAATTTTGATTGTTTCAATATAATAATATTTGATATAAAATATCTAACTTTAATGTTTAAGTTGCTATTAATAAAAATGTTTCAACAGACATTTTCAAATGGGTTTTAATTTAATTGAAATGAATTAATGATATACATACATCCATACTGTGGGAGATTGGTAAAATGTAATTATGATTCATATTTTCCATTCAAGACTAAAAACACAAGCAACTTAAATGTCCATAATATGTAAAATCATTAAATAAATTACATTATGTTTAAATTATTTATTAAAAATAAAGAAGAAAGTTATATATTGAAAAAAATAATAATCACCAAAATATTTAGTTGTATTAAAGATAAGTTTCAAAACATTGTGTTGGCTTTGTGTATATACAATCATATATATACAATACGTATGATTGTATATGTCCAGAATATTGCTGGGAAGGTACTTAAAAACAAACAAACAAAAAAAACCTGGTAACAGTGATTACACTTGAGGTTGGAGTAATAGGACATCAGAGTGACAGGGATATGAGGAAGATTTTCCACTTTATACCTTCTCTTTTTCTACTGTTTGATTTGTTTTAACCATATAAACATGGGTAGTTTTCATTCATTTTCTTGCTATGATTTAATCAGTGACTCAAATAATTACACTAGCTGTCTACACACACACACACACACACACACACACACACACACACCACCAACAACAACAACAACAACACCACCATGCCTCACCCCATTTCACACAATTAAGGTTTAAGGTCACAGATGATAAGAGTACATAAATTTTCTCAAGACAAACATCTTTCTATTTCTTAGTCAAAATTCAGATCTGTTAATATTTAATTTTTAATTTTACATGTTGGGGTTGGCACTTCAGCAATGTAACAGAGTAGAAAATCCCCATAATCAGAGGTATACTCCTGGGTCTTAGTAATTTATAGATTAGATGTAGAAAATTTATATCAAGTCCTTGACCAATCTCTTAATTATTTACTATGTCAAAGATACTTTAATGTTGCTGTTTTTATTGAACCCTTGTGGACTATTTGCTAAAATGCAATTTGCTATTTTGGAGATAAATTAGCTTTATCACTTCCTGTTTATCTACATTGAAAAGCACTGTGTATGTTTATTTTCCCTACCCCATCTCCTATCCTCGGCATCGATGTATGTATTACATATGAAATCTGTTACTTTTTACATCATATAAAGGTTGAGTTGTGTTATTTCTCCACATTAAAAGCTCAAAATATTTTTGCTAAATGATCTGGCACAATCACTGATTTCTGTTCTTATAAAATTAATCTCACAAAATCAGCAGGAGAGGAAACACAGTATTCTGAGTGCTTTTCAGAATATTGAAATAAAAGTTTAGGATGTTGTTGTTTTTTATGTATGTGGAAGATAAGTGTTTGAGATTTAATACTATATTAAACATTCAGAGAGAAAGTTGCACATGGAGCTATTGAAACACTTGATTTCACTAAGAAGACAGAAATGGATGAAAAATATTCCTCTTACCTTAACTAACTCATATGTTTTGGAACCACATGGTGAACCACACGTATACGTAGGCGAATATCAGCATGTATAGCAATAGCATTAGTCAAATACAAAATGGATTTTGTAAGTTTTTAGGGCACTTAACAAACTCCTTGAGTTAGTAAAGAAGGATTAAATAAAGTAATAAAGATTTTTTAATAAAATCATTTTCAATAATTTTATAATGCTGTAAGGGGAGTAAAACCTGTTTTTTTTTGTTTGTTTTTGTTTTTGTTTTACCACAGATTAGAAAAACTATGATGTTCTGTCCATATTATTTTCTTTTAATTCCATTATATTTACTTTTTTATAATTAATGATGTAACATTGCTAGGCGTTATTAAGTAACTGACCTATCAGAAATACAAACTGAGATTTGTCTGATTGCGCACATCATCTTATGATCTTCAGATGAGTGATTCTATGATTTAGCACTTAATGTAATAGCAAGTACAATATAAATATGTGCATATAATTTAATGTAGCTATACATTTTTATTAAGTAATTAAGATAAAAGTATATACTGGAAAAGCACTCATAGTTATTGTAATCATTAAATTTGTAACAATACAAGTAACATTAGCTTGATTGCAACTGAATGGCTCTGTGATTACTTTTAGGTTAAACGTGTTATCTTTCTCATGTCACAGCTAAAGCACAGGACTTGGAACATTCTGCCAAGGTAGGGAGATTATTTAGAACAACTCCAAAGGCTCAGAATTCCATAGGCATCTGTAGGTTGGATCTCCTTGGGACTCCTCTACTATTGACATCCTCGTCATTCTCTACTAGCCTCCAAAACTGATTTCTGCTTACTACCCCAGATATCTGGACTTACCACTTCCACTTTCAACTTCCCAAAAATGAAGTAGAGAGCTTTTAAAAATTAGCTTTATACAGATATTTAACATTGTTATTAAGAGCTGAGTTGGGATGTGTGGGTTTAAAGGACTCAGGATTCAGTAATTCTTAATGTTCCCCCTAAGTGCAGGGAAAAGTTTCAGGGATACTACTGTGCCTTGTTTGGCACTAGATTTTCAGATTCAAAAAATTATTGGATTTTTAATTTATTAAATTTCCCTATATTCAGAGGATTTTATTTAAGCCATCATTAATGTGCATACTCATTTAAGGTATCTTCTAGGGACCACAAAAATGACAACTTCCTTTTAGTTCTAAAATGGAGTATATTAAAAAAATAGTTGTTATACTCTTTCCCTGAATGTGAATGGAAATGTAACTGATTACATGGTAAGAAGACATACTCCTCCTCCGGTAGTTCAAAATTTCTGTGTACTTAGGACTCTAATGAGGTATGGGTCAAATCTTGGTAGAATGTAAAACAAGCTGCAATTTGAAACTTCCAGAAATTACTCTCCCAAAGTAAAACTCTACAGCTTCTTTTAAGAGGCGTGTGTGTGTGTGTGTGTGTGTGTGTGTGTGTGTGTGTGTGTGTGTGNTGTGTGTGTGGTGGGGGGAGGGGGCAAACAGAAGTGGGGAGAAACCTTTCAGTTTCTCAGTGACCATTTTTTAGTGTATAATGACAAGAATACACTTCTTTTTCCACAATTGTCAATTTGGCACCTTTCATGAACACAGATTGTTCTATTTAAAACTGGTACATATAGATTTTGCTCCTGTTTATATCTGCATTCTATAGTATTAGCATATTTAGAAATATTATAAAGCATAAATATTCCCACTAATTTCTAGGCTTAAAAAAGAGGCATTTCTTGATGGAAAGTGAACAGTAGGGTTGTGCTGCATATTTAGTCAGAAATTGAAACGTACCTAGTATAGTTTAGTCTTACAATACGTACTTACCAAGCAGCTTCTATAAGCAGGCGAATCATCTCGGTACTTTCTACTGAAAGGTGAAGACGACAGCCTCCTTCTCCACAAGAAATTAAGCCTGGTGCAGAAGACAAAACAACAATAATAGCAAAACCAGTTACCACCCAGAGAAGCAAACCCTTTAATAGAAATATGCCGTCAGTGCTATAAACAACAGAACGACCACTGCTTTCCCTTGGATGTAAGGAGAGCAGTGATAGGAGGGTATTTTATAAAAACTTTTATTTAAAATAAGAATTTTAGGTATTTTGAAATATTGTGAGGAAGAATGGGAAAAGCAAGAGAGTCAAGGAGTATCTAAAATGCACACAGCCATGGGAGAGCATGACCCATTTGGGAAACATTTCAGTACAAGAGAAGTAGAGGGCAGGTACTCTGGGCAGGCTACAGGTCAAGAGGAGAGGAAGGAGGTGAGGCCCGGATCAAAGAAACATTCTGACTTTTCTCATGAAGTTGGCATAAACATTGTCTTAATCAAACAACAAAGAGCTTTAAGCAAAGATGGAATCATCAGATTTGTATTTTAGACAGTTAATCAGGTAGTAATATGCAGGATATATTGGAAGTGGGAGGTTGGACTATGGGGAGTTTAAAAAAGGCAAGGGAATACAGTAACGCCTTGGTTTGCGAGCATAATTTGTCCTGGAAACAAACTACTCGTATTGAAAGACATCACTCGTTTATCACGTTAAAATGTATTAGTGTTCTTGCAGAACACTCGCAAGCCAGTTACTTGCAATCCAAGGTTTTACTGTACTCTTAGAAGGTACTTTTCAGTGGTGCAATAAAGATTTTTAAGGGCTGAAGTCAAAACCTAATTAACATATGTCCTTAAAGGGTAATTGAAAGATTAATGCCCGCAAATATAAGTGAGAAATAATGGGAAGAAGAAAGATGATGAAAATCGAGGCATGAAAGAAGTTTAAGAAGACATAGTATTCATCAGTGCAAATACCACTAAGATGTCAAATTAGGTAAAATCAGGAGGGCTTAATCTTATTTGGAAATCCTGAGAGCATCAATTATCATAAGAGGCATTTCAGTAGAAACACAGAGAAGAAAGACTTAATGTAGTGGGTACCATAAGTGTTATATATTTAATTATTTTGTACACATAGGAAGATACTCTAAAATATTTTACTTGAATTTTAATCTTTGCCTTGATGCTTAATACTTGCTTCTTTCTATCTAATTGGAAGTGTGGGTAGATTAGAATGCCCTAACATTCATATAGGGGTATTAAATAGAAAGAAATATTGTTAATATTTGGTGTTGTGAAAACTGCAGAATTCACCCAAAAAGAGGTAATAAGTAAATCTTTTCTAAGTAAATATTACAGAAGTAGTTTAGTTTTCTTGAGTGTGGCGTCAGGAGCCAGACTGCCTGGGTTTATATGTATGTTCTGTCACCAGTGATGTTACTTTGGTCGAGTAATTAAATCCCTTCTTTCCTTGTGGTTCAAAAAGTGATAAAAACATTATTTAACTCAGGGATTCATGTTTGAAAACATAAATTGGTGATAGTGGTTATTATAGAACTACAATTTAAAGCCCTTGCACTATCAAATGTTGTCTTCTCATGTTATAGTTTCCATTGGGGATCTTGGCTTCCACTGTTACGACCACTCACAGAATTCCCAGATTAAACTTCTGTCCTGAATCCTTCCAAAGATTAATTCCTAACTCTTAACTGCATTCTGGGCAGTTTTAACTTAATGTATTAGTTTCCAAGGATTGCCATAACAAAGTACCATAGAGTGGGTGGCTTACAACAGACATTTATTTTCTCACTGTTTTAGAGGCTAGAACTTTGAGATCAGGGATCAGCAGGGTTGTTTTTTTTCTAAGGTCGGCCTCCTTGGTTTGTATGTGGCTGACGATTCCCCTGTGTCTTCACATACTCTTCCTTCTGTACAGTGTCCTAATTTCCTCTAGTTATTAGGACACTATTCATATTGGATTGGATGGACCCCTTCCTAATGATCTTATTTCAACATACTTGCCTCTTTAAAGACCCTATCTCCAAATAAATCATGTTTAAAGGTACTAGGGGTTAGGACTTTAATGTATGGTTTTTTTCTGGGGGGTACACAATTCAGTCCGTAACATTGGATACCATTCAAGAGATCAAATTTATTATTAGACTTCAAACCCCTCCAGAGTCTGCTCCTCTCCTGATAACAAAATTTATCAGAGTCCGTTTCCCAAATTGTAGAATATTTTTGATGATCTTTGATATTTCTTTCTCTTGTACACTTACATCTCATCAATTGCAATGTTCTTGATTCTGTTGCCATGCTATTTCTCACTGTCTTCATTTCATCATCAGGGTGACATCCACTCACAGCATAGAAGCTGTTAATATTTCTCACTTGGTGATTGCAGTTTCCTATCTGTTTTCTCTGTTTCCACTCTTCCTTAATCAGTTAATCTATACACTGCTTCTCAGATAAGTATCTTAAAGCATCCTCCCTCTGCCAAACGCCATCCATTTTTTCATCTGTTTCTAGGGATGAGGAACTCTGCCCCGTTACTTTTCTGTTGCCTCACCTTATGTTTTGGAGCAGTCAGTATTGGCCCAGAACAATGGTGGCTGAGAAGAGAAGTGGGCCAGATATTAGCTCTCCTGGAGGGAAGCGACCTTTGTCATCGCCAATCCAGTCGCACACCTGCCTGCCCCACCCTACGGCCTAGCAGGAGGAAGATATGCAACCTGAAATTCTCATCTCTCACCAGTATAACGAAAGCAGGATTTGGTCATCACAATGCAATTAAGAAATAGATGGCTAGAAGACAGACTATATATACATGTATTGGAGGTAGGATGTTGGCTATGGGGTGTTTTAAAAAGGCAAGGACATACTCTTAGAAGGTAGTTTGCAGTGGTCCAATAAAATATATATATTTGGAGAATGTGTATTATTGGGGAATAGAATAAGAAGGTATGTTTTTCACATGTTAATAATGGTTCCTGAATGGAAGTGGAGAGGGGGCCATGAGTTTGGCTACAAAGAGCAGACTTACTTGTTAATGGTTATAATTTGTTTTAAGTGTGAGCTGTCAAGGAACTTTTATTCCCTTTTTAGTTTTCACGATTTTTCTAATGAGGAAATATTTCAAACATGGTTTTATGGATTTTAATGTATAATGTGAAAGCCATAGAGTTTCCTGAGAATTGAAAGCTATAAATTCAACAGTCACAGAGAGCAGCCCATCATCATTAAATACTAGATTTAGCATCAAATACTAGATTTATCCTTGGGTGAGTCACTTAAATTCTGAGGCCCAGTTTCTTAAAGGTGAGGATAATACTATCAAAATTTCACAGTTCTTTTAAGATTAGTATTATGAATTTTTAACAGCCTAGACAGCATAGAGTAGGAGCTCAGTAAATGAAAGACAACAAAACTAGAAATCGTAGCAGTGGGAGTACATAAAGTAAACATTTAACCTAGTACTTGTTATTACTAGACTCTCTAAATTTCTACTGCCATCTTCTGAGTCTTGGAAGGCTTTTGTTTTCTGAGAGGTACCCTCTGCAGGGAATCTGAATCCCAGGGATATGGTAGCATTTTTATTTTTACAAATTTACTTATCGGTTATATGTGTATAGCTGTGAAAACAAAGTAAAGGGGAGAGGAAAAAAATGTCCTTTAAATGACAGCATCCCTAGGGAGTGTGACAAGCTCATGGTTGGTAAATAAGTTATGTTTATATATTTGTATGTTCATGTCAGTTTTGTTACTATATTCAGGCTGGCACTTGGTGGTTCACAGCTTTCATTTTATTACAGTCACTTTATATATAAAAGTATAAAAACCAGGAAAATGAATGTCCCAAGTGGTGTGCTAAAACAGCATTCTTAAACAAGAAAAAGCTCTTGCCTGCTTCTTTGACTGCTTTCAATGGAAAAATAAACAAAAAGTTAAAAAGCCATTAAAATGAATAAAATTCAATTAAAATTTATTTTTACTCTCTTGAATACATTTCGTTCTTAGAAAAGAACCAAACTAGAAAGCTATATAAACAGCAGAGCATTTTTTCTGTTCTATAAATTCCTAAGTTAGGAAAACAACACCAATAAATATACAAGTGAAACACTTCATAATTCACCTAAGAACAAAAACAATGGGAATTCTATTTTTATTTTTAACTTTTTTGTTTTCCAGTAATGTAAGCTATTTGGGGGAGATGGGTCACCTAACTAAATAAGTACCTACTAAAGTTAAAAAAGCACATTCCCTACCATTGACCAAGATTTGTAGGCATATTTTGCTGCAAGCACACAAGATGACTGTTAATTAGAGCAGGTGTTTGTTTTTAGTTTTTTGGGGTTTTTTTCTATTTGCTCTTCCAGATTCCCCCTTCCATCCTTCTCTGCCCCATACTGTCCCAGCAGCTTCTGGGATTGCACCAATGGCCTTTCTTTTCCTCCAGCTTGCTTCTATTTGGGTTTAGTTTATAAGAGACACAGAAAGATCAGAGAGCAAAGGAAAAGGAAGATTCCAGTATTAATTCCCTGGTTTCCTCCCAGCCAGGTCACTGGTAGTTGCCTGTATTCTTTTCCTAAAAGTCACAGCTCCATCAGGCAACTCTTTTCATGTAGCTGCATCTTTTAGCATAGTTACCGAGTAGGTTAATAGGGAAATGACTCACCGCTATTGCTATCTGCAGAATATTGCACCACTGTTTGATGGTTTCTTAAACCCTGGTAACTCTTTGGTGTATTGTCCCATCATTTAAAAATAATAATAAGCCATTCAAATTTAAGTGTTAAGTAAGTGTTCTATCTGATCCTGTCCAAACTCTAATATGGTTTATAATAGCAAAATTGCAAAAACAATTTAAACCGCTATCAATTGAATATGAATAGATAAAATGTGGAAAATCACAAGAATGATATATAGCTATATAGGATACTCTATACATTAAAATGAATAAAACATGGGGCCAGCCGAGTGGCACAATGGTTAAGAATTGGCTTGGGATGCCAGAGGGCCCCGGTTCAGATCCAACATATGAGGGCCAGTGACACTGCCCTACACAGCTAAGATGCTGAACAACAGCTCAACCTGGAGCTGGGCTACCTTGGGTTGCTGGAGACAGCATAGGCTGCAGTACCCTGCTGTAGTGGGCTGCCATAAGCTACCATGTGTAGCCAGCAGCCAGCGTGAGCGGCCAGAAGCTGCAGTGAGTGGCCGTCCAGAAGCCGGCGACTGATCTGCCTCGCCCGGGAAGAGCGCAATGATGGTGCCAACTTGGGACAGTGAAGCAATGTCCTCCACAACTAGACTGAAGAACAAAAACAACAGCAACTTGTCTGTTCCCCTTCCCCCAATTCCCCAGTGCTGTTCCCATCCCCCCAATTCCCCAATAAAAATCTTTTTAAAAAAATGAATAAAGCATGTCTGTATAGTGCAGGGATCAGCAAACTTTTGAGACGGAATAGCCAATCCTTCCCTCACAACAATTTAAAAATTATTCGAGAGCCATAAAACAAATGAAATCACCATTATGTGAATAATAATTTTTAAAAATTTTATAAATGAAACTATGATAGTTTTATTTTCATTTTCAATTTTACTTCAGAGCCACATGTATGTACCCAAAGAGCCACATGTGGCTCATGAGCCACAGTTTGCCAAGCCCTGGTATAGAGTAACAGGGATGAATCACAACCTCACAATGCTGGAGAAAAAAAGTAAATTGCAGAGTGTTCTTAGAGCGTGGTAACATTTATTTAAATCGAATATACAAAAATAAACTGATATCACATGGTATCTATGTACATGAATATATAAAAGGTGTATTGGAGGAATATACATCAACTCATGATAGTGTTGTCGGAGGGTGGGCCCTTCTCGTCGCAAAGTTCAGGTCCTTGGCAACTCGAACAAAGAATTGAACGAAATGCCAGAGTATCGTAACTGAAGAAAAAGTTTATTCGAAGAGATAGTACATTTCAAAAAAGTAGAAGTAGGCCCGAGCAGTAGAGAATGGCTCAAGGGCCCATTATTAGAAGAGAAATTACATTCCAAAGAGTTTGGAGCGGCCAAGCACAAAGGCGAGGCTCAAAGGGCTCAAAAAAGGGAGGAAGGGGTTCAAAAAGGGAAGAAGGGGTCAAAAAGAGCAGGGAGGACTTCCCAGAACTTGGGGTTTTTATCCTCTTTTCTCTAGAATGGGTTGTTCCCCTATGGGTGTGGGACCACTTGATTGGCACCTGTAATTGACAACAGGCCCTATTTGTTTTAGGGTTAGATAGTTACAATGAAAAGAAGTTTTGGGTGGAGAGGGGAGGTCACACGGGCGGTCACATCCTGTGGGATGTGCAGGAATGCAGAGACCCAATGCCTGTCTCTAACTGCCTGCCTTGTTTTCTCCTTGAGAGACGTGATCCCCATAAAATCTCTATGGGAAGCTGAGGGACAGGAGGTCTCTTCTTCTGTATCTGCTTCCTTCTGGGCAGGAGTGTAGAGCTGTCCCTGCCTTGGGGGATTCACAGAACTCACGCTAGATGGTCTCAGATGAGAGCAAGGGGTCTGGAACTCCGCCTGGAGAACTGTATTGGCTTCTTTGGTTGTGACTAGCAATCTTGCTAGGGTGTCATCTGTATCCCTAAGGCCCTTGAATGAGGAAAAATAGATTTTAATTAATAAATCTGTTAGCTATACAATCTACTGTTTAGGATTCAGAAACTGATTTACAAAGCAATTAAGAAGTGGGCGGGGGGGGGTCTTTAATCTAGGATTCACAAACTCGTTAGAAAAGTAATCAAAGCCAGGAGCTAAGAAACTAGGGAGGAGACTTAACATTTCTATACTTAACATTCTTATAGGAAAGAAAACTTAAAAGTTTCTCAATAGTGGGGTTGGGGGGTAGGGGGCAGACTACTCAGTTGGCCGGTAACAATAATAAATATATTGGCAGGGGAATTGCAGGTGGTAAAGGAGACTATGTGTCAATTTTGCTTGTAGAATTATTTTTAAAAGTTATGTACAGGGAAAACTAAGGTATAATCAGAAACAATAGTGATTAATTTTTCTGGTGATGGCAAAAATGTGTTTTGTATATTATTCTTTGTATTTTTATGTTTTTAAATTTCTCAAAAACCTGTTTTGAATATGTTCACATCAAAGTGGTAAGAACATAAAACCTTCTGTCATTTGTAACTATTACCTCTATTGTTATTCTAAAATTAAGTATTATATCAGGTTTTTCTGTAGATTTCCTAATTTCTTGGCTGTACTTGTTATCACTGATACACTTATGTTACTTATATACTTAAATTATTCCTTATGTGTTTAGCATTCAAAGGACATCATTTAACATTCACAGCTCTGGCTCTTATCCTCCTGTAGCCCTAGGCCAGCCTTTCTGCATTTCTCATCCTTGGCCTACCCTTTATATTAAGAGGGCTCTTATAGATTGTTTTTATTTTTAATTTCACCTTTAAGGTTCAGTGTTGGCCATGTATGTAAGAAAAAACCCTTGCTCTCAAAGATTTGGTCTCTTTTACTTGCCTACGTTGATGTTTTTAAACTGTGTTTGTGTAATCAGACCAGGATCACACTGATTCTTTTTTTGTTTTTTAATATTTTTCTTGGGGAATTGGGGGGATGGGAAGAGCACTGGGGAATTGGGGGAAGGGGAACAGACAAGTTGCTGTCATTTTGTTCTTCAGTCTAGTTGTGGAGGACGTTGCTTCACTGTCCCAAGTTGGCACCATCATTGCGCTCTTCCCGGGCAGGGCAGATCAGTTGCTGGCTTCTGGACAGCCGCTCACTGCGGCTGCTGGCCGCTCATGCTGGCTGCTGGCTACATACAGTAGCCCATGGCAACCCACTGCCACAGGGGCTGCAGCCTACACTGTCGCCGGCAACTCACGGCAGCCCAGCTCCAGGTTGAGCTGTTGTTCAGCATCTTAGCTGTAGAGGGCAGTGTCACTGGCCCTCATATGTGGGATCCGAACCCGGGCCCTCTGACGTCCCAAGCCAGTTCTTAACCACCGTGCCACTCGGCCGGCCCCACACTGATTCTTACAAGAGATGGAGTGAGAAGTACTTACATATACATTCAAGACTTAACTTTTGTCTTCTGTTCTGCCTTACCTCTCCTACCTGATGAACTCTGACAGGAAGTTGATTGATTTACCCTTGATTTTTAAAAAATAGGTCTAGAAGAATCACATTTTTTTTCTATCAAGTCATAATCTTATGTGACTATAATATGATACTAAATATGAGTTTTCTTGAAGACAAAGAGCATGATATGTATCCCAAGCACCTAGTATTATATCAAACGCATGATGAAGACTAAATAAATATTGGCAAATGAATACATGTTTCAATGAATAAATTATACAAAAGATTTTAATGTCTTTAAGGGGTTAAAATTTAAATATTTATATATATATATATATATATATATATATATATATATATATATATATATAAATGTTATCTGTCTATGCATACTAGACAGATTCAGTAAAATGGAAATTTGCATGTTGGAGTTTCATTGGGAAATGCTCTTGAATATAATATCTGTAGGGGAGTAAGGGAGATAGGATTTGGCAGAGAGGGGATGTTGAAATGCTGTAACAGTTGCAACAGAGACCCCAGCTGATCCC
Source organism: Hipposideros armiger (assembly GCF_001890085.2). Classification (NCBI taxonomy): domain Eukaryota; kingdom Metazoa; phylum Chordata; class Mammalia; order Chiroptera; family Hipposideridae; genus Hipposideros; species Hipposideros armiger. The sequence continues at coordinate 607,598 of NW_017731812.1, read as the reverse complement.
ACAGAAAGCTCTGGTGCTAGGATTGCTCCTTTGATTTGTTTCAATTTGAGGAATGGGGCTGAACCTTTCAACTCTTGCATATAGCAGCCATTAGAGGTGGGCTACCCCAGGAGTCGGCAAACTTTTGAGACAGAAGAGCTGCCAGGGGTCAGCAAACTGTGGCTCGCAAGCCTCAGGCTCTGAAGTAAAATTGAAAATGAAAATAAAGCTATCATAGTTTCATTTATAAAATTTTTAAAGGATATTATTCACATAATGGTGATTATGTGAAAATATATTTATGGCTCTTGAATAATTTTTAAATTGTTGTGAGGGACAGGATGGCTCTTCCAGGGGTCGGCAAACTTTTGAGCTGGAATGTACCCAAAGAGCCGCATGTGGATAGCAAGCCACAGTTTGCCGACCCCTAGGCTACCTTATATCCATCTATTCAGCAAGAATAATTCTGAGACAAGGATCCAGGAAGCTAGGAAATGAGTGCCTGAGTCCTGACAGCTGGAAGAAAAGTAAGGAGAAATAGATGTGTGTGAGGAATTTAATTTTAGAAAATTCAAAGTATTTTCCCAACAAATGGAGTGTGAAAATTATCAGGATGTGGCCCTTAAACTTTTAATAATATAGCTATCAGGATTTCTTAAGAGATGCAGAGAAAAGATTATATACTGAGTTATTGGACCAAAGTACAAAGTAGAACATAAGGACCAAGAACTATTTGAACTGACAAGAATCAAGTCCGTTAATAATATAGCTGTAATGTAAAAGTCCAAAACAACTGAATTCTAGTAACTAAATCATGAATTGGTTCCAATCCTCCTGGGCCTGGTTCTCAAAAGAGAGATGCTAAAGTTCTTAGCTCTGTACTGGAAGTGGGAAGAGAGAATTTTAAGGGGAGGTTGTGTCCTGGAGTTCATGGATGAGGAAATGGCAAACAACCATCTTGGGAAGTAGAAATGCAATGAAACTGTACTTCTCGACCATTACCTGGGACCTGGACTATAAATGGGACATCTGATAAGAAGGATATTTCTGGAGTCAGTATCCCCCAAAGTCCCAGCCTGTCACAGGACCCATAATATTTCCATCAGTGTTTGAGCTGGGTTGGTAACTGCTGCTAAGAGGGAAACCAAGGAAGGTTTGATCCCAAGGTTTTCTAATTAGATAGACTTTTCTCACCCATCTTACCTCCCAACTCTTCCCCTTCATTGAAGCTTTAATTAAATTTACAAAACCAGCAACTAACATTTATTATCTTGTTTGTCATTACTTCTCATCTTTGAGAGAATTACTCCTCTCTCATCTCAACTTTTGGGTTCAGCTGAGAGTTGCCAGCCACTGTACCTAGCTCCCCTAACTACAGGCAAGGGCATGTGACCTCATTTCTTTGGACTCAACTATAATACAATAGTTGAGCCCATGATAGACAAGAAACCCAAGTTCGATTATTCAGAATCCTACTCAGATTTTGTTTTTTTTGTTTGTTTTTTTTTTAAGTGAAGCTGATGGGACAGATTTTATTCTGCTCAAAAGAATGGAAGAATGCCAGTTTTGAGCAGCCTCTGGTCATGTTCCCTGCCATGATGGAAAAATCCCATTTGATGTGCTTTATGTAATTGTAAAAGATGGCGCTTACACAGAGAGACAAGACTTAGACAGCTAATGAGAGTCCAGAGAGTATCCAAATTCCTCATTGTCCCCAAGTGACGGATTCTACACTGTATAATGTAATTTTGCTACACGAGCCAGTAAATTACCCTGCTATTTTTTTTCCTTTTTTATTCTTAGACTAGTTCAAGTTGTTGGATTCCTGCCATTTGCAATAGAAATTGTCCTATTATAAGCACTTTATTTGTGCCAAATGCTGGATAAGCTTTTTAAATGCATTATCTCAATGTAAAACTCAATCCTATGGGAACAGAAAATAATTTATTTTTCTTTCCAGTCATTCATTTTAGGAAGCTGAAGCAAGGATGTGGGAAAAAATAATAGAAAACTCAAATGCATATGTATATATGTATATATACATATGTGTGTTCATATGTCTGTGTACAATGCATGTACATACAGATATTTGAAGCAGAAAGGCAGATTAGATAGATGATAGATAGATAGATAAGAAGATAGGAATGCAGATATATAAAGGAGGCAATAACCTTATGGTGATTAAGAAAATGGGTCTGACCATATTACCTGGAATAGAATTCTCTTTCCAGCATTATAATTCCAGCAATATTTTCTTCTATACTACTTTAGGTTTCAGTTTTTACATCCATAAATAAGGATGATAACTGTACTTACTTTGTAGAGTTACTGAATATTAAATGAGTTAATATACATATATTACCTAGAGCAATGAGTGGTATATATCAATATTCAATATAAATATATATATATGTATTCAATATAAATATATATATATATCCAATATAAATATATATATCATAAATTGCAATGCATAAGACACATAAACCAAGGAATATTTATAGATTCCCCAGACCTATTAATGCTATTAATAATTATAATCATAATGATAACTACCATTGTCAGAGCTCTTACTATGTGCTAGGTGTATGTTAAGCACAACTGTTGTGACTTGTGACTGATCCACACAAACCATCCATAAGTGCCATCTCTATGGCTCTTTGAATGGAACTGAGTTCCTCCAGTGACATAACATTATGTTTTTAAAATAATACTTTATGTATTTAAATTTAAATATTTATAATTGAAAACAATTTTAATTAAAATAACATTACAAAGAACAATATTAACTTTTTGAAACTTAACATATGTGGTCTTATTTCACTAATTTTAAAATACAGATTTTTTTTTCAATATTTTGGAGATCTTTGTCTCATGAAAAGCCATATTCTGTATGTATACATGACAATTTTGCTGTAAGTTATAGATATATTAGAACAGTTCCCCAGTTGAGTAAGACTATTATTAATCTACTATCTTCATTTTTGTGATACTAGAGGATAGAGACTAAAGGAAATTATAAAACAAGATTCTTTTTAAAACACTTATTTTTTTAATCTAACAATAAATGGTCATACATCCTCAGATTCTTGAAGGTAATATTGTGCTTTGCAGTGTAAATGCATTACAGAAAGTTTGTCCCCAAAACGTTGATATTACAAACAGTATGACAACAAAAAAGATTCTGAGATAAAAGCATATGGATTTCTAAGGCTTACACTACACTGCGGTTAAAGATGCTGTGAGGTTTGCTAATGAAAGAATTGGTTAAATATGTAATCTATTCTTTAATTAAATTTATATCACAAGAAAGGTTAAACAAAAGCAGAACAAAAGTTTTCAGACAAAGTCCAAGTCACTAGTGCAGTTAATTTGTTTTTGCAGAGTCCATTTTTCAGTATTGATTTTTGATTTGGGCAACACTATGCCAGGAGCTGGAGTTTATTTGCAGTTGAAAGCATTTGTGCAGTTTTGTTTATTTCGTTGGGAAGCTCATATCTATGTACAATCACTGCCTGAAAAAAAAAATTGGAAAACCATGTCTAAAGTGAAGGACCTTAGTAACAGTGTGGATTAATGCCTATTTCTATCTGGAGAGATTATATCTACATTAATATCCATATGCAATGAACTTGGTATCCCATTTTTTTCTGTGGGTTGGATGTGGGAAACTCAGTCTATCTATATTGACAATTTCCACAAGAGAGACAAATGTCTTTATAGTAATTCTCTAACAGAATATGGAATGCAAAGATCAACCAAAAAGGTAGCGTGCAAAAAAAATCAAGCAGTATTTTCCACATCTGTGTCAGAATATACAATGGATCTGCTCACATACATGCCTATTTGACTGTTCAATACAAGTGCTATTTAGGATATAATGTTGTCATGTGCATGTTTATGTGTATGAATTCTCTAATATTCTGAGAGGTCTTTGAAGAAGACTACTGTATCTTATGTATCTCTGTAATTCTCCACCAGACATATTTTCTGTCACCTAGAGATACTCAAAACTCAGTTGTTGAATTGGTAAATGAACCAATAAAAACATTAACATTTTTCATTGAACTAATAAATAATTGGTAATATTTGACAATGACTGAAGATAAAAATGTATTTTAAAAAACAAGCTTGAAGACTTTATCAATGCCAGTTCTCTTACCCACCCCCCCCACCACCAAAAGAGAGAGACTTTCTCTACAAATAATTTCCCATCTTTTTTTTTTTTTTTTTTTTGCTTTGGATGGAGATCCTTGCCTATAGAAAGGCCCAAACCACAGCTCAAGTTGTATTATCTACTCCTCCCCACATAAGGCTTTGAAGGAACCAAGTTTCTAATTTCAGAAAAGACACTGAATGGGGAGAAAAAAGAAAAACATTCTAATTTTTCTTGATTTAATTCTCAAAATGTGCTTCAACTTAAGAAATAAACTTTAAAGAAGTTACTTGTTATTTACCATGTATAATTGAGATGGGATTTGCCCTCTTTAATGAAGAAAAGTGGCTGAACATAAAATGCAAAGATTGTGCATATGAATAAATTGAGCACATAGATCTTGGCTAATGAGGTTTGAAATTTGAAAGTGAGACAGAGATGCCATAAACAATTATCACGAATTCAGTAATTTTTATAAGAGAGCTTTTTAAATCATTCTGTTAAATATTGATTGCACATAGTAATCGGATAGTTCAGAAAAAGGAAAGAAGTTGAGAAGTTAAAATATGGAGAGTGGACATGGCGAAATAATTTTAAAAAGAACAATATCTTCCCTAAAACCAGTTCACCCTGGGAACCCTGATAGAAATTCTAAGCTGTGGGTAGACAATTTGATCCAAAGCACATTTAAATTAAATATCGTGGAACAAGCTCTTTTCATGCTCCTAGTAAGAATTGAAGTGACAGGTATAAAGTGTTTTAGCTATTAGAGTTTCATGAGTGCTATTTCAAATTGTAAAATACTGTGTGTTTTATTTTTATCAGATTTGTGTTTCATCTTTGAAAACAGACTTGTTCCAAAAAGCCTTCCAGTTAAAATAAAATGAACTGTTACGTAAATTAAAACTCAGTCACTTCTCTAATATGCTCTTATCAGAGCCTCTTTTTTAAATCCCATCCACTCTCTCTGTATTATATATACTTTCTTTAACATGAAAATCAGCTATAAAATTAACTGAAAAATCCTCATCTCAAAGTATCTTTTTCTCTTCATCTTCATAGAACTGAGACAATGACTTAATAAGGATTAGAGTAAATGAGTTAGATTGCGGATAAGAATCTGAAAGAGGATTTGAGCTGGAAATGAATAAAATTCACGGATTGTATTATTTTTCTCTTGCTGCATAACGAATTACTACAAATGTTGTAGCTTAAAACAACTGTGGGCCGTAAGAAAAAGATTCTTTTGCTGCAAACCCATAGGAGGAATTTATCTGCTGAGGTGGACTCCTCATGGTCCACTGAAGACCCAAATTTTATGAAAAATAATGAGTCTAGCAGCCATTTGCTGATAGGGGTCAAGTACTCTTTACACTGGGAGGAACCTCAGATTGAACTCTTGGCTTCCCACACTATGCTCTGCTTTTTTGCACCATCTGAGCCAACCATAGCAGGGAAATCCTGGGTTATCTTTCTACCAATCGACTGAGACCTGCCTTATCCAATCAGAGCTGCACAATTTGAATACCTTATTTACATAAAATGGACCTTATTGAGAACCTGGATGGGAACTTTTGCTATAAAAGGTGGCCTCCTCTTTGTGCCAGGGGAACACAGTTTAGATTGCTACCTGATTCTGTATCTCCTGAGATGCAGCTTTTTTTTTCTCAAATATATGCTTATTATTCTTTATTTCCATTTAAAATTAATTTTAGTTTGCACAACACAAATATATTATCCACAGTTTCTGTCAATCTGTGAGATAATATATCTCAGGGCACAGTTTAGTTGCTGGTTCCTTAGCTCAGAGTCTCACCAGGCTGAAATTAATATGTTCACAGGGGCTGTGATCTCAATTCTCATCTGAGGCTTGGGGTCCTCTTCTAATGTTTTTTAGGCTGTTGGCAGAATTCAGTTCTGAACGAGACCAGCTCGCTCAACTGAACGCCCCTGGCTCATCAGTCAGGAGCTCACTGAAAGGGTACCTGACAGGATTGTGTGGGAGACTAGAAAAGAAAGAGAATAGAGATAAAAGCTGGGAGCAGGAGGGACTCAGCCCACTGAAAACAGACTAAGACCTCATTTATTGGAACCACTCAGGTTATATAGGAAGCAATTTCCTCTTATCAGGGATCAATTCCCTTCTTGCTAAGCAGGGAGCAATTTCTTATTATAAGGGGGTTTTGGGGATAGGCATACAGAAACTGGGAGATTTTGGGGCGGGGGATCTTGGAGGGCCAAAATCCCCTAAGCAATGATTACATATGGGGATAGAAACTGTAACAAGTCCATGGTGGAAAGTCCCGGAGCATAGTTTCTCTTTTGGGGGTGTCTGAGACTTGCGTATGCAGTTACTAAGCAGGCTTTCTTATCCAGCCACTCCTCTAGGCATAGGGTCCTGCATAGAGGCATGTAGCAGTTTACCACCGCCTCAGTATCCCCAGCTGTCCTCAGTTGGCTCCCAACACAGTTCCTTGTGGCTGTAGGACTGAGGTCTCCATTTCCTTGCTGCCTATCAGGCAAGGTGGCACTTATCTCTTAGAAGCTGTTCTCAATTCTTAGCCATGTGGCCCTCTCACAACATGATAGCTTAGTTCTTCAAAGTCAGCAGGAAGTCTCTTTCCAGGAGGCTATGATAAAGTCTGATACAATGTAAAATAACCACAGGAGTGAGCGACTACCTATTACCTTTCTCATTTAGCATAATCTAATCAAAATTGTCATCTCATCATATTAACAGGTCTTACCCACATTCAAGAGGAGGGCATATACAAGTACATCAGGGAGTGGGGTTCTTTGAATCTACCTGAGAACTCTGCCTACCATAATTACTTGTTACAAGTATACAGCTACTTATCCCCAATTATACAGTTTGGAAGCTCTAAAAATTGAAACTTTTCTAACTCATTTGGTAACAAAATCTGAACAGAACTGGCAAACAATTTATAGAATTTTTTAAATCCATTTAGTATAAATATTCATGTGTGTTGCCAAAATATTAATATGCCTAAGTATAAAGTGTATTATGTATTCACTGTCTATATAAATATATATTCCTAAGTGTATTATGGAACACACCTCTGGGGTGTTCAGTATTGCCTTTCTAAAATCTAAAATATGAATCCTGAAACACATCTGCCCCCAAGGGTTTCAGATAAGAAACCGTTCAGATTTGGACCAGTTGGTATTAAATTTCTATGAGAAGGAGCTCATGGGAAAGGGATTATTTCAAGGATATAAACCTTGGGGTAATTCAGCATTTGCTGAATTACATGACCTTCATCAGGATAAGGATGAGAAAAGGCAAAGAAAAAACCAATATTGTTTGTTTATATTTCTAGTCTAAATTCATTGGTTCCAATTTCATTGGTGACAACGTTGAAAAACAGGGGAATATCAACAGATAGGAATGTGTATTAGTTAAAACAGTGAGGGAAAAGATTTCTCTTACTAATTTGTTCAAGTTATTCAATGAATGACCTCATAAAGAGAGAGATTAGATATGTCCTACTAAACTAGAGCAAAGGAGAATTGTCTTTCTTTTTTTCCCCTCAAAATATATGGTGTGTTAAAAGCAAGACTTTTTTTAAAATCTTAATTTTCCCCCCTTAGGTGAAATATCTGACTCTCAAGGGCAAAACCTGTTTCACTTAAGAGTCCAATTTATCCATCCAGATTTTGAGTCAACTAATAAAAATTTGTGTGCTTACAGCTTTTTTTCCTTTCTCCCAGCTTTCAACCTTAAATTAGTAAGTAGTTATAGTTACTGAAGGAATTGCCATATTATAAAGGAACAAATGTGTATCTTGGTAACAATAGCTTGGAAAACAAAAGCCCTCAATCTGTATCTATCAATGCTAAATGTAAAATGTGAGAAGAAAAAAAAAATGCTTATCGCCAAGAAAGAAATGTAAATTGGATGGTCACCAAACTCTCTCTCCTCTGAGATGTCTTATAATTTACGTATAGTATATGCGAATTTACAAGTAGTACCATAATGAGTACTTGAAAGCAACACAAGTTAATTACATGATCTCCTAGGAGAAGACAGATCTCATTAGATCTTTGCTGTAGTCAGGTTGGACTTTGAGATTTTAATTCAGTGTATTCAATTCCTCATAATGGGAAGAGTGATCTTACAGAAACTTTGTTGTTGTTTTTTTGTTTGTTTTCTAAATTTCTACAATGGAGCGTTATGCAGCTTCTAAACTGCTAGTTAAAATGATATACCCCTTTTTGTCTAAATAGTGCCAAAACAGTTAGTCAATCAAGTCAGTTAAATCAAACTACAGTTATTTCCATTTAAAAAATAATAATAAATCTGTCAAGTTAAGCGCAAAACAAAACAAAAGACTGTTAATGGATTTTTTCACTCTTCAATAGGTATGTAAATACTTCCCTGTCATGTAAACAAATCAGGTGAAAGCTCAAAAGGAAGTCATCAGAGCTGGGACTTGGCTTTTCAAATAATCATCCCAATTCATCTAGAGAGAGACTTCTGAGTCATTACTAGGTGTTTCAGAAAGCAGTCAGTCTGGTGGAAAATATATCCTTTTAGTTTTGTTTGTTTGTTTGTTTGTTCAAATTAAGATAGCATGTGTCCACAGATACTAATGTATTAGTATTATCTAGTTTATGGAGCTAAAATATACAGTAGACAAAAGCTGAATAATGGTAAAAATTTAGGATTGGTAATCTCCTCTTCTTAAGAAAGCAGCTTGGTAAGGAATTCAGCAGATTCCTATGATAGGTGATTGGCATTGTACAGAGAACACGGATTGGGTGTAATTTAGTAAAGGTGGAGTTCAATTTAGGGGTTCTAATAATGCAAAAGAGACAGAAATGGAGGCAATGAGGGGAACCAAATGGTGTAGGAATGATGTGGTGCCTCAGGAATGGTACTAAAATGGTGCGGGTTCCAATGGGATCAGATTTTCTCCTTAGAGATTTACTGGTGAAATCACTGGGTTGGGTGATTAAAAATGAAGACCTTAGGTTTATAAATTAAACTGCTTGTTCCATAAGCAAATTTCCTGCCTAAAGTGAAGCCTGTTAATGATTGAAAACGTCTGAACTTGAACAACATTTTCTGCAATGCTTGTTTACAGCAGAAGGAATTTAATTGTAACAGATAAATCTTGGAAGCTGAGCTGCATAGAAAAAGTCCCAAGCATTTATTTATAGGACTTAAATAGAGGTACTGTAGCTTTGATATTAACTGTGTAGACTCATTGAGGAGGTCCTTTCTTCCCAGGACGAATCTCTTGCACGCTTCCTTTTAGGCTAGTTGTCCATCCTCTCTAGGCCCCAGGGTCACAGACTTCTCATAAAAGTCTGAATCTCATTGTAAGCAGGCATGTGCAATGCCAGTCTGTCACTCCCTTAAACTAACCTTACACACTCTGAAGATTAACTTGGTGTAGGAATCTACTGAATTATCAGTCCTGTTTACCCATTAATTAAAATAATGCATTGCAGTTTGTTGTGGGGCTTCTGCATAGCCAAATGGAGTAAAATCCACAAGTATACTTGGAGTCATGCATAAACTTTTTGCTGTCTTCCATCCTACCTCTTTATCCTGCTGTAACCTCTTCATCATTTAAAAGTGACATGTGGAGTATGGAAAAAGAGATCGATAAAAACAGCAGTGTCTGGTTAAGCTTAAGGAATATTAATTTGTATTTTTTATGCTGTCTCCACCCTCTGAATTCCAAACAGATAGCTAGACCTTTCATATATCCTTCCCTCAAGAAATTTTACAGAACACAAAGTAGAAAATGCTGAAAGACAAAAGCTCCTCCTACCTAAATTTAAGATCATAGAGAAGATGATGTAAAGTGACAAAGATAGGAGGAAAGCCACATTTGTGAATGGAGAGATTCATGAGTATTGTGCAGAGAGAAAGTTTAGCAAGTTACGATTGGGTTGTCAGAAAAATCATGACGTATTCTTTTCTATGTTTTTCCTTTTTTTGTTGGTCTTTTTTTTGTTTGTTAGTTTGTTTTGTTGTTTTGTGTTTTTTAGAGCCACATTTTAGCTATTTATGTGTCTATGTTTTTCGTTGCAAGAATGTGTCATGACTTTTCCTATAACCCAATGGTTTGGTCAGGACCCAAGCTTTGGTCCACAGGTTAGAAGAGGGAGCTGGTAAAACCTGAGAGTTACAGTTGTGCAGGCTACCTGGGTCAGTTGGACCCTATGACCAGATATTCTCAGCCTCACAGATGATGCCTGTGCTCCACAGAGACTTGGAAGACTGGAAGCCAGGAGAAACACGGCTTCAAGGAACCACAAAAACAGGAAGTCAGAAATGACCACAATGAGCTAGAGAGCAAAGGCCCTTCCGGAGGTATTTGGACACTGTGTCAGCCCCTCTAATGCTGCAGAGAGCCTCCAAAATACCCAAATACAACAGAACAGTTCTCTGCATCTCACAAGGGTTAAAGTTCAGCATCTAATTTAATTTGACTTGATTTAAAGTTAACTATTCAAAGTAAATGTTTGTTGTACGATTAAGTTTATGAACTAAAAAACATACTTTTTTAACAGAAAGTCAAAGATCAAAATAGAAACACCCCCAATAAATATACAATCAAGCTGTATGCTAGCTTGATTAAAATAAACAAAATCCACGCAGAAAGCCACCATAAGCCTTTACTGTAAATTATACAAAATAAATATCTCTAATACCCACTATGAGACTTATTGGATGGGAGAGACCTTGTAAAGGCAGAATCTTTCCATAAGTGTTGAAAAAACATCATGACTGTCACTCAAAGCATATAATGGGTATACTTAATAGTATGACATACCTGCAAAAAGGTATATCTTTATCTATGTGGGGGATTTGAAGGTGTGAAGGTTTGCCATATCCAATCCACAATGACCCAGGGACTTGAAGTAAGCACTGGGCAGGGCTATATGATAATCCCATTAAACCAGTCTCCATGGTATCTATGATGGCTCTACAGAATGTGACAGTAAACTTTTCCATATCAGCGTGACCTGAAAAGGAATTTTACCCCACTGCATAGTGCTACCCAGTAATGACAATTTCTTTTAGAAAAAATATTTTTAACTCTTCCATGTGTTTCATGGGACTTTTTTTTAAACCATGTGTTCCCTTAAAAAGAGACCTAGGATAGTTTCTAGATACTTGACATACTGAATGGTTGTGCTGTCAATTATGACATGTTATAATGAATGGTAATACAAATGAAACATCTGTTTGATAACCCACTAACTATATCTGTTCTGTCTCACTTGACACATTGAGCAGCAGTACATGAAAAATTCAAGAAAAATTTGTAAATGTGAGTGTTAGATCACTGATTTTGAAGGATGAGTTGAGTTAAGATGACTGAACCTTTTCAGAATGTATTATAAAAGCACCAGCCCCTCTATTTGGCCTTGTTTCAGCCTCAGACCCTTTCAATAATGGATCTTGTTTTTGTAAAGGCATTCATATGCTTTTAAAACAATGCAGAATTATAAATAATCATAATTTATATTTCATTATTAAAAAACTTTTTCAATCTTTATTTTCACTAAATACTTTTTTTTTAAGGGCTGGGATATAGTTGTAAACAAAACAGCAAGCCCCCATTCTCAAGGAGCTTACATTCTTAAATATGGGTGTGAAAACACAAAGCAAAACACAGAAAATAGCAAATAATTCCAAGTTGTGACAGTAATGTGAAAAAGAACAAAGCCAAGCAAGGAGATGAGAAGGGAAGAGTGTCCATTTGTGTAGGGTGGTCAGAGAATGTGAGCTCTGCATTAGCTTCTACAAACCTTTTAAAGGATTAATAATACAAAAGGAGACCAAATCTACTCTCAGAGCTACTGAATAGAGTCAGAGACTAAAGTCTGATTTGGACGGAGGGAGATTTTCTAGGGACTCTCTGGATGAGCAGATTGCACTTAAATTTTATATTCTGGTTTGATATTAATGTTTCAGTCAGGCACAGTTGGTATTTTCAGCAAGCTGTCAAAACTGAGAGTTTATAATACATTATTTACTCCTGCATCACTTTGGAAATTTAGATTATTTACTGCTTCTGAGAATAAATATAGCAAATGCCATTTGCCTGTCCAGAACACTCCTCTTTTAGGATCAGTCTTATCCTGCACATCATCTACATGGTTCCAGCATGAACATCTGTTTTATATTTGGCCCCCACTCCTACTCATGCTTGATTGACCCAGGGATGGGCACCTTTCCCAAGGTGGCCAATGACATTCATGGGATTTTCAGGGTTGAGGATGGAAGGTATTTGATCAGCAACTCTTTGGAATAAAAAATGTAAATCTCAGGAACTATCAGCAGGACAGTCTTTTCAGGAAATTGTTTTGAAACAATTAGATATCCATATGCAAAACTGTGAATTTGATTCTTCAAATAGGTTTTCAATTCCTTGCTCTCCCTTCCCCTTTAGGTACCCATATAATGCGAATGTTGGTACACTTGATGTTGCCCCAGATGCCCCTTAAACTCTCCTCATTTTTTTAGATTCTCTTTTCTTTTTGCTGTTCTGATTGTTTTCCTGCTACCTTATCATCTAAATAGCTGATTCAGTCCTCTGCTTCATGTAGTCTACTATTGATTCCCTTCATTGTATTCTTCATTTCAGCTATTGTACTCTTTATTTCTGACTGGTTCTTTTTTATGTTTTCTTTCTCCATTTTTATGTTTCCTATCTGTTTATTGAAGTTCTCCCTGAGATCACTGAGCATCCTTATAGCTAGTGTTTGGAAATCTGCATCTAGTAGATTGCTTGTCTCCATTTTTTGTCCTTTTTTCTGGGGCTTTGTTCTGTTCTTTTATTTGGGAAATGTTTCTTTGTCTCCCTATTTTGGCTGTCTCCCTGTGTTTGTTTCTAAAAATTAGGTAGAGCTGCTATGCCTCCCACTCTTAATAGAGTGGCCTTATATAGTAGATGTCCTATGGGAACCAGTGGTGTAATCTCCCTGGTCACCAGAGCTGTGTACTCCAGGTGTGTCCCTTGTGTGTGTTGTGTGTGCCTTCCTGTTGTAGTTGAGCCTTGGTTGTTGTGTGCACATTAATGGGAGGGATTTGATGTCTGTGCCTTCCTCTTTGGGGGTGCATCCTTTCTGGATCATGGGGATAGCAAGCATGGGGTCGACACCTGCACTGGGCTGATTTCTTGTGAGGACTGACAGTGACTACAGTGGAGAAGCTGTTATGCAAGGGCTGACCCTGTGAGGCAGGATTTGCTTTAGCAGGACTCTGGTGCCTTCTGTGTCTACCCTTTGGGTGTGTCATCCACAGAGGTGGCTGGGTGATGCTCTGTTTGGGTCCAAAGCCAACCACTGGCCATGCTGGCCCCAGTGATCCTAGGAGAGGCCATGCTGCAGGCCAAATTCAGGTATAACCTGTGCCATGCCCAGGGACACCTAGAATGGGACACAAAGCAATCCTCAGATGGCCGCCACCGGTGTGCTTGGAAATGCCTGGGAGAGTCCAAGCCTCACACTGAGGCCAGCTGCCACCAGTGCCATGTTTGGGGCTGCTCAGCCATAGGTACGGGGCCCACTGAAGCTAGATGCCACTTGTTTTTTATTTGTATACCTTTGAGAGATGTTAGCAAAGTCTGCAGCATAAGCCAAGAGAAGCTCTCTGTATGAAAAAAAAAAACACTGGAGGAGGTTTGGGTGGGCCAGCAAATTGGGTGGGATGGTGTCTCAGGGAATCACCAAGGCAAGGTTATCAGTGTTAGCCAGGTTGATACAGATTCAGATATGGTGCCTACCTAAGTCTGCACACTGAGAGGGGGGAGAGCGCAACAAAGAAATAATGGCTTTTGCCAGCACTTCTGTCTAGCAGAAAGCTGTCCCTCTAGCCCTTGTCCTGAAGCCACATAATTCAGTCCCTCCCCGTATGTCCCTGGCACCTTTGAAGCTGCTGCCATAGCACTAGAGCTCAAATTGAGTGAGTCCATCAGCAAGTAAGTCTGTGTGCTGGCCCTTTAAGTGGAGCACCTGGGACTCCAGCTGCCCCTCTCTTCACTGATCCACAACCTCCACTGGTTTTTACAGCCAGAAGTTTGGGAAACTTTTCTTCTCAGCACTAAAACCCTGGGCTGGTGAGACACATCACATCTCTAGGAGGAGGAGGGGAACCTTCACAGCTGAAATATCCCTCCTGGTTTTTAACGGTCACATATAGATGTGGGACCAGCCCTGTTCAGCACCTCTGCCCCTGATAACATTCTCCAGGTGGCTTCTTCTCTATCCTTAGTTGTAGGACTTCAGTTCAGCTAGAATACGGGTAGTTCTCAATAATGGTTGTTCTGTAGATTTTATAGTTTTGATGTGGTTGTGAAAAGATTCAAGCAGAGCATTTACCTACTCTGCTATCTTGACTGGACAAAACCATCTAATTATTGATCTTTAAATTTAAAAGGTATTGTCCATGTCAAAATAGGATGTTGACTAGAAATGCAAAGGGCACAGCCAGTATATTTCTTCTATTTTTATTGATTTTTAGCTGGAGAGTAAGGCAGAGATGGTTAGAAATGAATGAGAGGGAGATTTCCTCACAGGTGAATTTGGACCCTGAGCTTGACCGGCTTCCTCTCCTTTCCTTTTGCTTCTGGATTATTTTGCTGCGCAGAATCTCTTTAATTTGATATAATCTGAATTATTTATTTTTTATTTGTTGCTTGTGCTTTAGGGGTCATATCCAAAAAATCATTACCAAGACCCATGTCAAGGAGCTTTAGTCCTATATTTTTGTTTCTGGAGTTTCATGGTTTTAGGTCTTACATTTAAGTCTCTAATCTATTTTGAGTTAATTTTTGTGGATGGTATAAGGAATGGGTCCAATTTCATTCTTTTACATATGAATGTCCAACTATCCCAGCACCATTTATTGAAAGAACTATCTTTTCTTAATTGAATATTCTTGGCTCCCTTGTCAAATAGTAGTTCCTATGTATGCTTCTTGGGTTTATTTCTGGACTCTCAATTGTATTCCATTGTTCTACAATAGTTGTCTCATTTTATTGAAAACATAAAAAATGCTGTCAGGAAAGTACCTTGCTACAAATATGATTTATGCATTACTTAGCTTTTGTGCCATTTCTGAGGAATTCCACAGAACTGTTCAGGATTAATCTATTATATTTTTGGAATAAAAATAAACATTATTTCTGAGAACTTCAGATGTTTATTGATAATGGTAATAGTTTAGATTGGAAAATAAATTTTAATTTAGAGGTAAAATACCTGTCTAAATTAACAAAATAAAATATATATTTATGCAATAATTTATACACTCACATAGACACACACACACACACACACAATTTATTGAGAACTCTCAGCCTTTGAAAGTGTATACAGGAAAAATGCTAATTTCCTTATAACTGTTATCCAAATATGCTATAACAATTATATTCCTTGCTGACCAGCAATACTCTAAATTACAGTGTAATCAGATTCCATAGCTTATTGTCACTTCTTCTTATTCTAGCATATCTTTTTTATTCTAATGATTTGGTGTTGTTTACTGTAAAACTTGAACCATATTTCTGTTTCAAAATTCTACTCTGCCCCCTCTCAAGCACCTGTTACACCTGTGTATGGTCTGTACTTCCCTCACACTTCTTTCTCTCTGTCACTTTATTTGTACTACCTCTTCTGATATTAGGGCATAGAGGGAATAGAAAAGAGAAGTGCCTCCATTCTTAACTATCATTCTATCCTTGTTTGGCTTGACTTGCTGATCTGGCTCATTTTCTTGTTTGCGGGCTCATCATAAATGAGTGCTGGCTGCAGTGAGATGATGGGGCTCTCCCAAACTTCTCTTAGGAGCTTTAGCAATCCCCTAAGAGGTTTTTTTGTTCCCCATTGGGAGGGGAGAATTTACCAGCTTCATTTCTTTGATATGCACCCCAGGCATGAGCAGCCCAAACAATGCCTCACTCACAATCTTACCTACTCTGCACAAGCAACAGAGTATACCTGAAATTCATTTTACAATAGGGTCTGAAAATTCCAAAAGAATATTCCTGGACCCTTGCAACCTGACTGACCCTCCATGTCATCTGTCCCCAGTTTTTTGTTTGCTTTTACAGTAGTATCATGAAGAACAGTCATCAAGTCCTTTGACTAAGTGACTTTCATTAGCAAATAAAATTCTAGCTTCTTGTAGGCTTGTGCATTTCTTTTGTATCTTTTTATTGGCCCATGTTCCTTTGCTGTGGGGAAGAGAAACCAAAGGGAAGAAATAATTCATTTTCAAAAATACTGTACTCTACAAAATTTGGTTTCCCTCATTTAGTCTTTCTTTTATATTGACCTAGTGTATAATGGTAGGAGTGGGCTCAGAGGGCTGGTGGTTTGTGGTGGGACTCATTCTTTGAGGTTAAGCTGTTTAGGAAGCCTTGCAGAATAGTGGTTTATCCCACCTGGGAGTGGCTTCCTGGGCATTCAATGAGACACTTAAAGCCCTCTATCCTGGGTTTATCACTTTAGTTGTAGTTCTGGAATAACAAGAAAGATCTCACTTAATATCTTCATATGTTTCTAGCTGTAACTACAACTATACATGTCAGAGATGATGAACATTTGATAGGTTTTCCAGGGATATTGCCATCAAAAATTGAAAAACATTAAAGTCTTATTTCATGGGGGCTGTGACATAGTGATTAGAAGCAAAGACTCTAGAACCAGATGCCTTAGCATGTACCATCAATTCTACACTCTTTTGCAAAAGAAAAATAATAATAATGATAATGACTGCATTGAGTTGTGGGGATGATTTGTGTAAAACACTAAGAATAGTGTCTGTTACTGTATGGGTGTTTCTTCTGTTTGTTATTAATTTATACTGGTTACTTGTCATTCCCATGTGTTTCCCTGCTCCCAATACACACAACTTTTTCAGATAGACCTGTTGCTGTGGATGCCTCTTCATTGCCCTTTGTTCTACCTAGGTGGTCAGCTCCATTGTACATCCTACTAACTACTTTCTGTGGTCAAAATTGCTTCATGCCCTAAAATGCTCTGAGAGATTACTGACTATAAGTGCTTAATACGTGCAATCTTTTAGGATACTCATTTTCATAGAGAGCAAACACTTAAACACAAATTAGATTTTGTCCTGAACAGTATTGAATTAGTGGAATGGATTTTTGTAGATTTTTGAGGATTTTTAAATCCTAACCCTAGAAAAGTTGTCTGTAAGAGGGGATTAAACTAGCTCCATGTCATTCAAGATCATAAATGGATTTTGGTAGAAGAATGAAAAACAAGCAACTGCCGATAAATATAGAAACAGATTAATCCAAACAGACATTCTATAAAAATAGTGGAAGGAAAACTGAAGGAGATACATAGCCCTGGGTGCCTATGTGCGACTCTGCCACATACTGGTTATGGAAACTTAAGTATATCATCTCAGCTCCTTGCAAAATAGAAATAATTATATCTGATTTCTTACCACAAAAGGGTGTGTAAGACTGAATGACATGTGAGAAAATTATCAGAAAAATGTAAAGCTCTCCATAAATGCGAATATTATTAATAATTTTCGTACATCGTCTTGGAGCTCCGATGGTGTTTGAAGATGCTACTTTTGCCTCATTTCAGCCTTCCAGGGTGATTTTGAATGGGGTAATAAATATATAAAAGTCTCAACCAAGTGCCCAGCATATAATAAACACTAAATGACTACTTATCATGAGTATTATTATGATTTATAATTACTAATCAATTATCTAATTCCCATGCTAGACCATGAGTTCTTACATAGCAGCTACTCTATTCTGGTCAGCTTTATACACTAGTGCCCAGAATATGGTAGACTTAAATGGTTGTTGAATTAATTATTATTAATAATTATATTAATATAAAAAAACATAACATAAAAACACAAACATCAAGTATCACAATAGAACAATAAAGAAGAAAAAAATTCAGGAGTCTACTGGTGCTGAAAAGCTAAAGCCGATGCAGAAATAAATAAATATACATGTTTTGTCAAGTTACAAGATTTTTCCAAGAAATATATTTCCATCTCATAGATCCTTCACCAGACTGCTACAGTTGGTATATGCTGTGCTGGCACATAAGAATAGCTTGCTGCAATAAAATTACAAGGGCTTGAGCCTATAAAATTTTATATACTACAGACTTTGCATCTGCATTCCTTTGCAAAAGCAATGGGCTTTTTTCATAACATGGTGGTTGTTAAGAAAAAAGATCTTAAAAAAATTTCAAGTTCTTGAACTTGCCACTGTGAGAAATGAGTCTATAGACCAAAGTCTTAAACACAAATCATACAAAGGAAAAATGTATTACTTAAATAAAAGTGCTATAAATTAAGGAATTCTGAAGTATATAAAATCTCATGGCATGGGATTTTGTTGTATGCTAATCACACTGCTGAAGCTTTTTACTAACATGCAAGAGTAGTGCTAAGTCTTTAAAAATGTATATGATATGTTTGACTACACTTCTAGTAACTGAAACTCATTATCAAGCTGAAAAGTTGTTTAAATTTCTGTCTCCTGGCCAGTTTTTTTTTTTAATAACATATAAAAAACTCTAGCAGAACAAGTTTTTGGGAGATAAAAGCCTGTTTTATAATGTTGCACAACAATAAATTGATACTAACTCACCTAGAGTATCAGCTAAAGATGTGCTTACTGAGTTCTAAAATCATTTATGTTTTATCGAGCATTATGTAGAGAGAGAAAAAAATGTGTCTTCATTTCTTTAATTATCTCCTCTGTTCAAGCTTAGCTCAGAGGCCCGAAGTCACAATGGCGAGTGTGGTGAAGCAAGTTTCCTTACCCGTTCACGAGAACAGTTTTTACAACAGGCAACTGAGACCATATTTGTTGCTGCAAGCATCAGTTTAATGAGTGTCGTTCTGATCCAAAGGGCCAAGTATATGACTAACAGTGGGACATCTTGCACCATGTGCAGAGTTTTGAATACATTGACTTCTGATACAACTAGTCAAGTTTACAGCACTTATTTTTATTTAATACATTATTGTGATATATGTGGGGAGCACCTGTCAACATGCAATTCTCTCGTTACTTTTGCAATGAGGATATCTTAATTCTGTTTCCTATTCTGAATTGATTACCCATAAATTCTCCTAAACAAAGAGAGTTCAAAAACTACATTGAAATCTGGCTTAAAATTACGTTCCCTCACTTGTTCAAAACTGGGTTAATTTATTTCACACTCATATTTCTCAGAAATGGATTGAGTTTGATGATTTAGGTGTAAATGCTTTTGTGTGTATGTGTGCGCCTGAGTCTGTGTAAACATATTTGTAGTAAAACATATTGATAGTAATTTTTATTTGTTGGCTTTTTTGAAAAAGGCATTTATCATCAACCACATGATGAACTTGCAGTTACCAAAAGTTCACATTTGGGGAATGTTGTTTCCCAAATATATCAAATATTTTCCCATTTATGGTTTTGCTCTTATTATTACTGGGACATAGATTCTATTTATCATTCTTCCATAACCAGATTCCCAACTACCATCCTTCTGCTAAAGTAATTTCTTTCTTCTTAATGCTTTCGTAGCCATTGTCTTTCTATGTTTTTGGTACTTACACTTTCTTTCTTATTTCTATTGTTATTTAGGTACATTTGCCTACCTCTTACAGAATATGTATGCAACATATAAATAATTGTTGGATAAATTATATCACTGGGCACATTTGCTATATAAATATTCAACTCTGGTTGATATCTTTATTATCAAATTATTATTATTATTATTTAAATTGGGGAGTAAGAGCAGGGGAACAGTGTTGGGGAATTGGGGAGGGGGACCAGCCAAGTTGTTCTTCAATCTTAGTTGTGGAGGGCGCCATCATCATCTGGCTGCCTATCGGTACCTTGTGACCTCTAAGCTCAAGGTGCTGTGTTACAATCTTAGTTGCAGGTGGGCGTAGCCACCATCCCATGTGGGAGTCAAACCAGCAGCTTTGTTGTTAAGAGCACACCCTCTATCACCTGAGCCATCTGAGCAGCAGCTGAGCTCAAGGTGCCAAGTTTAGTCTTAGTTGCGGGCAGGTATAGCCCACCATCGAACAGGCAGTCTTGTTGATAGGAGCTCTTGCTCTCACCAGCTGAGCCATCCTGCCAACAGTGGCAGCTCAGCTCGGGCACAGCTCACTGGCCCATGTGGGAATCGAACCGGTCGCCCTGCTGCTCAGAGCTCACGCTTTTAAGCTGACTCTTAACCAACTGAGCCACTTGGCTGGCCCTCAAATTGATTTTTTAATACATCTTTTCTAAAAAAGATCTTAGCTACCACTGTTATCCAACAAATACAGTTTTCATAAATGGAGAATTGAAAAAAATATTAGGTAAATGGTGACAAAGAAGGATTATGGAACCTAGAGTTGGATTAGTCTCATATTTGATTGCTCAAAAGAGTCACTACAACACAAATGGTAAAAAACAAAAAAGCAAAAACAAACTATTTCTTAATGGCAGCGACCTGAATCTAATCTCTTTACACATCTTTTTCCCAAATCCATAAATTTAACAATGTGAAAAAACCACATATGATTAACCATGTCAGCATTTCTAAGAGATAGAAAATACCATGAATTTCAAATTACCTGTAAACTGAGAAATAAACATGAAACCCTTCCACTGCTTTGACCAGAATTCCAGTGGCCATTTTAAGCCTGTGGATGTGGAGAGTTGTGAAGGAGAGTTTAAGAAATTCCATGAAAAAGAGGAGAGGTGAGTAAGTCCAGAGAAAATCATCACTAGAAAGATAAACCTTAACTGTAAGAGCTAAATTACTGAACAGAGTTCTGTGGCATGGTGGTTCACAGCACCAACTGTAATAAAAAAATATAAATCAATAAATTGACAGGTGCCTAAAGGAAAAGAAAAACAAATGAAAATTTAATAAAAGGATTTGAAGACAGGCATATAAACAACTAGGAGAATGAAATTGAGACATGTAATCTTTTTTGTCTGTATTCCATATCAACCACTATCTCTCCAACTACTTTATTTTTTATCTCAATTTACTCTTTTGAATATATATATATATATATATATATATATATCCATCTTAAAAAGGATGACAGTGAAACGGAACTAATTATATGTAAATTATAATTTAATGACTTTCTCTAACTTAGAAAAAATACATTAGATCTATATTTTGAAATGTCATATTTTATACCTGAACTGAAACAATTAACTCCAAGACATATTTTAATAAAAGTGTCAATCAATCTTTAAAGATAAAGAAAAATACCCTTAGAGCCTCTAGGAAAAAAAAGATCAAATTTCAAGTTATTTATAATTATTTACAATGTTAAGAAATTGTAGACTTCTAAAGAAACCATAATATATACAAAGCAAGGAGACAATGGAGTACCATTTTCAAGAAACCCAAGAAAAGAAAGTATGAGTTAAGGATTCTATGTCCAGGCAAACTTTTATTCTTAAAGTATCAAGAGTGTAGAAAAATAAACACGTAAGAACCAAGGTAACACTGTGCACACAAGCTGTTTCTGAAGATTCTATTATATGATGAGCTTCATCTAACAAAAAGTATAACTGAAAAAAATTTAGTAAGAGAACTACATACAAGCTATAAAATGAAAAGGAAAGGGAGAGAGAAAAGTTAAAATAGAAAGAGGTAATTAAATAGATGTGATTTAAAGGATACCACCTACAAATGAAAGCCAGATGCTAAACTGGGGGAGGGTGGGAGGAGAAGTAGAGGCAAGGATTTAGGGATTATAAATTATAAATACAAATATAATCAATGCAAGAAACATGCTAACGTTCATTAAATACCAAAAGGAATTAAAAGAAAAGAAAAGAAGACGCAGTAAATTGAGAAACACAGTGAATAAAATATAATACACATAGTAATTATACCAAAAAATGAGTGTTACACGCAAACATATCAGTTACATCAATAAATGTGAATGGGTTTAACTCACCTTTTAAAATAAAAAGATTTTCAAGATTAGCTTGTAAAGCAAATCACAAATCTGCACTGTACAGAAGAAGCGCATTTAAAGCATAGTTATTCCAAAAAACTTAAAATAAATGAATGGCAAAAATGTAGCAAGCTAATGGAAAAATAAGAAAGCAATCCTAACACCAGACAAAGTAGAATTCAGGCTAAAATGCATTAAAGGAGACAAAGAATGCCATTTTATATTGATAATAGTCACAATTCATAAGTTATATAAAAACTTTATGAGTGTCTATGCACTAAATAATACAATCACCACACTCATAGAATAAAAACTTCAAGTGATGCAAGGACATATAAATAAAAAAATACAATAATTTGTCTATTTTTCTGTTGAATACTGTCTTTTTCTTGTTGACTTAGAAGAGTTATATATATATATATATATATATATATATATACACATATATATATGTATATATATATGATATAATTCTTTACAAAATTTCATGCATTACAAATATCCATATGACTAATTATGTATCTATTTGACTCTATGACTCTATTTTCTCTGTCATAATAGTGCCTTTTGATGATAAAAGTTTCTAATTTTATTTTAGTCCAATTTGTTTTTCTTTGTTGTTTATGCTTCTGCATCATGTTTTAGAAATATTTCTTTACCAGATGTCGGGGAGAAGTCTTTCTGTGTTGTTTTGGAAACTTTGTTCTTTTAAAAACCTTTCACTTTTTGATATATTGAATACTTCCACCATACATCATCTATGACATGGGATGGGAATCAAGTTTCATTTTTTTTAAATGAGTATAAAACTGATTCAGTATGATTTATTGAAAAGACTATATACTTTCCCCACGACTCTGCATTGTCTCTTTTGTCATACATCAAGTGTACATATATGCAAAAACCCATTTATGGATTCTTTATTTCATTGGTTTTTGTGTATCCTTGTGGCAATACCATACTGCCTTAGTTACTGGAACTTTATAGTAAGTGTTGGTACCAGGTAGCCCACTGTCCTGAGCAGCATGTGGCTATCAAAGTAGCAGTCTCACACACATCTGTGTCTTTCCACAATGTCAGACTTTATTACAATAGAATAAAGCCATGGATCTAGTCCTACTGACTCTGTTTACCACAGATATTAATGTGATGCTGGTCTTATAAAAATAGTTGGAAAGTATTTATTTCTTCTCTTTTCTCTAGGAAAGTTTTATTAACTCTAGTGTTCTTTCTTTTACAAGTACGTATTAGTTAGAATTTAACCACTTACACCTGGAGTTTATTTTGCTAGAATGCTTTTAATTACATGTTCATTTGTATTTTTTTCTTAGAATTTGTCTGTTTCACGTATATTTTCAAATGTGTTTTCATAAAGCTGTAATATCCTTTTTTGTTATTTAGTTTCTGCATGATATGTATCAATGTTCCTACTTTGGTTCTTGGTGTTGCTATTTTATACCTTCTCCTTGGTGATTCTTTGCCAATTTTATTAATGGTTAAAAACAAAACTTTTCCTTAGCTCAACTTTCTATAATAAATTTTTGCTCAGATTTTTATTAACATTCAGTTCAATAATTTTTTCTAGTTTCCATTTTAATTTTTCTTAAACCTTTGAGTTATTTTAAAGGATATTACCTATTTTCCAAGCTATTGGATGTTTTTATTTATCTTTTCTTCTATTAATTTAGTGCTTTAATTCATATTTTCAGACATGTATGTTTTAATCCTTTATTATTGGGTATGTAGCAAATTTTAGTAAATATTTCACATGTATTTGAATGTATTATGTATTTTACAGTTGCTGCATACAGTCCTTCATGTGTCATATAGGTTACATTATTTTAAACTGTTCAAATCTTCTCTAATTCTTCTGATATTATTTGTTTGTTTCTGTGTCCTTAGTCTATCAGGTAAAAGAGAGAATGTTCAAAATATTCCACTATTATTCTTGACTGAACTATTTCTGTTATTTTGGTCAAATTTTTTATTTAATACTTCAAGTATATTCTTAGATAAACACTAATTTAGAGTTATATATTTTTATTTAATGACCATTTAATGAAAGGTCTCTATCTCTGGAAACGTTTCTTACTGGAAATCTAAATTTGATGTTAGTCGCTTTCTTTGCTTAATGTTGACATGGTGCACATTTCATTTCATTTCGTTTCATTTCATTCTTTTTTAAAGCCTTTTATTAAAATATAGCTAACATAAAATATTATATTACTTTAGGGTACATGCAATAGCTATTCAACATTTATATACCTAAAGAAGTGATCACCATAAGTCCAGCAACCATCTGACACTGTGCTATTCTATCACAATATCATTGACTATATTCCCCATGCTGTACATTACATTCCCATGACTTGTTTTATAACTGGAAATTTGGACCACTTATTCCCCTTCACCCTCCCCTTTTTTTTAAAATTTTCAATTACAGTTGACATTCAGTATTATCTTATATTAATTTCAAGTGTACAGCATAGTGGTTATACATTTACATAATTTAAGAAGTGATCCCCCTGACTAGTCTAGTACCCATCTGGCACTATACATATTTATCACCATATTATTGACCATATTCTATATGCTTTACTTTACAGCCCCATGATTATTTTGTAACTACCAATTTATACTTCTTAATGCCTTCATATTTGTCACCCTGCCCCTCAACCCTCCCCCCATCTATCACCCCGATAAATTTGGTATCCATCTGACATCATGCACAGTTATTACAATATTATTGACTATATTCCTTATGCTATACCCTACATCCCCATGAGTACTTTGTAACAACCAATTTGTACCTCTTAATCCCTTCCCCTTTTTCACTCATTCCCAACCCCCCTCCCATCTGGCAACCATCAAAATGTTCTCTGTATGTATGAGTTTGTTTTCATTTTGTTTGTTGGTTTGTTTGTTTTGTTCTTTAGATTCCACATATAAGCAAATATACATTGCATCTGTCTTCCTCTATCTGACATACTTCACTCAGCACAATACCCTTCAGGTCCATCCATGCTGCCTCAGATGACAAGAACCTATTTCCTTCCACTGCCGAGCAATATTCCAGTGTATATATGTATCACCTCCTCATTATCTATTCATCCATCGACAGACGCCCAGGCTGCCTCCACATCTTGACCATTGTAAACAATGCTGTAATGAACATATGGATGCACATGTTTCCTCAAAGTAGTGTTTTGTGTTTCTTCTGATAAATACCCAAAACTGGAATTACTGGATCCTTTTTTGTCTCTTGTTATAGCCTTTGTCTATTTTGTCTGTTATAGTATTGCTTCTGCAGCTTTTTGTTTGTTTGCTTTTCTTTGTTTCCATTTTCATGACATGTCTTTTCCCCATCCCTTTACTTTCAGTCTGTGTGTGTCTTTTGATCTGAAGTGAGTCTCTTGTAGACAGCATATATAAGGGTTTTGTTTTTTTATCTAGTCAGCTACACTATCTTTTGATTGGAGCATTTAATCCATTTACATTTAAAATAATTGTGGATCGATATATAGTTATTGCCATTTTATTGTTCATATTTTTATTTTATTTTATTTTATTTTGTCTTAAGCCCCTCTAACATTCCTTGTAATACTGGTTTGGTGGTTATGAACTCCTTTAGCTTTTTCTTGTCAGGGAAGCTCTTTATCTGTCCTTCAATTCTAAATGATAGTTTTGCTGGGTAGCGTAACCTTGGTTATAGGTCCTTGCTATCCATCACATTGAATATTTAGTGCCAGTTCCTTCTGGGCTGCAAAGTTTCTTTTAAGAAATCACCTGATAATCATATGGGAGCTTCCCTGTAGGTAACTAAATGCTTTCCTTTTCTGCTTTTAAGATTCTATTTTTAACTTTAGCTTTTGGCATTTTAATTATGATGTGTCTTAGATTGGGTCTCTTTGGGTTCATTTTGTTTGGGACTCTGCACTCCCTGGGCTTGTATATCTGTATCTTTCACCAGGTTAGGGAAGTTTTCTGTCATTATTCTTCAAATAGGTTTTCAATTCCTTGCTCTGTGTCTTCTCCTTCTGGTACCCCTATAATGAATGTTGATATGCTTGATGTTGTTCCAGATGTCCCTTAACTCTTCATTTTTTTGGATTCTTTTTTTTTTTTTTTTTTTGCTATCCTGTTTGGGTGTTTTCTGCTACTTTATTTTCTAAATAGCTGATTCAGTCCTCTGCTTCATGTAATCTACCGTTGATTTCCTCTGATGCATCCTTCTTGTCAGTTATTGTATTCTTTGTTTCTGACTGGTTCTTTTTTATATTTTCTATCTCCATTTTTATGTTTCCTATCTCTTTGTTGAAGTTCTCCTGAGATCACTGAGAATCCTTATAACCAGTGTTTAAAACTCTGTATCTGGTAGATTGATTGTCTCTATTTTGTTCAGGTTTGTTTTGTTTTGTTTTCCCCCCTGGGGCTTTGTTCTGTTTTTTTATTTGGGACCTGTTTCTTTGTCTCCCCATTTTTACTGCCTCCCTATGTTTGTTTTTATGTAGAGCTGCTATGCTTTCCGGTCTTAGTAGAGTGGCCTTATGTCAAAGGTGTTCTGTGGAAACCAGTAGTGCAGTCTCCCTGGTCACCAGACCTGAGTGCTCCAGGTGTGTCCCTTGTGTGGGTTGTATGTGCCCTCTTGTTGTAGTTGAGACTTGATTGTTGTTTGTACATCAAGGGGAGAGATTGACCCTGAGGGTGATTGGTTGTGAGGGCCACCTGTGACTACAGTGGAGGAACTATTGTGGAGAGGCTGACTCTACACAGAAAGGTTTGTTCTACCAGGGCTGTGGTGCCTGCCCAGCCTGCCCTTTTGATATGTTGTCCTTGGAGGTAGCCAGGTGATGCTCTGGCCCAGTCCAAATCTGGCCAGAGGGCCTGCTAGACCCGGGGTCTGCTGGGAAGGACCTGCTACAGGCCAAGTTCAGCTACAGTCTATGCCCTCTCCAGAGTCACCTGGCATGAGCTACAAGCAATCCAGAGATGGCTGTTGCACACTGTGCTTGGAGTTGTTTTGAGAGGCCAAGCATCGAACCAAGGCCAACTGTCTCTAGTGCCAGGCCTGGGATTCACCAGTATATGGGACATGCCAAAGCCAGATGATGCTTGTTTGGGTTTTGTGAACCTTTCATAGATTTTAGGAAAGTTGGCGGCTCTAGCCAAGGAAGGTTGTTTATATGGGAAAGCCACTGGAAGTGGCTTGGATGTGCCCGAAAGTTGGCTTGAGCATGGTCTCAGGGAATCACTAGGGCAAGGCAGAAGAAGGTGATAGCCAGTTTAGTGAACACTCAGATATGATGCACACAGGGAAGGGGAGGGCCCAACAAAGAAACAATGGCTTCTGCCAGCTCCTCCATCCAGGAGAAAGCTGCCCCTCCAGCCCTCACCCTGAAGACAGACAACTTGGTTTCTCCCCATATATCCCTGGTGCCTTTCCAGCTGCTGTGCAAGCACTGGAGCTCAGAGCAAGTGAGTTCGTCAGCAGATAAGTCCATGCATGTGTCCCTTTAAGATGAGTGCCTAGGACTCCAGCCACTCTGTCTCACTCAGTCACAATCTCTGCTGGCTTTACAGCTAGAAACTATGGGGACTTCTCTCTCTTGCACTGATACTTTGGGCTGGGGAGGGTGTGGGACCCCTCAATCCTTAAGGGGAACACTTCCATGGCCAAGATATACCTCCCAATTTTTAATGGTCACACACAGCCTTTCTATGCGTCTGCTTCTCCTACCAGTCTCGAGGTGGCTTCTTCTGTATGTCTTTAGTTGTAGGACTTTGGTTCAGTTAGACTTTAGGCAATTCTCAATGGTGGTTGTTCTGTGGGTTAGTTGTAATTGATGTGGTCCTGAGAGGAGGTGAGCATAGTGTTTACTACTCTGCCATCTTGACCGGCAAACCATATTTCATTCTTTTAATTTTAAGCTTTCTGCATTATTATCTTTATTTGGCACTCTTCTAAGCAGTATAATTGTGTTTTGTGTTGTTTTTCCAGGTTGACAATCTTTGGCTTTTATTTTTTTTTTTTACTGCTCAATTTAAGTCCTAAAATATTTAGATTTAAATCAACTATTTTTCTTTTTTATTATTTCACCCTCCTTCTGTATATTTTTTTTTCTTAAGTTTGTTATTTTTTTTAACATTTTGTAGTTTATTCTGCATTGTTTTACTGTTCTTTTAGGGATAATCTAGAACTTACAAAATGCATTTTTGCCTTGTTAAAGCCCAATAAGAATTAGTACTATTACCATATTCAAGTCAATATGAAAACTTTAGAAGAGTTTTCTCTTAATCTACCTGTTTATCCATACCATTGTTTATATATCTTTTAATCTCCAAGTGACATTATTGTTGTTTTATACACTCATTATTTAAGTACATTTGCACACTTATTTATACATAGCTCTTAATTTCTCCCTGCGTCTCTGATTTCTAAGATAATTTTCATTCTTTCCAAAGAAATTTCTTCAATATTTCTTTTAGTTGGCCTGTTAGGATGAATTATCTTAGTTTCTGTTTGTCTAATATATATAATCTGGGAGAGAATTCCTCTGAATTTCTTATTGTTTTCCTTTGCTTTTTACCTTGGTGCTTTGCTATACTTCTTAACCTTGTTCTTCTAAACCAGGGGTTGGCAAACTTTTGAGATGGAAGAGCTGCCAAGGATCAGCAAACTGTGGCTTGTAAGCTGCAGTCTGTGAAGTAAAATTGAAAATGAAAATAAAACTATCATAGTTTCATTTATAATTTTTTTAAAGAATATTATTCACATAATAGTGAATATATAGAAATGTATTTATGGCTCTCGAATAATTTTTAAATTGTTATGAGGGACAGGATTGGCTCTCCAGGGATTGACAAACTTTTAAGACAGAACGTACCCAAAGAGCTGCACATGGCTTGCAAGCCACAGTTTGCCAACCTCTGTTCTAAACCAAAAATAACCTAATACCTCTCTTTTAAAAATAGATACAGAAAATTTTAGTTAGAAATTATGTTTTTCTAACCCAAAGTACCTCTGGAAATGCTTTTTAAAAAATTTCCTTCAAAGTAGCTTTTAGCTCTCATGAGCACTGTTTCACTGTAATACATAATATATTTAATTCCCATCTTCCCAGATCAGAGAGATTGTTACAGTATGGCTGGCTTCTTTAGGCTATAAATCTTATATTCTCCCAGTTCAGAAAACTGGGGGACTCAGCACATTTGTTCAGACCCTTCTTTGTAGCCTGGGACAAATGTTAGCCCTCATCTTAGCCAGCCAAACTCTTCCCAGGATCCTGACTCCACAGCTCAGACACTAGCCTGCCTTTACTAGCCCAGAGGTGAGCAATCCTCACACCAGTTATTTCTGTCTAGACTCCCATGGAACCTAAGGCCTTAGAAACCATTTTACTCAGCGGAGGTAAGTTGAATGGCATTGTTAGTCTATGTGTAAAGCTGAGTTCATTTCTTCATCTTCCTGGACTTCCCGACAGTTATTTTACACAAGAAGAGCTTGAAGGTTAACATACTTGTTTCTGTAATTCAAACTCTGCGTATTTTTTGCATACTGTTATTGGTTGGTAACTGTAACTGAGCTTCAAAGATGGAGAATTGCACCCAAGAACCTCTTAACTCATACACATGCTAAATATTATATGTACAAGATCAATATAATACTATTTAATGTATTGGAACTATAATTTACTAAGTAATTAGTTGTCTGACAATACATTATTCTTTGTAAACATAAAACAGTTTCATAACCCCATATTATTTTCCTCATTGTATGTAAAGTCTTCTTAAAAACAATTTAAAAGGAGCTTTGAAGTTATCTTCTAGGTAAAGTTGCTACTTATTCAAGTTTAAGTGTCATAGGTCTTATGGTGCATCTTAAAGGTCAAGACCAGAAGGCACACACTGAATTTTCAAAATGCTCACTTAGCCATACTTTATGGGCTGTACCTCATTCTAATTGCTCAGGTTACATAGTAGTTGCTTCATGGTATTCTTTCTTGGGCTTTGTGAAAATGAATACTACATTTAGGTAGCTCAGTGATAATTGATACCACCAGAGACACAGATTATAGGGAATATAAGATTCTGCTGCCTTTGTGTACATGTACAGTTCTCATAGAATAGATTCAGTTACTTACAAAAGTCTTAATAATATGTCTTGATGTAGCATATTGTATTTCAACAAAAGTAAAAGTAGAAGCAGGTGCCGTCTCTGCCCTATGACACAATAGGAGCCTAAGTTATATTCCAGTCTTATTTGTACCAATCTTTATGCCTGTATTTAATATTCAGAAGTATAACTTTGATCAGCAGCATTCTGAAATATAGCTTTGAATAATTATCTGGCTACTTGGGTTGTTTTCAAAATTTCCTGAAGGTTTAAGATGGATATAAGTGATATTTTGTTTGGCTATTAAGATGCTTGTTTGTTTTATGCATCAACAGTGAACTCAGGTTATGATATATTTACCATGGTTATTTATTCTTGAAAAATTCATAATTTCTACAGATATGTAAAACGAAACAGAATAGTTGGTATATGTAGTAAATCAAAATAACAGAAAAATCTAGTAGAGATTTGTTTGAAAAAAAATCCTGGACCATTTCAATTCAATAAAGAATGAAAACTTTATTGGAACATGAATTATATGCAAAGTCCTATAACAGTTATATAGGGAGAAATAACATAATGTATTTCTACTTTCAAGAAGTTTAATGCTAAGAAAGAGGTCAGTCATGTAACCTACATATATGATAGACAGAAATAAGAGTTCTAAATAGATATATGGTCAAAAAATGTTTCCACAGTCAGATAGATTGGAAAACATGATTGTTATTTGGGGGGTGGAGGGGTGCAATTCAAAACATTAGTATATTAAAGTCTCTTATAATAAAGATTTTTTTTACATTATTTGCTAATGAATTTCATTGACTATAGAATGCTAACCATGCCTTATTTTTTTATTCCAAAACACCTACTAATGTTCCTTGGAAAAAACTATACTTTGATGAAACACTTAGTTGAATAATTATTATACCTAAGAGGGGTAATTAAATATAACAAATCTTGAGTGGGGGGACCATGAAAATATCACAAAGCTGGTGGTTTCAGGCATGGACGAATGAGAAGGATATTACTATAGGTGAATCTATCAATGCAAACTGCATATAAAAGTATGAAAAACATAAATGTTTCAAACTTTAATAATCACATAAGCAAATATTTGATCAAACATTTCTGAAATAAGGGATAAATATGTACTTCTAACTATTTTTTTAAAAAGTAATGTAGTCATCAAGCAAAAAAATTATTTAAAACATTGAAAACACAAATAGATATAATACTTTTGACATCAAAGAAGAAATAACTTCTAAATGATATTACTATTTGAAAAATACCTGAATTATTATGATTTAATAAAATTAATACAAAATACTACAAAGCTAAATTGCATCATTCACTTATTTATTCAACACACTCATTAACTATCTACATCTCAGGTAAATTTTGAGATGTTGGACATATCTGAGTCAGAATAAAATAAAATAACTGCCTTCTGCATGGAACTGAGTGTTCAGTTCAACTTTTAATCAAATAATTATAGAAATAAATATAAAATTACAATACATAGTACAAAAGGTACAGCCTAGGATAACTGTAAGTGTTTAAAAGGAAGAGAGATATTTGAGTTGAGGTTTGAAGATGAGGAGTTGAAATAAGGCCTGCCAGTCAGAGGGCACAAAGGTCAGTGGAGGAGGAAACATGGTGCCTTTGAGAATGGGGTTGGGACAGTGGAGTTGGGACAACAAAGACTAGAAGGAAACATGGTATCTCTGTATACAAAGTGACCAAATATAGTGGTTGACAAGAAAAAAAAAATATTTCTTAAATGTCAAACCAATATGTTAATAGGATTTTGACAGACTAGATTGTTGCTTTAAGAACTGTGACATGAATGCTTTTTGGAATGGATATCTGATAATATGAAAGTTCAATTTAGTTCAACATATATTTATTGAGTCAAATTCTAAAGGTAGGAAAATGAATATAATACAATCCCTGTTGTTGCAGGAGACAGACATATGAAAATCTGTATGTACCTAAGACCCCTGAAAGGCTTTTAGGGTGAGATGAAGCGTGAGCTGACACATGATGAATAAACATGCAGAACTCATATCTGGGATAAGAAGGGTGATCAAGATAGAACTGAATATGACGTATGAGAAAACAATATTGCAGAGACCATACGAGTAGGTTCAGTGTTACTATAATGTAAAATATGAGAAGGGAAGGAAAGAGAGAGGAAGCCAGAAATAAAAAAAAACAATTTAAAAAGCATGCATTATATCACAATAAGGCTCTGTAAAAGCCATTTTCTAAGGGACTTGGATATTATCGATCAGAGACTGACAAACTGTGGCCAGCAAGCTAAATTTGGCTTGTTACCATTATTTGGTAAATAAAGTTTTACTGGAACATAACCACATCCATTTTCTTAGTGTTGTCTATGGCTGTTTTCACATTTCAACAACAGAGTTGAGTAGTTTGTGACAAAAACCATATGGTCCACAAAAGCAAAAATTATCTAGCATTTTACAGAAAAAGTTCAATGAACCTGCTATAGATAATGGGTCATATACAATTTTCAAGTAAGAGAGTGTCACTTTTAGATTTTATTTTAATTAAAATATAAGTCCTACATTTTTAAAATTTTTTTAGTTACAGTTGACATGTACTATTATATTAGTTTCAATTGTACCACATATTGGGTACACATTTATATAACTTACAGGTATCACTTTTTGAGGGTATAAGATGTTAAGCAGCAGACTAGATGGTTTACACATATTAATCATATCTCAAAACTACCCTCCTGGGTAGATATTAAAATCTGTTTTACTGATGTAAATTGTTTTTGTTTGATTATTTTTTGTTTTTTTGTTTTATTCTTTTTTTTATTTTGATGTAAATATTGAGTTTTAGGAAGGGTAAATAACTTCCAAGATCCAATAATTTTGACTTTTAAGTATCATATATAAACCCTATTCTGTCTGATTCAAAGACATATGCTTTTCCACGGTCTGGCAGGGATTGGGAAAATGAGGATTAGAATTAGATGGAGTATAGTTATGAGGAATTTTTTGCAGGAATCTAAACAAAGCCATGATCTGGATCTGAATTATGTAGAAGCCATCAGTGATAAATTCAAAAGCTTAATATGAAAATTAAGCAGATATTCTAGACTGAAAAATTGATCATTGATAGTTTAGGTGGAGTAAGGAAAAGGAAGAGTTGGAAGTTAACTCCTGCTTTTCTGGTTTGGATGGTTGTAAGGTTGATGGATACAGGGAATTCAATACAGAAATCAGCTCCATAGGTGGAATAGGAGTGATAGGCAATGTTTTGTATGGTATATATATTTTCAAATATGTGAAATAGATTTAAAGGAAGCACATGAGGCTGTTGACTGTCAAAAGCTAAAACTCACTAGAGACACAGGACACATGCTTGACAGACATTTATTTGGATTTAGCAGTGAGTTCATAAGTACAGAAGCTTCCTTTTATATAATTTTATGAACTATTATTAAATGTCTATTCTACACATTTTATAAAAACACTTTAGGTTTAAAAAGGGACACAGTAATGCAATGTTTAAGAGCATGCTAGAAGCAGATTGATGGAGTTCAAATCTTGCCTCTACCAATTTCTATAATCTTAGGCAAATGATTTTCCTGTGCTTTAGTTTCTTCTTCCATAAAAGAGCTATTAGTACCAATATTTATCTTATAGGAATTCTGTGAGGATTAGGGGATTTAATACATGTAAATGTTTTAAAATATGCTTGTATATAGTAAGCATCATTAATATTTAGTATATTCAAATAGAAATTTTTACATAATTTATCCATTATCTCATTCCTTGATGTTTATTCTAAAATATGGAAATCATGAATATGAGCTAGAAAAAGAAGCTAACCTGAATCCAACATTTTCTATATATGTGTATATCTCATCTATATTCACTTCAAAGGAAAAAAAAATTAGCCATGGCCTTGGAGCATTGTGTAATGTCAGCATGAAGAAAGTGCCCTCCCCCCCACAAAATCTAAACTCACAATCATTAAGATATGTCAAAGGGACATAGGAGCCAACTGAAAGAGCACATTATAGCCAAGCTGGAACTATTCGAGCAATAAAATATAGTGGATTAATACCAAAAGTATAAAATAAACATCATTGCATCCATACTGATATAAATGCATGGTTGATTAAATAAGTAAATGGGGAGAAGAGACTAGTCTAATGCACAGAAGAATTCCAAATAGTTTATGTAGATATTCCTCTCTTAAGAAGATAGAACAAAACTATCCACATTTTGGAAGTGGGCTGTGCCTAGTGGTTGTCTTCCAAAGAGTATGAAAAGGGAACCATTGCTCCACTCAGTGTTTTTAGACCCTATACACAAGGGCAATTTAAGTTTTCATACTTTTTTAAATTTCTGGGATGAAATTATTGGGTTTTTACTAGCTAATTCCTTTGCTCTTACTTAGGTCACTGTTGCAGTAGCTACTGAAATCTAGGCGCTTTCTAAAGTGTGTAACTTTTTCAACAATTAAACAGAAAAAGAACTTGAGATAATTCAATTAAGAGTAATGTTTGTAATTTGATTCTTTGTTATGATCAGGTAAGGTGAAAGCTATAAAGAACAAATACTCATTAAATACAGTCTTCTAAAAATATTCCCAGAGATTTAAATTCCTAGAATGACTTTTAAATAAATCTTATTTATTTTGAGGGCATAAGTATATAATCATGAATACTCATAATGTTGCCAGTTTATTCTTCTCTCTCATGGTCAAAAAAGCATTTATTGACTGTAGTTTTATATGCATGTTATGACAGAGGCAATCCTTGACTTTAACTGTACCTGCATATTCACACAATATGTGTTAACACCTCTAAAGGACTTTCCTATAGCAATAACTCCCTTGAAACACATTGTTTTAGTAACTGCTTAATGGTGTTTCCTGACAAACCAACCGTTCCATTTTGTTTTATTTATACAGAAGTGTCTTTAAAATTAACTAAATATTTTATTACCTTTTTCCACATGTTATAAAATTAGTAGAAAACAGAAAAATGAAATTACTGATTCTTGTGATACTACAATCAAAATGATGTAATTATTCTGTGTGGCAAAGCACTGAATCTTTTCATCTCAGTTAGGTATTCATTAAAATTAAGTTGTATAAACAGTGTGCAAAGGATAAGAACACAAATTATACACACACACGTGTGTGTGTGTGTGTGTGTGTGTGTGTGTGTATGTGTGTATGCCCGAAACAGTGCTTAAGAGAATTTCTAAAGAGGGAGCTACTGTTGTGAACCTAAAAACAAATTTAAAGCAACATTTTTTTTTCTTTTGAGTCCAACACAAAGAAAAGTTAATAAGTACATAAAACTGTTGAAAAAGTGAGATCATTCTTTTATCAGGAGGAAATAGTGACCAAATGTTTCCTCACCAAGTTTCAGAAATATGTAATAAAACATTTCTTGTTTGGTTCGTGGTGATTTTCCTACAAAATTCTTACAAAATCACTGTAAGCATGTCCTTTTAAAAGTCATATTTTCTAAGAAATGCCATTTTCAGATTGACTGACAACTAAAATGTGAGGTAAAATTTACATAAAAATATCATTTATTAATGTTTATTGTTTAAGCTGTGCTTCTGATGTTTTAAAATTAAAGTTCATGGAACTTTTCACAAAATCTGAAAATATATATTATAATTTGAGAGATTTTAATCATTATTTTTATGTCTAGAGTAAAAAAAAAACTTCCTTTATAACATGTATGTCTCAAATTTGTCCTCAAATTTTATAAATTAGGCTTTTAGGTAAGATTTCAAGATTTCTTTATGAATGAAAGTGAGATATGCTTATAGTTGCAAAAGTCAGTGAATAAATAATATTCTTATTTTTCTCATCTATAAAATAGAATCATTATAACAGCTACAAATAATGCTGGTAATGTAGCCAGCACAAATCATACATGAATAAATGGTCCAGTGTTAAAATTTCTCTTTTTAAGAATCTGTCCACTTCCTCTAAGTGGAAAATTCAAGTAAATTTACTGTGGTTAGATTTGTGGGGTCTAGTAAAAGACCTTACTACACCCACCCTGTAGAGAGCCAGTCATTATCTTCTCTTTCTCTGATTCCTGTGGTCTTTAGAGTTCTTTTCCATGAATCTAGCTATTCCATTTCATGTTGCTTTACATAATAGGTCCTTTTTGCTCAGGTGTCATGGCATTCCACAATTGCTTTATAAAACGTAGAAATTGCACTTCACTGCAAAGTGAACACATTCTCAATCCCTAACAGAGTGTCCTGGCACATATTGATGAATGAATGAATGAATGAATGAATGAATGAATATATATATAAATATATTAATAAATGACTAAATTCTTATTATAATTACTACCAAGTTGATTATCTTATTAGCCTCCATGCTTCCAAAGATATAGCAAGGAAAAAAATTCACCATTACTAAATCTTACCAAAGTGAATAAAAATAATAAAAAAATGTTGCCTGATTTGCCCAGAGAAGGACATTTTTTTTCATCATATTTCTTTAAAAACATAATGTTTTATTAGAGCCATTTTCATTGAGACTGAATGCTAAATAAAGGTTATGGTACAAGAAGCAAATTAGCTTGATTAGCTTCTCAAGCTAGATTATTGGTAACTTCCATTCAAAATTATATCCGTGATTACCCACCTTGATGTATGAATGTAACTTTGCCATCTTGAGTATGAAATGTAACATATATAAAAGATAAACACTTAGGAAAATCAAACAGATACGCATTTTGTTTACTGAAAATTCTAATCAATGCAAAATAGATACAGTAAGGTTTTAGACAATGCAAAGTTATGTGAACTTATAGAATAATTTGCTTAATGTCTGTCATTTTTATTTCAATTAGCCATAAAAGTTATATGGGAAGATATTAGAATGGCTGACTGAAATATCAAAGAACATTGTAGCCTTGTTTGGTTTTTCTTCTTATGCTTTACATTTCTAAAACAATCAAATTCCCAGTTTTGGCTTGAAATGCAACAATTCGGTGGCTGATCAATAGTGAAAGATCTATAAGGAGGTAGAAAAAAATAGTTAGATGGGTTTTATTCTATGTTAAGTGGTTACTGCCTTGGTCCTGTATACAAAGGAAGGTGGAGTCACAATTACCTTACCTGACATTTTTCAGACTATATTGAGGACTGGCAGAGGATGGGTGTGGTTCAAGGGTAAGCTTTATTCAAAGGGTTTTTGTAATCCTCCTCTTTGACTAGCCCTAAAAACATGACTATG
The DNA here is from genome assembly GCF_001890085.2 of Hipposideros armiger. Lineage (NCBI taxonomy): Eukaryota > Metazoa > Chordata > Mammalia > Chiroptera > Hipposideridae > Hipposideros > Hipposideros armiger. Next base: position 570,101 of record NW_017731812.1, on the reverse strand, counting down.
TGTCATTTTTTTAGCTCCCCCAGGAAGATGAAGGGAAGACACCATAAAATGGGTACTTATTAGGAAGGCAACTAATAACAACTTTGATGACACCAAAGTAAAAACTAAGTGAGACATGAAATGTCTATTTAAGAATTATTTTGGCTTATCATCTTGAAATAAATGTACATTAAACATTTATTTCATTTGCTCTACAAACCTTTGTAAATATCGTACCTATACACTGATTCAGCCAAGGACATATAGAAATCAAAAGGAAAGTCGTGGTCTACCCCAGTTTATAAAAACCCATCAAACATAGCCACAAATAATGCAAATGGACTTCATGAGTGAATAAAGAATAGAAGAGAGAGCAAAATAGAAGAGATGTAACCTAAGATGTATTTGCACATAGCTGAGTTTTGAGAAAAGATATATAGTTATTTTTTTAATTCTATAGTTAGAGGTCATTGGTATGACCACCTATTTTTTCAATAGATGGTAGAAAATAAGCAGTATTGTATAGTAGGATGAGCAGAATTAATTAATTTTGGAATTCCAATTCATTCCAAATATTGAACTGCATTCCAAGTGTTATACATACTATAAAATTTTAATGAAACAAAGTAAAAATAATTTTATGTCTAAAAAATAAAGCATTCCAAACTTCAATTCATATTATAAGTCAGTATGTAATGTGTGATTTATTCTGTTTTAAATATGCATGCATGGATCCTGAATATCTTTAAAATACAATATGATTGGGAAAGAAATAGAAAACATTTAACTTTCACTTTTGTTTTTATATATCTTGCAATAAATATTATTTTGAACTAAAAATAACTTTAAAAATTCTACTTCTTTGTCTAGAAATTTTCTCTAAATAATATAAATGATTTTGCTAAACAGAGTAATTATGAAGATGAGTAATAGATTCTGCTGTTTTGACTCTTTCTCTGTACTAAGCTTTTGAAATTGCTTTGTTCCTGTTGTACTATTTCACTCCTAATGTCTTCATACAGCTATGTCTGAGTCTATGTTAAAAAAGCATTCCAGAGTTGCTTGGTACCAATTAATTTGTGATATGAACAAAGTTACTTTCCTCACTTACTGTATTTTTTGTGACTTTTGGTTTTTCAGTAACAGAAATACAGCTATTAATAGCAGAGAAAATAGCAAACTCGTATTAACTCTTCATTTTATGAATGTTCACAAAATTGTGATCTTTTCAAGGACCAAGTATTATGAAAATACAGATGAAATAAACCTAATTATCCATTTTATTATGTAAAAGTTATGTGCAAGATAAATGCTGCTATAACTACCCAACCATATGTATTAAGATAAGGTACATATTTTAGATGGGCGGTAAAGGCAAACAATAATGAAAAATTTAGGAATATGAAGTACATTTTCTTGCCACCAAAGAAACACAAAGCCTTGTACCTCATTTTCCTATTTTTAATTTACTTGCAATACAGTATCAGATGTTAAAATGAATAAAATATCATAAATTACTTCAGTGTAAAACATCCTGTAGATTTAAAAATGGCATGCTTATTAATAACATTATGAAGTGATAGAATTGTGATATCATTATTATAATGATTTATATGATCATATTTTAGATTGTCTTTTTCTAATTGAAAACTAGAGACATACTGGTTCAGTCTCCTAACATTTGCTATCTTCAACAATAATACTTCAAAATAGTCTGGACTCTGTTCAAACCAGCAGCATGTAAGCACTATTATCAATATTTATCAGACATTTAACTATTTAAAATCCATCCTTGCATCTTTTTATTCAAGCTTTTTTATCTGTTAATATTTGGGTCAATTCATGAATTCTCCAGAAGATATAGCTGTTTCCTAGTCAAGTATTGAAACCATTGCTTGAAAAGCTGTTGGCTAAAGTTAAAAGTAGGTATCATCTGTACAGGAAAAAGGAATGCTATTGTTTATTTTGTTTGTATAATGACCTCAGAAATGGGATTGAATCAATGAAGTATATAAGCATGAAGTATGCTGTAATGTTCTTTTCCTTTAAAATAAAGAAACTTTAATACAATGAAGCCATTTATAAAATATCATATGAAGAGGGAGAGAATCCTTTAAAAGGATACAAGAAAAGCTTTCCTTCCAAACACTAAAGGAAAATATCAACTTCAAGCAGCAGGTATATAACTCATATTTTTAAACCCTTTAAAAGTGATTATTTTATATTTTATAATATTCATTTAATTTTTAAATTTTAATTGACTGGTTTCATCTAAAACAAATACATGTCAAAGAAATCAGTATATATAGTCTTTCAAATCATCTTTTTATCTTGATAACATTTTCATTGGGAAAATGTTCCAATGAAGAGTGATAACATATAAGTATACTTGTCATTTATTGAGTGCTCAGGATCAACTAAATACTGAATAAAGTTCTTTATAATTAATCTTTATAATTATCATGTAAGATAGGCATTATTATATCTATTTTGAAAATGAGTAAATCTGAGGCTTAGAGAGGTTAAGAAGCATACCTAGATTGACACAGCTAAAAAATGGTCAAGTCCTTAAAATTCAGGTCTATCTAATTTCAAAAGCCACATACACATTTAATCACACATTCTATCCATTTTATGCAATGCCCACATTGACAGGACTTCAACATATACAGAGAGGTATTATAGTCATTAATTATTTTAACCATTCATTTAATGGTTAAAGACATCCGACATCAGACATTTGAGTAATTCTACTGGAACTTTTTCACTGTTATTGGATTAAAGCAACTTTGAGATTGTACTGCTAGAAAGGATCATGCATGATATTATCCATGTGCAAGATTGTAAATAGTATCAGAATGTAAATAAATAATTCTGATCAAGTCATATAGGGGGCTGTAATGTGCTGCTAAAGCACCATTATAAGTGAAACAAGAAAACACACACACACACACACACACACACACACACACACACACACACACACACTCACACACTTTTCTGGCCTCCAGTGACTAAACACCCTCACTCATAATTGAGTTTTACCCTGTTGGCTCAACGTTTCTATAATAGTACCTGTGTTTCTCACACAGAGAAAACATTTGGTATACACAGCAGAACTTAAGAAATGCTATGTCAAATCAGATAAATATGAAAACAATATTAATTGAAAGGTGAAAATTAGAAGCTAGAGTGGATTTTGATGTCTTTGTGCATATTAAAAGGTGGCTTTGACGAGTAGACCTGAGTCATACTGCACAACTCAGAATAGCATAGTTTCGGGATAAAGGTGAGAAATGGAACAAATTGGGTCATGTTGTTATCTGTCAAGATACAAATATATATTAAGAACTAGAAAATGTTTTGTTCTTTCTTTTTACTATCAAAAAGTGAGCTGTATACTCAAACAGCCTAGGCTTCTTTAACTGTTCATTCTAGAGCAGTCATTCAGCAAACTGTACCAATTTCCGTTGAACACATGTATATTCTTATTCTGTCCTCCTTCCTAAAATAATGATTTATGAGGTCAGAAAATTAAGTTTGCAAACTCATCCTAGAAAAAGTGCTACATACCTCATTGTTGAATATCACTACAGTCACCTTCAAAGTACTCCCCTCGGGAAGCTATGCACCGATGCCAGCACCTATCCACCCTTCAAAGCAATTTTGGAACTCTGCCTGGAATGGCCATCAGAGCTATTGTCATATTACCTTCGGTGTCCTGAATATCATCAAAATGTCTTCCTTTCAATATTTTCTTTATTTTGGGGCAAAGAAATAAGTCATTGGGGGCCAGAGTAGGTGAATATGGAGGGTGTTCCGATATAGTTATTTGTTTACTGGCTAAAAACTCCCTCACAGACAGTGCTGTGTGAGCTGGTGCATTGTCGTGATGCAGGAGCCTTGAATTTTGGCTAAAAGTTCAGGTCGTCTAACTTTTTCACGCAGCCTTTTCATCACTTCCAAATAGTAAACTTGGTAACTGTTTGTCCAGTTGGTACAAATTCATAATGAATGTTCCCTCTGATATCAAAAAATAGTTAGCAACATCATTGCAACAAGTTCGCTAACCTAATTGTCAGAACTTGTATTATCACATAAAATAGCCCTCCTTTTATGTGTACTTCATATTGTGCGGATTCCCTCCATGTCTGGGGTCCTAAAATGGGTCAGTGAGTCCAGGTGTTATCTAAGAAGTGCTGGAATTTTTTGAATTCTAATCATAGCCCATTTTAGTTTTCACCATTACCAACTGGAGCTTACTGAAATTTTCATTCTTTCTTCCTTTGAAAGTGACTCTGTGATTCTGATCAATTCAGTGATATAACTTCAGAGATGGTTGCTTAATGTATGTAGTTCAATTCCTACAGTCTAGAACATAGTCATTCTGTACTTGGTAGGTTATAAGAGTATTCACTTAAACAAGCATATAGTCCCATTTCTTCACTTTAGGAAAGCTTGTGTTTTTTTAGAGCATCTCAATTACCTTGATAAATGGATACCTAGGAAAAAGGAATGCAGTTTTTCTTGGAGTCATAAATTAACACATGCAGAGGTTGAAGAGGGGAGAGTCTATTTATGGCATGCGAAGAAGTATAGTTTGGCTGGAAAACAAGGCAAGAAGAGAAACAGGGTGGTAAGTTTGAAAAGTCAGCTTTTTTAGTTAGAATAATAATAGAATTGCCAACGTAGAGCAAAGTGCTTTGAAAGCTCAACAAAATTCCACCTTACTGGGGATGGAGAGGGATATCATCAAAGCTTTTCCAAAGAGAAGACTTTTGAGGGAAACATTAATTACTCATTAAATATTTAGTAATTCAGCTCTGTTGGATGTGCAGGTTAAAATAATTAAAAACAAAGGCAAAGTTTATTTTATTACTAGGTGGGTAGAATTGCCACAGATTAAAAGAGAGAATGGACATAGAAGGAGGAGCAAATTTGGTGGGTGGGGAATGGGTTGGGTTTCACAAATGTGTGTAGGTGGAAATGCATCCTACACATTGGGACATTGTCGATAATGGCGCTGAAGTATTAGGTCTGGAGATTCAGATTTGGTTGAAATTTAAAGGCATCAAAAGCATAAAAGTGTATGTGATCATCCAAGACTGTGTATAATGAGAAAGAAAGGATAAGATAAAAAGAGAAAAGAACATAGTAATATTTAGGCAATAAGTAAAATAATAATAGAGTTTACACTTGTATATATCATTTAAAACTTTATGAAAAGCATTTGTTGGAACTTGATCTCACATCTAAGCAATTACTTTTATTATTTTCCTTGGCATATTGTACATGTAACAGTGTTCACTTATTCATTTATTTTAATTCATTCAGTATAAATATTTAATTATCATTCAATAAGAATTAAAAACTAATAGGTGGTGACTGAGTAGCTTTTTTGCTCTTTTATTTGGCAGCGTTTGTAAATACTATGGAAAAGTATCCATTGTTTTAAAAAGTAAATTATTACCCTATTCATTTTTGCAAAGTAACAAAAAAGAAAATCCTGTCATCTTTAATTAAACCTCTTGATTTAAAATTCTCATTTCCTAAGTTTTTATGTGTTGATGTCAGAAACTATTTGTCTTTCCTGAGTAAAACTTAATTTTAAATAATATACATAATGACAGTGTTTCAAAGTTTTTATGAGCTCTATCTATCTATCATCAGTCCATCTTTCTATCTACATTTTGAAAAATTTTCCTCTCTCTGGAAGACTTTTATCTTCTATTTAAGTGACCTCTTTAATGACCTAAAGAAAGAAGAGTCCTCATTCTTGTCATAATAGAATATTGATTTATTTGTATGTTTGTTTTAACTATAAGGGTACTACATTAACTATGCAAACTCTAGCATAATCAGAGTAGCCTGAAATTCACTAGATGCAATCATGTGCTATATATCTCAATTAATCTTGCAGGCTGTGGCTAATCACATTCCCACCAGGCAGGATCACAGAACTCATAGAGCCAGGATTATTAAAATCCATATTTCACGTTAACAGCCATGTGGTTGAGATTAGTTCCTAAGTACTAATGCACCTATCATAAATTCCTCCTCTCTGTTGTCTTCTGAAATACTGCCCTGTCAGAAGATGAAAACTACATGATGCATATTGAGAGCCAGTTTACAGTAATTTTTTTTTCTATTGGTTAAGTAAAATTTCTCTTCATCCCTCACTGATTTTAAATGCACGATAGAACATAAATGGTATTTAAGTCTCCTATGTGAAATGTGATAAAGGCCAAGGTGATCAGGTTTTCTCATAAAGCATAAGTATTTTCATTTAACTTATTGTCCAAAATGAATCTTAGCTAAAATGATAATTAATGATTGCATCTTTTAAAAAAATCATTGCTCTTTTACATGTCCAAATTCATTTTTTCTTCCAAGATTATTAAATATTAAACGCTCCTGAATAATCTACACATTTAGTTGTGCATGAATTCCAAATGAAAATGAAATAAGCTACAGTGAAGATAATAATTAACCAAGACTCAAAATACCTCAGTTTTAGCCTTGGCTCTGTTATTAAGTGAATAATTTAGAACAAGTCAAATAGTCCCTGTTTTTTAAAAGATTTGTATGAAATCTGCATTTGACTTTGTTTCCTTCAATCTGATAACTAATCACCTGGAAGAAAATGAAGAAGCAAGCTCAATCTTTATTAACCTGAGTCTGAAATACATCCATGTGAGAGGTACCAAGAAACATTAATTCTCCTTGTTAAAACTTAGGGTACTCCCTACGATGCCTCAGCATCTTTTCTAAAACATTCTGTATTATAGTATTTATTTGGTGAATGTTAAACAAAGTTTAGAAATGTACCCATTTTGGCCAAAATGGGAAACCTATCATTTTTGTCATTATTAATAAAACAACGGCGTGTATAAGTACATTAAAAGATATAAAGTATTTCCATTAGCCCTTTAAGAGCATTCTTAAAATGTATGCCCTATATAGAGTTATTATTAATATACTTGGTTTGTCACCAAATCTTTCTGTACCCTTTTTCTACAGAACTTTAAATATGGAAGTGAGCAACCTTCAGAGGGCAAACTTTAAAGCTAGAGAATAAATTATGACCTAAACCACTGTCCTTGATAAATAACTATAGAGAAATGTTCCCTAGCTTGGTATAAAATTCACATCTTTCCCTAACATATGAAATACAGAGAAAATATTATAGCTATGAAAAATGAATACTGCTGTAGAACTTAAATTTTCAGACCTTTTAAGAAAATAGATGTTAAGCCTTGCTATTGAGTTATTATAGTTTTCACATGCATATACATAGAGATACTTTAAATAATTTTCCATTTAATAATTTAAACATTTAAATACTGCACTTGACATTTGCATGACACATACATAGTCATACTGCAAAACAATGTCACAGTCAATTAATCACATAAAACTGAAAGACTAAAAGATTAAATATTGTAGAAACATAAAAGTGAAAAGATGCATTAACTTTCTCTTTTGAACATTATTGGTTAAAATAAGATGCTTTCATAGTTCTAATTAGATACCAGAAAGAAACAAATCTCTGATTTGTTAGGACTTAAGCATTGCCAATATTACATTATCTTTCTTCATTTTTCTTCTAAATTGTTTTTCTTTCTTACTCTTTGGTGAATGCATCCATACTTGAAGCTAAAGAAAGAAGTGCCACAGCTTCCCTTTTACCAATGTCGCCAACATTCTTACAATCAATGGGGCTAAAAAACTTGTGGGGCCATTTTAACTAATTCCCTCTGTTCTTTTATTCAAAGTTGCAAGTTCTGTCAAAGGTGGGTTGTAGCCTAAATTTAACACTTCTCTTTTTCCTTGATACTATTCCTGTTCATTTCAAACAACTTAGAATTTATTTTAATTAGATTATGGCAAGAGCCTCCTAGTAATGTTTCTGTCTCCCTTCTTCCCTTATTCAAACCCCCACCCTCCTTACACCTCTATTGGTAATGTTTTTCAAACCCAAAACGATTCTTGGTATGCCTTTCCGTTTAAAACCTTTCAGTGGTTTCTAAATGTTTTCACCAATAATATGAAAATGACTTATTTAACTAACCTTATTAGGCACATCATCTTCTCTTGCTGACATAAGCTTGATATTGCTACAGTAACATTCTGTTTACCAGGAATTCTTTTACATATTTTACAAATTTTTTTTTCTATTTAGGATACCCAACTCGCCTAGGCCCTTGTGCCTAAATTGGCTGTTCATCAGAATTCCTTATGCTTGTTAAACATACACGATAGCAAGATGTCTGGGAATCTGGTTTTAACAATTATCTGAAGAAATTCTGATGTAGGTGCTATGGCATGCAGGAATCACACAACTTGATAATCTTTTGCTTTTTTAAAAAAACATATCTATAATATTTGTCCTAACCTAGAACAAGCATTTGGTTTTTTCCTCAAAAAATCCCTTTCTGGTCTCATAAAGTTTCGGGGTAGATCAACAAATTGCTTATATCATTAAGAATCCGCAAATCTGAGATTAAAACTCAAGTCAGTCTGATTTCATAATGCATAGCCTTTTTGTGATTATACATTACCCACCTTTGTGCAGAAATTAGGATTCACCCCAGAGTTAGTGTTTGGGCCAAGTGATAATGAAAGGGGGGTAGCTGCCTAGATGTTCTGAAATTTTCATATCTCTGACCTCACAATTTTTGCAATTTAAGAATATTTGCAAAAAAAGAAAAAAATTACTTTTTAGAATTTTCTTATTCCTCCTGATTATTCCTATTCTTTTTTTTTTAAGATTTTTTAATTGGGGAATTGGGGGATGGGAACAGTGCTGGGGAATTGGAGGAAGGGGAACAGACAAGTTGCTGTCCTTTTGTTCTTCAGTCTAGTTGTGGAGGACATTGCTTCACTGGCCCAAGTTGGCACCATCATTGCGCTCTTCCCGGCCGAGGCAGATCGTTCGCCGGCTTCTGGACGGCTCCTCACTGCGGCTGCTGGCCGCTCACGCTGGCTGCTGGCTACACACAGTAGCCCATGGCAACCCACTGCCACAGGGGCTGCAGCCTACGCTCTCGCCAGCAACTCTCAGCAGCCCAGCTCCAGGTTGAGCTGTTGTTCAGCATCTTAGCTGTAGAGGGCAGCGTCACTCGCCCTCATATGTGGGATCCGAACCGGGGTCCTCTGGCGTCCCAAGCCAGCTCTTAACCATCGCGCCACTCGGTCGGCCCATGATTATTCCTATTCTTATTATTCTATTTCATTTTCCTTTGACTCCTCCCTATTTTAAAACCAAATTCAGGAAAGAATTACTGGTTTGTAAATTAGTTGTGTTAATGGTTTTCCATTATCCCAAATTTTTAAATATTGGAAAAACTACAAAAAATCAGTATAAGTACTGTTGATTTTCAAACTTTTATGGGAAAAAAATGTAGGAATGATTTGTAATATCATAGAGAAGATGTCAACTGAGATTTCTGATTAAAAAATCCGGTTTAGCTTAATTACCTAGATGTATTTAAATAAAAGGTCATATGATTTACTGGAATGAGCTCAATGTGCCTCGGCTTGATTCCCATCTAGTCAGACAATTTATTGTCAGGAAATACTAGAGTAAATTGTTTAATCTCAGCCAAATATTTTCATCTGTGAATATAAATGATATCAAGTTTGAGTTCTAAAATATGACAATATGAGTAAAGCAGCTTGTACAATAGTAGGTTCTTTAAAATTATGGTTATTAGTACTTATGCAAGAAAAGACAAAACTCAAAGTGTGTTCTTCTTACTTGCAGTGATTTAAATCTAAACTTTTCATGAACACATCTAAACCTTTCCAATAATGTCACAGTGCTCCTTGCATAATGGAAGCAATACTGGAATTAAAGTCTCTAGAACTGGGTTTGAATTTAGGTCTATCATTTTTCAGCTGTTATTACCAGGAAAAATTTCCTTTATCTCTCTAAGCTTCAGGTATTTTTTTTCCATCTGTAAGTAAATGATAATATACCTTCACAGAGTTGTTAAAACGGTTGAGTTAGATAATGTATGTGAAAAGGGCCTAGCGCAGATGTTACTATAACTTAAATCTACAAACATGAATACATACATCATGGTTGTAATGTTAATGGATTTTAACATTTTTCTAGTTCTGATTTTGTTTCGTTCAGTATATGGTTTATTTTCAAGAATGTATCATTTAGTTCTTTTCTTTTTTTTCGTAAAACAAAAGTTTACAAACACTTATATAGCACTTGTCATGTGCTTGGCACTACATATGTATTTTATAATACAAATATAAAATCATTTAAAACATAAAACAACTCTATGAACAAAATTTTATCACCATTTTATTGATGAAGAAATTGAAACATAGAGGGGTTAAGTAATTTGCCCATGATCAATCAGCCGGCAGAACGGGAACTAAATAACCCATGAGGTTTCAGTCAGCTTACTTTAGGGGTGAATGACTCTTGCCTTGCTAGATTGTAGCAATCTTCCAACCTGGGCCTGCAATGATTAAATATTTCCCATAAACCCTTCTTCTAGCAAAGAAGTCTCTCTACCCAATGATTCAAAGGAGCAATGAATTTTGAATAACCAACTTTTTGATCTATGAATTAACCAGAGACGACTATACATTGGGCTACTTTATTTATAAAAATGACCCATAGGACTATGATGAAAATTTTGTTCTTAACAAAATGTCTTTCTTTCAGTGAACATGAGATCCAGATCATACACATTTTTTAAAAAAAAATCACTCAACTGTATGATTGCCAATAAGATTTTTAGAAAGTGAATAACACCTCTAATAATTAGGCTAAATGTGCCAAAATTTTTCCCTAATTTTTTTAGTTTTAAAAGTTTTAGTCTGTATTTTTCACATATCTAAATTCTAAATATTTAAATTATTCAAAAATTAATGTAAACACTATATGTGCACATCCATGTGATTATACTTATAAAAATAAAGACAAACACACAGACACATGTATATAATTATATATATAAACCTCACCAGAGTAATAGATGTGTTTCTGGGAAATATTTTGTAAATTAAACATTCTGAAGTTGAAAAATATTTCAATTAAACCAGGATAATTGCAAATTAACAGGTATTTAATAAGCAAAGACTGCTCTTATGTTTGGAGTAAATCTTAATGGAAATTTGAAAAGGACTTATTAAGGTATTATAACACATCATTGAGTTTGGATTAATGGGATTTGTATTAAGGAAAAGATATGAAGTGAATTTATGCCCTTTGAGTTTTTTGTTGAAGAAAGGGATTAGATAAGTGTCCTTAGGTTTTGAGTTATATATTAGAAAAAGATGTAACAAAAGTTGATTGCTGAGAAGTGTTCTTGGTGTTTATTTTACATTTATATCAGTGAGGAAAGTAGAATTGGGAGTTCTGCATTTGCTGTGTCTTTACCCAAGTCACCCTGTCTTCCTTCCTCTTCTAGAAATGTTTCATATTCTACTTTTATTGTACTGCTAACATTTTTTGTTCTAAAACAAAGAATGTATATTGTAGGCAGAGTTTGCTGATTTTTATCCCTGCGGTCACTCATAAATATAATATAATATTCATTTCCTTGGCTGACACGTTTCCATATACATACAGTCAGGGTACTTTCTGTAGCTCTATTCCACAGCTGCTCTTTCCTCATCGCTGCTGCCCAGCATCCCTACTCTGTGGCAAGACCCCAACATGGACTCCTTCACAGAGCCTTGCCCCATTCATTCACTGTGGTCCCTACTCTAACATTCAAGGATGCAAAACACCCTAAACTTTCTGCACACTTGTCTCTATTCACGCTCATAAAACTAACACAGCTGCGCTACTTTAGCAGAAAGTGAGAGAGAAAGTTGTTGTTTGTGAATCTGCGTTGGCAAGAAAGGAATGATGATGAGACTGAATAAATAGTGCCTGTAAGGAGACATAGCCCCTACCCCAGCCCCTATTCTAGATGTGTGTATGAGGGTGAATAACAATTGCCTACATCCCAGTGTGACACTTTCAGTAAAGCAGGAATCTCGCATTCTGGGAAATACAATGTAAAATGATGCTAAAACAAGTTCATTGTTACAGGATTGAGAACATATTCCAAAACTAGCAAAGCATTCTGGATGTTTAAAGGAGTAATAGGTATGCTCAGCAAAGGACAAGAAAGGAAAAGGGAGAAATCAATAATTTTGAATGAGTAAAAAATTCTTTAAAAGTGCCTTTTTCAATGAATTGATTTACTAAGTATATTTGGAGCACAACTAAAAAATAAGGAATTTAGAGTTTTACATAAAATATAAGATTGACATTTAAATTTGAATTTCAGGTGAAGCATAACTTTTTTTTTAGTATTCATGTGTTTTGTGTATTGCATGTGACATATGGAGGAGTTCTTTATTTGTTCAATATAGCGATCCTAGTCAGATATATTAACTGTAATCATTGCTAAAATTCCCGATGGGGTTTTAGAAAACTATTTTTCAATTTTTATTCCATCTGATAAATAAACCTTGATTTTTATAAATAATCGACCAAGCTTTAATAAATTTCTGTTAAAAATGGTAATGTTGATCCAAGCAACTCTATGGAGATAAGTGATATTGATAAATCTCTTTCTTGGCTTTTTATAATTTCTATCATATATTCTTCTAAAAGAAAGTAGCATGCTCATGAGATGGAGATGATTTAGGTGGTTACATTTTTATTTCATGGTTCGATCCCAGCTGTATCTCCTATTTACTTTTTCTTAGAATTCAGCAAAACTATAATAAAACAATTTTACTTTCATATATGATATTTCTTACAAACTAAATATTCTATGTTCTCTTATTAATCTTTCCAAGAGATACTTTTTAAACATATTCTTCATGTAAATGCTGGGCTGGAGTGAACTGCATAACAAAATGTTGGAGTGGAAATTGCTTACTGTATTATAAATGTGCATATGAGGTGTGATAAAAAATTACGGTGAATGCTGCCGCCGAGTACCATCCAACGGAAAGGCAGGGATCTTCAGTACAGGACGAGGCGCATTGAACCTTAGTAACAGTGTGTGACAAGTTTCAACATGTTCAATGTAGTTAGTATGGTGTGAGCTATAGTTGAGAGAAGGTGTGTTTTAAAGTGTGCCATAAATCATGGATCACGAACAAAATATTAACATAGCATTTTGTGTTACACATCACTTCTGGTATGGTAATTTCTGTCAAATGAAAGCATTACAACGTGCTCTCATCCACTTTATTCACCGGATCTGGCACTGTGCAACTTCTAGCTTTTCCCCAAAGTCAAAATGACCATGAAAGATAAATGTTTTAAATTGATTCAGAACATCAAGGCAGCCACGACAGTGCAACTAAAGATACTCACGAAAGAGGACTTCCAGAATTGCTTAAGAAAGTGGCAAAAACAATAAGATAAGTATGTTCAAAGTGAGGAGGAGTATTTTGAGAGGGATTAATGGCAATGTGTCTTTTAGTGTAATAACATTTTTTTAAATTTAAATATTCACCATATTTTTTCATCGCACCTTCTATATGCTCACAGATAAAAATATGGAACCCAGTGTACTGCTAACCACTAAGATTTCATCTCTTTCACTTAAGGGCATAAACTACACATTTTCAGAACTAGGAAAACAGTTCAAATACATGTACTTTGAGTTTGAATGCAGCCAAACTCAAAGCATTTTATTGTAGAAAGTAAATGCATTTTTCCATTTAGAGAACGTATTATTGAAAAAAAAATCTTGCTTTCTATGTACATTGTAAAGGAACAAAAGCTGGAAAATTGAATTATCTGCATAGCTGAGCAAAAAGTAGCTATTCTGTGCTTGATATCAGTCAAATGTTTTTAATAGAACACTTAGATTTTGTGAACATGATTAGGACCCGGCATGACTTTGAAATTTCCCCTAGACACAGAATAACTTGTGTTTCAGACAGCCCAGAACTTTGGGAACATATTTCCATTTAGTCTTAGAATTTAAAACTTAGGCATATCATCAATGTAAAAATTATATTTGTACTTCTGAAGTTCAAATATAATCATCATAATAATATGATTAAGTAAATAAAATATATTTTAATTTAGCTACAGAAAAATGATTACATAAATTATAAAGCCCTTGTTGGCAGTAGCTCTGTAGTATTTTACCAAAGGGAAGTATTACATTTCATTGTAGATTCTTTTTGTGTTATACAGATTACCTGTGCATACTCATTCAAAAAAACAAAACAAAACAAAACAAACAAACGAAAGGATTGAAACTAGCATAGCATGGATTTGAGTTTTATTTTTACTTGTAGCTTATAGAAAGAAAATATTTTATTTTAGAGTCTTGAGCAGGATCATCAATCTTTACTATCTTGAACTCTACATTACAAAAGGAATTTACCTAGTGAAGCACAATGTCTGATGGTTTCCTTTTCTGGCTAGGGAAAGAAAAAAGAAATCAATACTAAGTGTCCGCTTTTCAAATGCTCTGTGTATCATGCTGGTTGTTTTATGGACATTATTTTATTTACTCAAAGAAGAATATTCCTATTTTAAAGACAGTCATTATCACCCATTTTTATAGGCAAAGAAATGGGGGCTCAGGGAGTTATAATAAATGGCTCAAAGTCACACCAAAGGAATAATGACATTCAAGTCAAGTGCCAAGTACCATTTAATTAATAAATCTCATGTTATGTTCACTATATTCTGCCTAATTGAAAGAGACTATCCTTTGTTTGATGGAAACATAATTATGCATACTATTAATGTATCAAACCATTTAGACTGGTTGACCTACAGTTCGCATAGAGAGCAGCCTTCAAGTTGCCCCCCTCCTAGAGAAAGTTTTGGGAATGATAGGCACTAATGAGAATGGTGGCTAGCAAGAGTTGTTGAATCTGAAAGCTTGCATTTGAATCCAGACTATACCATTATTTAACCTTTTTATGACTTCATTTTTCTCAGTCATCATTTTTCTCTTACAAAATGGAGATAATAATAGTACCTAACTTAGTTTGTTATCAGGAATGAAAGAGATAATGTAAAGCTCTTAGAAGGATTCCTGAAACATAGTATTTCATAAATATTACCTAATTGATTTGCCTAAGAAATTTTATTTTGTAACAGCAGCGAGTAGGAAAGAGCTTTGAGGAGAGAGGAGCCTAAATAAAACATAATGGAATAGAACAGTCACTAGGGTTTAGATTGTGAAGGCCAGCAGTTGGAAACGCTGTTTGTTTGCTTGCTTGCTTGCTTGTTTTAGAGGCTTTATGTAAAATCCACAGGAGAATCCATCTACATCCAGCTGACAGAAGTAAGGGCAGCCTGAGGGCACTAAGAGGTGGAATAGTCAGTGGCTTTCTAAAGAGTGGAAATGGCGAGGCTGCTACAACATTTGATCAGGCCATGAATGTTGTCTAAGGGACCCTGTGCAAGAACAGAATAATGGGGTGAACCCCACAGTCTGCTTTCTGTCCACGTAGTTTCAAGAGCCTTATTTCATACTCTCTTTAATGTCTGGGGTGGCTTTGCCAAGAAGAGTGCATAAAGAGTAGGAAAGCAGGAATTTCAGGTATTAATTGTAATGTGGTATAAAATTGTGTCTTCATATTGGGAAGGTCTAAAACTATTTGACAGATTTTAATATTTATGTCATATGCATCCATGTATTTAGAGAGATGATATACTTGAATCATAATCTCTTTGTTCTGCATATTCATGAATTAGCCCCACCCCCTTAAATAAAATGTGTGTCTAATGTGTTGGGAAAGTAGATTTTGACAAGCACAGATATATTTGAATGACAGATCCATTGACTCCCACAAATTATTTTTTGTTGTTAGAAATAAAGAGGAAACTAAACAGCATAGAAATTCCTTTCCCAAATCATTGTGATATTTTTGGCTTCTACGTATGGTTTTACCCATCTAATTTCAAAGAAGCATTGTTTTGAAAAATTTCATTAGCAAAATGGCCCTGAGGAAATATGTTAGCATTTATACGCTGTATCTTAGAATTTAGCATTATATTACAGTCACTAAAACTTTATATGTTTTCTCTTCCGTCCTCTCAATTGTGAACTCTCTTGGGTCAGCAACTATTTTGTTAATACTTCATGAGTCTGTACCAATTCTTAGTGGAGCAGTATGCCCATTCTGTCTCTGCTTAGGAGACTTTACTGTGCTATTTTAAAATTATGGCTGCTCTTTCTGCTGAAAATTCTCCCCAATCTGGAAGCCTCTGTTGCTGCAATGACATTCTGGCTCCTTCAAGCCTCGGTTTCCTCTGCCATTCCTCCTCAGAGTGAGCTTACCTTCCTCTATCTACAACCAGACCCTTGTCTGGATGCAGGTGTCTATCATGTGCCTTCCAAACTGCCCCCATGCAAGGCCCAGAGACCACTTAACCTCAGTATATCCACCTGGACTTATTAACTTTCACCTCTTTTCCATGCCTCTTTATATATTGTCTATCTCAAAGGACATCAGCACTTAATGCATTGTAATAAACCTTCCACATCAGTGTTCACAGAATTATTGCAACCAATGCTGGTTTAGGAATAAGGCTAGAACTCAATATATTTAGGGGCTTTGTTATAAGTAGTTTGCACCTCCTAACTCTAAAGTAAGAATGTATTCCCAAGAATATGCTAGTAGAATGACTGAAATTGTGTTTTAGAAATTCACTCATTCAACAATTTTTAAAAATGAAAATATTTTATGTTCAAGCATTGTTCTTAATGAAGCAAGTGTTTAAGAAAATTGGAAATACCTTTCCATACTCAAGAAGCATATCAGGGGAGCAGCTAAGTGAATCAACTATGCCTTGATCTTTGTGCCTTTTAAAAATTTGGTAGCATTGGTGAAATCGAAATTGAGCATCTTTCTTCCAATTTTTTTTTCATTTATGTAGTATTGGAACCCACAAATTGTACATCTGCATTTGCTGTTTTTAGATGGCATACCAATTATTTTTCTGTTCTTTTGTAACAAGAATGCAAGGCTATACTATTTGTAGTTTTGTTTTTCAACCTTACAATGCCTGTTGAACTTCCTCGAGTGAGAGTGAATCCAAAGTTATCACTATTCTCTTTAATATAGAAGATTAATGGAAAGACTGGTATATAGTATAGATTAATAACAATTATACACACATTATTTATTTCTAACTACTTAAAATGTCAAAATAAATTCACAGAAGAGCTGTAACTGCCTATAAAAAAAAAGTAGGGAAGTTTCTGTTAGGGATTATGGGAGTGTCCTACCAACAATGCTCTTAGAAATATAAAAAATGATATAGAAAAATTAAGACTACAGTTTTTCCACTTTTCTTTGAGATGGTGAAGGGAGGTGTTTTTTTTTTTATTTTTACTCTTTTCTTTTTAATTAAACAGGTGTTCTGAATCAAACTTTTTTAATCATCACTTTTTAAGCAACATTTGTTCAATTAAATGCAGATAAATCAGAGGTAACATATGGATGTATCCACAATATGGTTCCAAAACTGAATGACAGCGAGATGATAGAAAAATGTGTAATACCAAAATCCATGTGTTCTCCAAATACATATACAGGGGGGAAATTTTTATAGTTTATATGCTGCATAAGTACTTAAACTATTATTCTAAATGGAATGCTTCTGGAAAATGTTCAAAATTATCCTGAAGTTTGAACACAGTATTCAAAGAAGATTATAGCTAGAAAATGGTTTGACTTACGTGGATTCAATTCAGCCATGACAAATCAACACTCAGGACCACGCAGGAATCTGTACCACATTATTCTGCTGTCCATCATTACCAAGTCCCACCCTATGTTATATTTTCTGCATTTTATTAACTCTTTCATTCTGAAATGCCAAACTCTGCTAAAGAATGTCATTTAACTCCCTTCATGGACCTCCATTTGGTCATACCAAAAAATCATCTTCAGGAGTCGTCATGCATCTTTAGGAGTCATTTCATTTATTTTCTGTTAATGACCTTATTATTCATTATTGTTCTTCTTAGCCTTTCCATTGTCTTCTATTTGTACTCATTAATTTTTTTATTCAATCAATAAATATTTATTAGTCACCATGCGGCAGTCACTTTTCTAGATACCGTGGAAAATAACACAAAAAACAAATACAAAAATGCACTTTTTGACAAACTAATTTGTTCCATCATATACATCGTTAATTCCTAAATTTGTTTTAGCATCGATATAACAGATCCTGTTCTCTGCAACTGATCTGGGAGAGGGTCCAGGATGTTTCGAAGTAGTCTTTAGTTACTCTGATATGCAGCCAGTTTCAGTAACCAAATGTAGATGAGTAGAACATGTTTGAAACTTGGAAGAAAAATTTGGGAATCATGGGGTTGGAGATGCTTCTTGAAGCTGTATGATTGTGTAAAGCTGAGAGAAAAAGAAAGTGCAAAGGAGAAAAGACTAAGAGAGAAATTTGAAGCACATCTCTGACCTGGTCACAGGCTTCATAGGGATAAAATATGAGGATGGTAATCCATAGTATCACAAAGAAAGTTAGGACATGATTAAAAATAACTTTAATTGCCATTCACTGAGACCATGCTGTGTATGAAATCAGTGCTAAATGTCACAAACACTAACATGTTCAATTGGTTTTTTTTTAATTTACTTCTATTAGAATATAGTTGGCATACAGTGTTATATTAGTTTTAGCTGTAAAACAAAAATTCGACACATACTTTACGATGTAATCACCATGATAAATCTAGTGACATTCTGTCACTGTACAAAGGTATTATGATATTATTGATTATATTCCCTTTGCTGTACATTACATCCCTGTGACACATTTGTTTTATACCTGGAAATTTGTACCTCTTATTCCCTTTCACCGTTTCCAACAATCTCATTCTCCTCCCCTCTGGCAACCATCAATTTGTTCTTTGCATCTATGAATCATTTCTTTTTGTTTTTTTTGCTCATTTGTCTTTTTTTTGTAGATTCTACATATAAGTGAAATTATATGGTATTTGTCTTTCTTTATATGTTTGGATATTAACCATTTGTTGGATGTATCATTAGCAAATATCTTCTTCCATTCAGTTGGTTGTCTTTTCATTTTGTTGATGGTTTCTGTCACTGTAGAAACACTTTTTAGTTTGATGTAGTCCTAGTTGTTTATTTTTCTTTTGTTTCCTTTGCCCAAGGAGACATATCAAAAGAAATATTGATAAAAGCAGCATCCAAGAGTTTACTGCCTATGTTTTCTTCTAGGAGTTTTATGGTTTCAGGTTTACATTAAAGTCTTTAATCCATTTTGAGTTTATTCTTGTACATAGTATAAGAAAGTGGTTCATGTGTGTGTGTGTGTGTGTGTGTGTGTGTGTGTGTGTTGTTTTGTTGTGTTTGCATTTATCAGTTCAGTTTTCTCAACACCATTTATTGAAGAGATTGTCTTTACCCCACTGTGTGTTCTTGCATCCTTGGTCATAGATTAATTGATTATATGGCTGTGGATTTATTTCTGGGTTCTCTCTGCTGCTCCATTGTTCTATGTTTCTGTCTCTATGGCAATACCATGTTGTTTTGATTACTATGGGCTTGTAGTGTAGTTTGATATCAAGTAACATCATACATCCAACTTTGTTCTTCTTTCTCAAGACAGCTTTAGATATTTGGGGTATTTTGTATTTCCATATAAATTTTAGGATTATTTGTTCTAGCTCTGTGAAAAATGCCATTGGCATTTTGATAGGGGCTGCATCTGTAGATTGCTTTGGATAGTATGGACATGTTAATAATGTCCATTTTTTTCTATCTGTGAACACAGTGGTATATGCTTCCATTTATTTGTATCTTCTTCAATTTTTTTCTAATGTCTTATAGTTTTCCCAGCACAGGTTTTTTTTTTACCTCCTTGGTTAAATTTATTCTTAGGTATTTTATTATTTTTGATTCAGTTGTAAATGGAATTGTTTTCTTACTTTCTCTTATAGTTTATTATTAGTGCATAAAAACACAACAGATTTTTGTATATTAATTTTGTGTCCTTCAGCTTTACTGAATTTATTTATTAGTCCTAATAGTTATTTGGTGAAGTCTTTTGGGTTTTCTTTATATAGTATTACTTCATCTGCAAATAATGATGGTTTTGCTTCTTTCTAACTTGGATGACTGTATTATTATTGTTGTTGTTGTTATTATTAATTTTTTTGTCTGACTGACTGCTGTAGCTAAAACTTAAAATGCTATGCTAAATAAAGTTGTGAGAGTGGGCATCCTTATATTGTTCCTCATCATAGGAAAAAACAGCTTTCAGCTTTTCACTATTCAGTATGTTCACTGTGGGTTTGTCATATATAGCCTTTATTATGTTGAAGTGCACTCCCTCTATAGCCACTTTGTTGTAAGTTTTTATCATAAATAGATATTAAATTTTGTCAAATGCTTTTTCTGCATATATTGAGATGGTCATGTGAATTTTTATCCTTTGTTTTATTAATGTGGTGCATTACATTTATTGAATTGCTGATGTTGAAACTTTCTTGCATCCTGGAATAAATCCCACTTGATCATGGCGTATGATCCTTTTAATGTATTATTGAATTTGGTTTGCTAATATTTTGTTAAGAACATTTGCATCCATATTCATCAGGAATATTGGCCTGTAATTTTCTTGTTTGGTTTTGTCTTTGTCTGATATCAGTATCATTGTAATTCTAGCCTGGAATAACAACTTTGGTAGTGTTTCTTTCTCATCAAAATTTTGGAATACTTTGAGAAGGATAGGTGTGTACTCTTCTTTAAATGTTTGTGTAGAATTTACCTATAAAGTAGTCTGGACTTTTATTGTTGGGAGTTTTTTTATTATTGATTCAATTTTGTGCTAGTAATCAGACTGTTTAGTTTTTCTGGTTTTTTCCTGGTTCAATCTTAGAAGATTGTATATTTCTATAAATTTATCCATTTTTTGTAGGCTGTCCAGTGTGTTGGCTTATAATTGTTCACAGTATTTTCTTATGACTTTTTGTATTCCTGTGGAATACAAATGCTTTTTGTAAACCACAGGAATACAAAATTGTAACTTCTTTTCAATTGTAACTTCTTATTCTTTTCTGTTTCTATTTATTTGGACTTTTCTCTTTTTTTCTTGATAAGTTTGGCTAAAGATTTATCAAGATTATTTATCCTTCAAAGAACTGGCTCAGATCCATTGATGCTTTCTATTGCACTTTTAGTCTCTTTTTTTTTTAATTTCTGCTCTGATCTTAATTATTCTTCCTTCTACTAACTCATTTCTCTTTATTCTTCTTTTTCTAATTCTTTTTGGTATAAAGTTAGATTGCTTATTTGGGATTTTTCTTGTTTCTTGATATAAGCCTGTATCACTATGAAATGCCCTCTTAGAACTGATATTACTGCATCCCATAGATTTGGATGTTGTGTTTCCATTTTCATTTTCTCACAGTATTTCTGGATTTCATCATTTTGCCATTAGTTGTTGGTAACATGTTTAGTCTCTTCATGTTTGCAGGCTTTGTTTTTTTGTTTTTTTTTAATAATTTTCTTCTTGTAATTGATTGCTAGTTTCATACTATTGTGGTCAGGAGAGATGCTTGATGTGATTTCAGTCTTCTTGAATTTCTTGAGAATTGTTTTGTGGCCTAACATATTATGTACCCTAGAGAATGTTTCATTTGCATTGAAAAGAATGTGTATTCTGCAGTTTTTAATGAAATTTTCAGTTACTCTATGTTGTAATGTGTCATTTAAAGCCAACAATTCCTTAAACATTTTGTGTCTGGGTGATCTATCCATTGATGTAGTGGGTATCGAAGTGCCTTACTATTATTTTAATGATGCTAATTTCTCCCTTTACGTTTCTAATATTTGCTTTATATATTTAGGCATTTCTATGTTAAGTACATAAATATTCATAAATGTATACTCTTTTTGAATTGGCCCCTTTATTACTGTGTAATGTCCTTCTTTATCTTTTTTAACAGTATTTGTTTTAAAGTATATTTTGTATGATATGTGTATTGTTATTCTAGTTTCTTTTTGTTTCTATTTGCATGGAATATCTTTTCATCCTTTCACTTTCAGTCTTTTTACTACTTTCTATCTGAAATGAGTCTTTTGTAGATTATATATAATTGGAGTTTTTTTCTTTTTTCCCCCCATTTGCCAATCTATATCTTTTGATTGGAACATTTAGCCCATTAACATTTAAAGTAATTATTGATAAATCTGTACTTATTTCTATTTTTTTATTGTTATTTTATTATTTTTGTACTTCTCTGTTCCTTTCTTCTGTTTAGTTTTTTTGTCTTGTGGTTTCTGGTTCTCTTTAGTGTTACATTTGGGTTCCCTTCTCTCTCTCTCTCTCTCTCTCTCTCTCTCTCTCTCTCTCTCTCTCTGTGTGTGTGTGTGTGTGTGTGTGTGCGTGTGTGCGTGTATGTTTTGCAGGTTTTTTGTTCATGGTTACCATGACATTAATATATATTAAGCTATATATACACATACCTCTTTATATTAAGCTGATAGTCATTTAAGTTCAAATGCATTCTAAAGGTGATGTATTTTTACTCCCTTTTCCCACTTATGTATTTGACATCATATTTTATGTAACTGTTTCTGTTTTGTGTCTTCCCAAACTACTTACTGTAGTTATAGTTGATTTTGCTATTCTTGTCTAGAAATCTTTATACTAGCTTTTGTAGTGGTTGATTTGCCTTTACTACATACTTGCCTTTACCAGTGAGATATTATTTTTTCTTTCATATATTTTCTTATTTCTGGTTATGACCTTTTGTTTTCCACTTAAAGAAGATCCTTTAATATATCTTGTAAAACCAGTTGAATGGTGATGAATTCTTTTAGTTTTTGCTTGTCTGGGAAACTATTTCTAATTCAACTTTAAACAACAGCCTTGCTTGATAGAGTATTTTAGGTCTTTCCTTCCATCACTTTAAATATACTCTGCCACTTTCTTAGAGTATGCAAAATTTTTGCTGAGAAATCAGCTCATAGCCTTATGGAGGTTTCTCTTGCATATGACTATTTTTTTTCCTCTTGCTGCCTTCAAGATTATTTATCTTTAACATTTGCCATTTTAATTACAACACCTCTAGATGTGGACCTCTTTGAGTTCATCTTATTTGGGACTCTCTATGCTTCCTGGACCTAGACAGCTCTTTCCTACCTCTGAGTGGGAACATTTTCTGCCATTATTTCTTAAAGTAAATTTTTTGCCCTCATTTTCTCTCTGTCTTCCCTTTTTGATACCCTCTATAATGTGAATGTTAATATGCTTGATGTTGTCCCAGAGGTCCATTATATTATCTTCATTTTCTTAATTTCTTTTTGCTTTTTGCTGTTATGATTGGGTGGTTTCCACTATTCTGTCTTCCAGGTCACTAATCCATTCTTATGTATTATCTAACTGATGTTGATTCCCTGTAGTGTATTTTTTTGTTGTTGTTTGTTTCAGTTATTGTATTCTTCAACACTGATTGGTCCTTTTTTATGTTTTTTAACTCTTTGTTAAAGTTCTTTCTGTGTTCCTCTATTCTTCTCCCAAGTTTGGTAACCATCCTTATAACCTTTCCTTTGATTTTTTTTTAAATTTTTTAATCAGGCAAATTACTTTTTTCCATTTCATTAGGACTTCCCCCCACCCCCAGATTTTGGGTTTTTTTTTTTTTCATTTCATTTGGAACATATTTATTTTTCTCGTCATTATGTTTGACTTTCTCTTTTTATTGCTATAATTATACAGACAAAACAGCTACCTTTCTTGATCTTGAAAAAGTAGCTTTGCATAAAAATGACCTCTGTGTAAACTTTCTGTGCTGGGTGGAACCCAAGTAGGCATACGTGGCACCAGTGTTTCTCTGGCAGTTTGGCTGGTTAGAGCTGGGGCAGACATTTACTGAAGTATGTCAGGGTGTGCAGTGTTGGGGACTCCTGGCAGGCTGGCTGCCTGAGACTCAGGTGGGTAAGACTAAGGAAAAAGTAAAAGCATGCTCTCAGGTCTCACTTAATCCCAAACTCAAGTGGCCTTCTAATGCTTCCAGGCAAGCAAACTATATCCCCTTAGTCATTTCCCTCTCCCATTCTCTTAGATAATCAATTCACACCTTCTCTTCTATAATCCAACTTCCAATTCTTCCATTCCCATCCTCATTCACAGCTGATGAGTCTGCTTCCCATTTCCTTGATAAAATAGAAACACAAGACAATTTCCACATGATTTTACAACCATATCTGTCCTGCATTTTTGCACCATTTATTTGTTTTATAACACTACTGCAAATATGCTGTATATTTTCTATATGTAACTTCTTTATTATGTACCCCACCCCCCTAATGCCATTATAAATTCCCAGTAGGCAAGATACTTATGTTTGGTATTTCTCTGTGTTTATATCTACAACAAATTTGGAAATGGGTAGTGCAATAAATACTATGTGTGTGTGTGAAAGATATATTAGACTGGGCAAGCAACAGAGCCCTGCTAAAGCAAGTGCTGATATGTATGAGCAGAATCAGCCCATGTACAATAGTTCCTCCACTGTAAACATGACCTGTCCTTCCAACAATAAGCCTGAGGGTCAATACCTCCCTTGATGTGCAAACAGCAACCAAGGGTCAGAGGGTGCACAGAACCCACACAAGGGACACACCTGGAGTTTCCAGCCTAGGTGTCCAGAGAAATTGCGCCACTGGGCCACCCAGGACACCTACTGCATAAGGCCAGTCTACTAAGATCATGAGACATCACAGCTCTACTTAATACGTAGAAATAAACACAATGGGGAGACAAAGAAACATATCCCAAATTAAAGGACAAAACAAAGCTCTAGGAAAGCAACTAAACAAAATAGAGACAAGCAATAACCAAGATGCAGAGTTCAAAACGCTGGTTATAAAAATGTTTAATGATCTCTGTGAGAACTTCAACAAGGAGATAGGAAACATAAAAATGGAGAAAGAAAACATAAAAAAAAACTAGTCAGAAGTGAAGAATACAATAACTAAAATAAAGATTACTGGAGAGGGAATCTTTAAATTAGAAGAAGCAGAGGACTGAATCAGTGATTTGGACAAGAAGTTGAAAACACCCAATCTGAACAGCAGAAAGAAAAAGGATCCAAAAAATGAGTATATCTGAAGGGGTCCCTGGAACAACATCAAGCATACCAACATTTTCATCAAAGGAGTGCCAGAATGACAAGAGAGAAGAGCAAGGATTGAAAATCTATTTGAAGAAATAATGATGAAAAACTTCCCTAACCTGGCAAAAGAAGTAGACATAGAAGCCCAGGAAGCCCAGAAAGTCCCAAACAAGAGGAACTCAAAGAGGCCCACAAAAAGGCACATCATAATTAAAATGTCAAAGGTTAAAGACAAAGAAAGAGCTTCCCAGACAAGAAAAAGCTAAAGGACCTTATCGCCACCAAATCAGTATTACAAGGAATGTTAAAGGGACTTCCTGGAGAAGGAGAAGGAGGAGAAGGAGAAGGAAAGATAAAAAATATGAATAATAAAGTGGCAGTAACTACATATCTATCAATAATTACTTTCAATGTCAATGGATTAAAGACATAGGATGGCTGAATGGATAAGAAAACAAGACCTTTAAGTATGCTGCCAACAAGAGACTCACTTCACATCAAAAGACACACACAGACTGAAAGTAGAGGGATGAAAAAATGTATTTCATAAAAATGGAATGGAATATAAAAAACTGGGGTAACAATACTTATACCAGACAAAACAGACTTTACAACAAAGGTTATAACAAGAGACATAGAAGAACCCAGTAATCCCACTTCTTGGTATTTATGCAAAGAAACCTACAACACTAGTTTGAAGGGAATTGTGCATCCATATGTTCATTGCAGCATTATTTACAGTGGACAAGCTATGAAGGCAACCTGGGTGTTCATCAATGGATGAATATATAAAGAAGAGGTGATATATATATATATATATAAAGAACGAAATTTTGCCAACTGCAACAACATTAATAAACCTAGAGGATATTATGTTGAGTGTAAAATGTCTGATAGAGAATGACAAATGTCATATGAGTTCACTTATATGTGGAATGTAGAAACAGGATAAATGAACAAACCAAACAGAAACAAACTCATAGATACAGAGATCATTTTGATGGTTGCCAGATTCAGGGATGAGGGTAACAGGATGATTGAAGGAGGGATGGGATTAAAAGATACAAATTGATAGTTACAAAATAGTCATGAGGTAGAGTATAGCATTTGGAATTTAGTCAGTAATATTGTATAAACTATGTATGGTGTCAGATGGGTAGTGGCCTTATTGGGATGATCACTTTGCAAGTTATATAAATGCCTAATCACTGTGTTGTAAACCTGAAACTAACATAATATTGTATGTCAACTGTAATTGAAAACTTTAAAAAAAAATTAAATTTTGACATATTAAAAAAAAGGCTGCTCTCAAATGATAAAAACAAAGAAAAATTGAGAAACTGTTGCAGATCAGAGGAGGGTAGGGAGACACGAATATTGAATGCAACGTGGTGCCTGATGGGATCCTGGAACAGCAAAAGGGTATTCATGGTAAATCTGATGAAATCCCAATAAAGTCTAATTAATAATAGCTTTAATTAAATTTAAAAGTTTAATTAATAGTAATATACCAGTGATGACTTTTAGTTATGACAAAAGTAAAATAGTAACAGTGGGGGAAACTGGGTAAGGGGTATATTGCAACTGTCTGTACTACATCTGAAAGTTTTCCGTAAATCTAAAAATTTTCCAAAGTAAATACTTTATTTAAAAAATATTGTGTGTGTATATATGTACACATATATACACACATTTTATTTAAATAATTTTATGAGATAGATCTTATCATCTTCCTTTTACAAATGAGGTTACTGGGGTTCCGGCAGTTTAAGTGACTTTCTAAGGACCACAGGTTCGACCTAGTGGGGAAGCCAACATTCCAGCCATGTCATTTTAAACCCAAAGCTTATATATGTGCCAAATTAAGTCTAAAATATTCATTCTAATAGTCTGGATTCTTGGTGTTTGTTCCCCAGAACATCTTTCCAGGTTTATTTTGTTTATCTTGCTCTCCTTTCTTACACACGCTTTACTCATCAACCTAAAGAGCGTCCTGTCCTTCAACATATCCTCAGCTCAGCCAGCCAGCCAGCCTTTCATGTAAATAGGTGTGTGCCCTTCAGTGCTTGGAAGGTGTCCTACCTTCTGCCTGTTGAAATTTTGTTTATTCTTTTGGACTTATGTAAAATAATCTCTCTCTTTCTTCCCCTCCCTCCCTCCCTCCTTGCCTCTTTCCCTCCCTTTACTTCTCTCTTCTTCAAATTCCTCTCAACTGAATTTTATCTTGCCTTTTAACACTTAACAACGTAACAGTCTATCTTAGAGTACCGATTTAAATTACAAAACAGAAAGGCCAGCCCGAGTGGCAGTGGCTAGTTGGTTAAGAGCTCACTCAAGAGTGTGAGCTCTGAGCAACAACATTTTGATTCCCAAGCTGAGCTGCAGCTGAGCTGCCAACAGGTGGCAGGATGGCTCAGCTATAAATAAATAAATAAATAAATAAATAAATAAATAAATAAATAAATAAATAAATAAATAAATAAATAAAATACAAAACAGAGAAAGACATCCATCATACCTGTGTTTCAAGTTCCTCCAGACTCCCTAGCAGACCGTGAGTTCCTTGCCCTACTTAATCATTTTTAAATTTTCCATACACAACACGATGGCATGCTTTTCACCTGATGATTATTAACTGATGCTCTTCAAACACTGCCAAACATTGTTCTAAGCCATTAAATATTTTAACTAGTTCAATTCTCTCTCTCTCTCTCTCAGAAAAAAAACTATACTATATTTATTCTATATACTATAATTATCCCCAATTTTCAAGTGAAAGGTGGGGTACAAAGATCATGTCAAAGTCTTAGAGCTAGTTACTATTTGAGCTGAGATTTGCACCCAGCACTCTGGTTCCAAAGGACTTAACTGTGAAGAGATACTATCTTTAAGCTACTTATTGGTAAATGCACCATAAATATTAGTTGAATACAATAAGCTGAATAGCAGCATCTTAAAAGTATTATAGGGCCGGCCGAGTGGCACAACGGTTATGAACTGGCTTGGGATGCCAGAGGGCCCTGGTTTGGATCCCACATATGAGGGCCAGTGACACTGCCCTCCGCAGCTAAGATGCTGAACAACAGCTCAACCTGGAGCTGGGCTGCCGTGAGTTGCCGGCGATGGCGTAGGCTGCAGCCCCTGTGGCAGTGGGTTGCCATGGGCTACCGTATGTAACCAGCAGCCAGCGTGAGCGGCCGTCCAGAAGCCGGCGACTGATCTGCCTCGCCCAGGAAAAGCGCAATGATGGTGCCAACTTGGGCCAGTGAAGCAACGTCCTCCACAACTAGACTGAAGAACAAAATGACAGCAACTTGTCTGTTCCCCTTCCCCCAATTCCCCAGCACTGTTCCCATCCCCCCAATTCCCCAATAAAAATCTTAAAAAAAAAAGTATTACAAAAACACAAGGGGGCCTAGAGGAGTGGTGTCATCCTGTGGTATCTTATCTATTGATGACAAAAGTAAGTCATTGTAATTACAAGCTTTATATATGTAGCCTATTAGGAGAGATCACAAAGGACTCATTAAAGATAATTGTATTGAATTAAGATGGAATTTGCATTGTGCATCAAGTGATAAAAGATTGCATGCATTAGGCAAGTGCTGTTTTTAATGCATGCTTTCAAGATTAAGCAGGAGGCCTGATCAAAGTCTATTGTAGACCCTTAAAGTGGTCTGGCAAAGGGTGGAAAACATCTGAATTTTCCAGTTGCCAATTACCTGTATAAATTACCTGTGAAATGTGCCTTTCATAATCTTTCCTCAACTTCTGACTGGCCTGAGGGAACAGTGTTGCCATACTCCTTTCACACTTAGCATGAGAAGCACGAGATTTGTATGAGGGACACTGTTTAAACCAAAATTAATTTTAGACTGTAATAAATAATTAACATTTATTTGAGCAAAAGGAGCTGCAGCCTGGGAGATACAGATTGAGGTAGCATCCTAAATTGTGTTTCAGTGGTACAAAGGAGAGGCCAACATTTTATAGCAAAAATTCCCACCCAGGTTCTCAATGAAGTCCATTTTATGTAAATGAAGTATTCAAATTTTGCAGTTCTGATTGGACTGGGCAGATCTCAGTCCGTTGATAGAAAGATGAAACCAGGGTTTCCCTGTAGTGTTTGCCTTAGATGGCGTAAACAGGCAAAGCGTAGTGTGGGAAGCTGAGAGTTTAGTTTGAGGTCCTTCCTGGTATACAGTTTGTGAGGAGCGATCCCCTATAAGCAAATGGACAGCTGACTCTTATTATTCATAAAATTTGGGACTTCAGTTGGCCATGGGGAGTCCATGTCAACAAAGAAATTTCTATTTTTTTTAAATTAAAGTTTATTGGGGTGACAATTGTTAGTACAGTTACATGGGTCTCAGGTGTACAATTCTGTAATACATCATCTATACATCACATTGTGTGGTCACCACCCAGAGTCAGTTATCCTTCCATCACCATGTATTTGATCCCGTTTACCCTCATTTACCAACCCCCGCCCCCACCACCACCCCTTTGCCTTCTGGTAACCACTAAACTGTTATGTGTCTATGAATTTTTGTTTCTTCGTGGGTTTGTCTTGTTCCTTTGTTGTTTTCAGTTTTATATACCACATATAAAATAGGATTTACATCAAATGATTCTTTCTTCTCAAGAGTCCATAACTGTTGAAAAGCAAAAAAAAGTGAAATTATTTGTAAGTACTGCACTTTAAAAGTGAGAGAGTAGGTACCATTTGAAAACTGTTTTAAAAAGCCATTTTCAAGGAAACTTTGCTAGAGGGTCATTTTCAAAGTATCCCCATAAAGATATATTTTTAGCATGTCACTGAGAGGGATTTCTTAAAAATTATATTAAACTTTGAGTTTAAAAAATACTTTTGAATAATATTTGTGTACTGTGGACAGTCCTTTGATCCAAAACAAAAGTGTGTTAATCTATAACGTTTTCTTCCCTTAATTTTATGGAAAAAGTAAAGAAGGAAAGGAATATATTTATTAAAAACTGACTACTGTCAATAAATCTTAATTCATTTATTTTGAAAACCAATACCTATTTCCTATATTTTAGAAACATATGTGTTATGTAATGGAAGTCCCCCTAGTATATCTGCATGTCCTTCAGGCTCCACTGTTTAGCAATTTCATCTCAAGTCATTAGCTGTGCCCTGCTTTTCTGCCATTGTGAATGGTCCGATAGTAAATTTGTACAAGCTTTATTAAACACAAACACATACTGTGGATTTTGATGACTATGCCTTCTATAATGATGTGGCCTTTCAAATCTGATGATGGGGGGGGGGTCTCCAAATTCTCTCCATTAGTCTTTTTTAAAGATATAAGCTACTGCAGGGAATAACGAAATAAATAAATTCAGGGCACAGTCTGTTTCAAGAAAATGTGAAGCTCTTTTTAGGCATTATTTAAGCATGGTATTAGTGGCACTTCAAGCCTCTCCCTTAAATTCTGGGGCCACTGCCACCACTATGTATTTAATCACTTATGAGTACACTCTGCAGTAAACTGAAAAGCATCCCCATTTCCTCCCCGGGTAAGTCCTGACACAGTCCAAAGAAATAGAAGCAAAACAGGAAGTTACTTGTATAGGAACTCTGATGTGTAGTTTATCTTTTTGTGTGTATGTATGTGTCAGAGTTCAAGACAATACAGAGTATTTTATTTTATTATTTTTTTCATGCAGGAGTCAAACCAGCAGCCTTGCTGTTAAGAGCGCATGCTCTATCCATTGAGCCGTCTGGGTGGCAGCTCAGCTCTAGGTTCCGAGTTCAGTTCCAGCCACGGATGGGTGTAGCCCATCATCGAATAGGCAATTTTGTCATTAGGAGCATGTGCTCTCACCAGCTGAGCCATCCTGCCACCTGTTGGCAGCTCAGTGGCAGCTGCGCTGGGTCGAAGCTCACTGGCCCATTTGGGAATCGAACCAGTGACCCTGTTGCTCAGAGCTCGTGCTCTTAAGCAAACTCTTAATCAACTGAGCAACTCGGCCGGCCCCAGAGTATTTTATATATTAAGACTTTACTTATAAGCTATGAACTATGTTGTATAACTCAGTATTTTATCTTTCCTTTGCAGAGTGCATTCTTGTCTGAAACAATAGTTTGATAACTCACAGAAAATACTACAAATTTTCTTCAGCAAAAAATAAAGCAATTTCTTTGAAAGTTATTCTGGAATATTTACTTATAGCTAAACTCTTTATGTAATAATAATCACTGATACTTACTGTTTACCTTACTTCAGGCAATATTCTAAGTATTTTCATATATCATTTTATTTAATCCTCACAACAATTTGTAAAAGATGGGAAACATTGTCATCTTCATTTTACAGATAGTAATATTAAGACACAGACAGATTAAGCTAATTGTTCAAGATCATACACTTCGTAAGGAAAGAAACAAGATTTTAACGCAGGCTTTTATTTTAGATTTAGGAGAATGTTAAACATTGTGGATAGTGTATGTAAGTGCTATGCATTACCAACCCACTCACTACTCTAAGTATATAGTTTTTCCACATAATCAAAAAAATGTACTTGTGACAAAATTCTGTAAATTATAATAGAGTTTTAAGGAAAAGAATAATAAAATTGTGTATTGGGAACAAACTTGATAATAATTCACATTAAGATAATAAACAGTATCCTAATCTATTCTTTGCTTTAGAAGCTCAACATTTTTATAAGATCTATAAAATTTCAGGGCATGTTGATGCTACTGTGTGTTATTAGAATATTGGCATATAAAGAAACAATGGTGAGTGTGAGTCCAATTTTTAAAAGGTCTTTTGGTTCTGCTGTGACAAAATAGAGTATGTCAAAACCCAAACTCTGTCACTGAATATAATCGGCACAGGTGTTTCATTCTTGAAAAATTGCTTAAATGCCGTGTACATAAAATGTTCCTGGAAACTAAATCTTCCTGTTTGCAGTTTAAATTTAAGTTATTACTGTTATTTAATAAAAGAAATCAATTAAGGGATATTACACATTTTTCATCTTTCACAAAAACAAACAAAAAAAATGGCATAAATGAGAAGACATTGAGAATGCTGTTATGCCAGCCATAGAAATGAGTTAATATAAAATAGTCATTTAAAATTGATGTCAGATTTAAACCATTTGTGTTTTTGTTCATTTAAAATAATATTAGCTTATATAATACTAACTACTTGTCAAGCACATTTCTAAGTATTCCATGTTTAACTCATTTAGCCTCCCAATCATCTATCATCCATCCTTATTTCTATTTTACATATGAAAAACCTTAGTCACAGTTTGTTATTTGTCTAAGGTTTCAAACTCATTCAGTTTTATTATATAACCACTATGCTAATCCACCTCTGTCAATCAACCAAGTCAATCATTTTATTTATTCAAGATCAATGGAATCACAAGTGGAGATATTTAAGAATTCTGGCTCCTGTAGATTAGAATCAGTGGAGAAAAGGGGTTTTCTAAAAGTATATTTGCAATACATTGAAAAAATGTAGTTTTGAATATATATTAAGAAACACACAAGGGAGTCTGATCATATATGAGAGATAGAGATAGATTTATAAATTTTCCTCACCACTGACAAAGAAATCAAAGTCATTGTACAGTAGCCAGATGGTGTTAATTGTTCTCCAATAAAGAATAATATAAGCAAGGCAGAAACATTAATTAAGGTAATTTTAGAATTCATAAACTTGTCTGTAAACAAAGATGATAGCTATGAATTGAAAGATTCAGCAAGTTGGTATTTTGATACATGTCTTTCAGTGGTTCCTAAGAATAAAACCTTTCTGAACACAAATATGATATATGTTTTTATGTATTCCTACATGCTACTACCCAAAGTATTATATATATATAAATCATACATACAGTATTTCAAAATGATTTAAAGTATTTTAAGGATAAATTTTTCCTAGGATTTTACGTTTAGAATATGAACTCTGCAAGTACCGCAACTCGAGTAAAATTCAGGTTAATTAACCAAATGTATTATATTCTGAGAGTGTTGTTAAACCAGTGGCAATGACAAGAGGGACTTTTTTGTTTTAATAGTTATCAATTGTAATACAAATCTTGATGTTTCTAAATTTATCAAGGTCTATCTTACAGAAAGGAGGTGTTTTTAAGAAAGTAATAGATTATAGCCTGCTATCCATAGCATTGTTTTCCTTCAATATCAACTTAATAGTGATGTAGAGCAGAGTATCATGACAAGAATGAGACTGAATGGCTTGAGCTCTTCAGATCATGACCCCAGGAGGAATAGAGGACACAGCTGACCCTAAAAAAGGATCAATAGTGACCACAAGTCACTGAGATGAGAGTGGTACTAGTTTGGTCTGAGATGCAAGCCTTTATTGAAAGGAAGAGAAAAAGTGTGACATCTGAGGAATAGAAAGGTGTCAGTCATCAAAATCCACCTTAGGAAGAAGACAAAAAAAAC
Organism: Hipposideros armiger; assembly: GCF_001890085.2. Lineage (NCBI taxonomy): Eukaryota > Metazoa > Chordata > Mammalia > Chiroptera > Hipposideridae > Hipposideros > Hipposideros armiger. The sequence goes on along the minus strand of NW_017731812.1, from coordinate 536,543 downwards.
ATGGTCAGAATACACGGAAGCAAGAAGTAAACGCTAACTGGAGGATACAGGCCAAATGGCATCGAGGAGTAATGCCTAAGGAGCAACATAGCTTTTCATCACAACAAGCATGGGTCCTTGAGCCAAACCACCTGGATCTTCAGTAAGATGATGTTCACATTAATTGGAGCGCCTCCTCTGGTTTGAAAAGGAAAGGTGATCCAAAGGTGATAAGACATACCCCTGCTCCTCAAAGAACCTCCAGTACAGCAGATAGACACTTTTATCGCTTTATATAAAATACATACAAAAGGATAATAAATAAGATTTAAAATTTCATGTGGGTATTAAGGAGGATGAGACTAGGTCTAGCCAGGGCAAACATGTGGGACACATTTCCAACAGGGTATGGAGATGGGGCAGGAAGAAAAATTCAATGCAAACTGTTAAACTAACATGTGTTAAATTAGTATATCTATCTGTATGCCTCTTCATCCAAGCTCTTAGGAACAGAAACAGACAGCATTTTGCTCGAATTGGCTTGTAATTACAGCAGAGAAAGGCTAAATTCTCCAGGAGAAGGCAGGTTTTGCTAAGGAATTTAAGTAGCAATACTAAACTTTAAATGCAAGTTTCACTTTTACCTGACTGGTTTTGCTGTACAAAGAGAAGATATAAACAATGCTATATTGACTTTCTAAGTAAAAAAAAAACTGTTAAAGACGATATTGGATGAAAGTCATCAATGACCTGGCCCTGGCCTCTAACTCCAGTTCAGCACTCCCTGGTTTTCTACTTTTTGTTTTAGTAATATAAACCATTCATAAAAAGATATCACTGTTTCATGCCTCCTCAGAGCTGCCAGTTGTCTTCTACTGAACTAGATATTTACAAATACACTCATTCAACAAGTATTTATAATATGTATACAGCCAAATTTATGTTCATATTTATGTTTGTGTTTGGGGTATTAGGATCGCCAGTATGTCACCTCCCTCTTTTGTAATGATATATGGCCATATTAATTATTGTTCAACCATAATGTGTTCTTCATTGTCAAATGAGTATTGAATCACGTTCTCAAAGCTTGTAAATATCTAAGTAAACTGGAGAGGAAAAACAGTTATATAGAACTAGATACCTGAGCATTCTAAAATAGAAGTGGGATTTTATCTTTTGTTACACTCTTTGTACTGGGTAGGATCTTATTAGTTAATTCTCTTTGTCATGCACTTAGAAGTCAGGTTCAATTATGTGTTTTTAAGATGGCTCCAATATTAGTATAGTCATCAAAATGCAAATTCTTCAGCCTGGCCTTTAAGCCCTCATTTCGGGATCTCAAAGTCTGGAGGTGGGAAGAAAAAACTTTTCTTAATGTAAAGAATTGACCAAAGTTGTATTATTAAAAATGGGCTTATTCATTTCTACTAGTACCATTGTCCTCACTACCTCATTTCCAATGTAATTCACAAGTTAATTCTGGCCTTAGGTAAAGTCTTCCTTTTAAGAAACCTTCCCTAACCCCCCATCAGAATACTCCATTTCCCACTGTGCTCCCTTAGCATCATTGGGAGCCTCTTAGAGACTAGACCACAAATTGGTACCAAATCACTTCCACCACATTCTATTAGTTAAGTCTAGCACAATATGAGCCCAGACTCAACAAGAGGAGACATAAACTCTTGAGGGGAAGAGTAGAATATATGGTAGAGAGACAGGAGGAGCTGTCAGTACCCATCATTAGAAATCATCTATATGAATGCCCATTTGAGATTTAAGATAATAATTTTAAAGTCAGCATAGTTTTTGTAATTTTCTTTTGTACAATGTTTATTTATTAGGATACAGGCATGGAGAAGAATATAGGTATGGAACAGACAAATATTTAAATAAAACCATCATTTGAGTTTTATCAGACAAGGAAAAAATGATGTGGCAGAACAATATCTAAAGATATACACAAGACAGTTGTTATATTAGACGAAGAGCCAAGAAAAAAATGTGGGAGAGAGTGATTATTGAAAAACTGCACTGAGGACCTTTTGAGGGTAAGGGATTATCAGGGTAGAAGCAGTGGAGTTAGTGAGCTGGAATGCACAGAAGGTGATCAGAGGACAGATATGAAGAAGTGTACAGCTATTGGAGATGATAAGGAGACAAAACATAGAACTAAAGTCAACCAGATGACAAGACAGCATAATAACCAAGTAGGTGGTACTGTTCAAAAAATTAGCCTTAATTTCAGAAGAGACAGTGATCATTGGAGATTGAAGTGGAAAGATTCCATACAGGAGAATTGAATTGAACCTTAGAGGTAGGCAGGAATCAGCCAAAGAGGGATGCAAGAAAAAGCACCACTAGGACTTGATAGCATTGTTTGCATGGAGTGCTTAGAGAATTAAGAGCATACTGGGCTTTCTCAGTAAGCATTTTAGAATTTGATCTTTGGAAAGTGGGAGTCACTGAAAGCATAATTTAATAAGAATAGAATATGATAAAAATAATTTAGGAAGAATAATTGGACATGAGGAAAACTACACAAGATTGACATTAGTGAGACTGAGAGAAAAGAGACTGGTTAAGAGGCAAGGAGAACAATCTATTGTGATGAAGTATTTTTTTGACATGTTCTTATTAGATGTGTAGATTTGTAAACTTGGCCATTTTACTGATGTATTTGGTTGGGTAAGTCAAGCATAAAAAAGGGGAAGAGAGAGCCCTCAATAATTTTTTTGAACATATAATGAAAAGCACATGGCCTGCAGGTGGTCCTGGAGCAGTGAAAGGCCTCAATGTGGCCACCTCCTGAGGACCTTCCTGCTGCTTTGACTATATCTATGGGTGTCGATATTTCACCCACAAGGTCCTATAAGGCCATCTTGTATGGTTGGCAAGCCAATTGAGGAAACTCAAGAAAACTTGAACAGTCTATTGACACAGAATAAAGAAAGTAACTGAAGCAATCAATGGGCCCATTTCAACCAAGTGTGGTCTCAGCAATCTCTTTCCTAACTGGAGAAACACGGTGTTGTCTCCAAAATGCCTATTTACAAAAATATAAGGTGCTGCAGTGGTGCTGATTTCACAGTTCACATCATCAGATTCCTAATTTGCTTTAGAAAAAGACTTCTAAAAGGCATTAATTTTGTTTTCTGTATCTGGTGGCTTCCAATGGTTCCTAGCCAAGGAGGATGTGTCTGCATTTACAGTGTTTATTATTATACTGATGTTTCGCCCGCTTCCTATTGGGAACCAATAATCCCTAATTCGTACATCCAGTTTAAGCAGAATAAACACAAAATGAATTATGTATACCATAGACTCTTTAAAATCTTTCCAATTCATTATGTTATGATATAAAGAGAATTAATATGTCAACATTTGGGATTCATTTACTCATTCAACATATATTCACTGGCACCTACTGTGCATGATGCATTGTTCAAAGATCTTGTCATCAGGAAGCGTATTTTATAGAAGAACTTACATTCTAAAATATGCCAGGTTAACGAATGGTGCCCTGAAAAAGCTATTCCAATGAAGGGTTGTATCAGTGTTCTCCTCCTTGTAAACACAAACAGAGTACACAGTGGCATGGCTCCTCCCCAGTCTTTGGTTGCTGCCCCTTGATTTGCATACTACCTTACATAGTTTCTCAATAGTGAAAATTGGGATACCCAGTCAATCTTTCCCTATATGTTTATTATAGTTTAAGCGGAAACCATGTGTTTACTTTGTACATCTGCTTATAGACTGTATTATCTCAATATGTTGGTGAAACTTCTCTATGACTGTTGTGGGCCATAAGAAGACTGAGCAATTCATTAACTCACAAAATCGCGTGATGCCTACTAGGTGTTAGGAATCGTGTGCCAAGTTCATCATTGATACTTAGTAAAAATAATTAAATATTTATATAATTAAAGTGAAATACGCCAAATTCTTGTGTAACTGGAAAGTCTGCTTGAATAGCTTCATTTTTTCAGTTCCCGTCTTTTCTTTCATTTTTTTTCTCTTCTCTCTCTCTCTCTTTCTCCCTCCCTAATTTCTTTCTTTTTTAAACTACTGAAAATAGTAGATGGCTTTGTTATAGAAGATTTAAAAATGTTTTGCTAGCAGCATATTACCTTTTGACACTGGGCAGGTGAAAAACAGACTTGTGCAGCTTTGAAAGAGAGAGGGCTGCTAGGCAGAGACACACAGGGGTTATACCTAGGGGCAGTGTAACAGCAAACTGGAGATGTAGGGGGCAGCTTATGTATGGCAAATGGATTGCAGTAGGCTAGGTTTCTCCAGGCTTCCTGAAGTTTGGCTAATTTGAATAAATTTGTCATGTTTTGGAGAATAGAAACTATTTCTAATTGTGTGGTAACTGGCCCTGAGGAGATTTAGGATGTAAAGGTCTGATAAGGGAAAGGGTTGGGATGTGGACTTAATGAGCTGTTCAAGACAAGGAACTGACATTCCTCTAACCTGGGTCTGAAAACAGGATCAAGACAGCATTAAAAAACAAACAAACAAACAAAAAACTATCACATGGCTGTATCTGATGTGTTCAATCAGGTTTATGTAAGATACCCATTTTCTTTCATCCACAATCTAGCAGGGGTAACTTTATTACCTGTTTCAAGAGCAGGGAACTGCACCAGTTAACCATGCATTTGCAGCCTTGGTCATAATTCTTGGAGTGTGAAGACAGTTATAGAGGAATATGTTGTCATTGATGTCTACCAACGATTTTGGCTTTCTTATTATACACACTACACTAGTGTGTGTGTGTGTGTGTGTGTGTGTGTGTGTGTGTGTGTGTAGTCTTATTTAATCCTTAATCGCTTTGAGTATGTATTATCTCCATTTTCCAGGGGAGAATTACAGCGCTTTGTAACTTGCTCAGTGAGTGCACAGGTGAGGCTGCCCGATGCCACAACCCATGTTTTTTACCTATTATACATGAAGATATGGCTTTCATTTATCCCAAAACTACACTGGCATTTTGAATTCAGTGGTAAACAAGACAGACAAGCCTCTGCCATCAAGGGTCTTACATTCTAGTGGATCCTTTACAGGCAAACTAGGAGTTAAAGACAAATCTGAGAGGTTTTGATCACATTTTTTCTACCAGTGCCTCATCCTCTGAAGAGTCTTACAGCTCAGTGCTATATAATTAGGTAATATAAGCCACGTACGGAATTTGCAATCTATTTGTAGCCACTTTAAAAATAAATAAATAAATAAATAATAACATTAACTTAACAATATATTGTATTTAGCCCAGTATACCCAAAGTATCATTATTACATCATGCAATTCATGGAAAAATGTTAAGGAGATATTTTAATCATTTTTATCTTACCAAGTCTTCAAAATCTAATGAATATTTTACACCTAAAATGCATCTCAGGCTGGTCACATTTTAGGTGCTCAGTAGCTACATGTGACCAATGTCTACTGTAGTGTACAACACACTTTTGGTAGTAATCACTGCTACTATCAAACCTTCCTATCTACTAGAAATGTAAGTAATTATCCAATTATCTAATTCTCCCCAGCACTATCGTTGATAAAAAAAAAAATCATCAAAGGGAAGTTACAAGGAATTCAACAGCAGTGCTCTCGAGTGATCACGTTAAGCCTCATATTTTGACTAATCATGCCTTCTGTACTCAAGTTTCAGAATAGTCTTCACATTGTCCAAAAGTACTTCCGTGTCCAAAAGGAAACACTTTAAACTACCCTCCAATACACACACACACACACACACACACACACACACACACACACACAGACACACATTCCTCCAATGAATCCTTCAAAGTCCAACTCAGATTTTGCTCTGACCATGAAGTCCTTTACCATTTGCTTAATAACTCACTGTAAGTGACTTACAATATTCATACTTTCTGCTCTCCTGGACCTCCGTTAATTTTACTTTAGTTGAGAGATAATTATCCAAAGTGGAATATAAGTGTAACATTAATGTTTACATATATATATATATATATATATATACATATATATATATGTATATATGTATATATATATATAATAAAACTATAAAATACTTTATTTCAGACCAGTAAAATCAAAGAAAATAAAGCATGAATAAAGTGCAGCAATATCTGGACTCAGAATTGGAAGTCTATTTCTGGTCCTTGTTTTGCCGTTTACTAACTCTAAAATATAAGGAAAATGTCTTAGTCCTTTTGTGCTGCTATTAAAAAATACCATAGATCTGCTAGTTTATAAACAGAAGAAATTTATTTTTTCAGTTCCAGAGACTGGAAGTTTAAGATCAGGGTGCCAATATGGTCAATTGAGGGCCTTCTTCCAGGTCACAGACTTCTTGTTGTATACTACATGGCTAAGGGGCCCTGTGGGATCTCTTTCATAAGAACACTAATTACATTTATGAAGATTCCATCCTTGTGATCTAATCACTTCCCAAAGACCTCACCTACTAGTACTATCACCTTTGGGGCTTAAAATTTCACCATATGAACTTGGGGGAGACACAAACATTCAGACAATAGCAAAAGGTACATTAACAAAGTAATCCAAGTACCTCAGTTTTAATTTTGGGTCCTTTCCAAGGAACTGTGTAATTTGAATATATATCTTCTATGAAATATGATTTGTAATATCTAAAAATGGTATAATTCCAAATTTCCCACTTTACATAAGTGTCATGAAAATTAATTTAGAAACTATTTCAAATTCCCTGTTATAAATTAGCCACTTAACTAGGCTTTGAGGATAGAGCAATATGTATAGTATTTCATACATTGCAAGATGCATTTTTTCACACTTTAACATCCCTAAAATCAAATATCTTACTGTCAATGATGTGTTATGATTACCATGCACTATATTTTTACAGATTAGTCTCTGATACTGTGATGCACACTGAAACAGAGTAATAGTTCTTGCCTTCAACTTCAGATGAAGAAAAAAGGAAGCTCATAGAACTAAATACAAATGTCAATGCAATTTTATCAGAAAATATAGGACATACTATGAGATTACAGAAAAGGGGGCAGCAAAATCAATTTGGGTGATGTAATGGGTTGAATTGTGCACCCTTAACACTTGAATGTTGAAGTCCTAACTCTCAGTACCTCAGAATGTAACTCCATTTGGAGACAGGGCATTTAAAGAGGCAATAGGTTAAAATGATGCCATTAGGGTGACCCTAATCTAATGTGACTGATACCTTTATAAAAAAAGGATATGTGGACACAGAAACACCAGGGATGCACATACACAAAGAATATATGAAGACACAGCGAGAAGGCAACCATCTACAAGCCAAGGAGAGAGGTCTCAGAAAAAAAAACAAACCTGTCAACACCTTGATCATAGACTTCTAGCCTCCAGAATTGTAAAACAATAAATTTATCTTGTTTAAGCCATGCAGTCATAGTATTTCATTATGGCAGCCATAGCAGGTTAATACAGGAGATCCAGTAGAGCTCTTTGCCAAGCTGATGTCTTAACTGAGTCCAAAAGGATGAATTGGAATTATCCCAGTGAATATCATTGAAGGAAAGAAGATATACAAAAGGCGAACAGGTACATGAAAAGATGCTCAATATCACTAGTCATCAGGAAATCGCAAATTAAGCAACAATGAGGTATGACCTCAGACCTGTTAGAATGGCCATCACCAAAGAGACAAGAGATAGCAAATGTTGGCATGCATATAGAAAAAAAGGAACCCTTGCACAGTCTTGGTGGGAATGTAAATTGTTACAACCACTGTGGAAAATAGTATGAAGATTCCTCAAAAAATTAAAAATAGAACTACCATATAATCCAGCAATTCCACTTCTGGGAATATATCCAAAGGAAATGAAACACTAACTTGAAAAGATATCTGCAACCCCATGTTCATAGTAGCATTATTTACAATAGCCAAGAGATAAAAAGCACCCATGTATGAATGGATAAAGAAGATGTGCTACACATATACAATTGGATATTATTCAGCCACAAAAAATGAAAAAATCCTACCATTTGTGACAATATGGATGGATCTTGAGGGCATTATGCTAAGTGAACTAAGTCAGACAGAGAAACACAAACATTGTATGATCTCACTTATATGTGGAACCTAAAAACATAACAAACAAACACCCAAATGAATTAAAAACAAAATCAGTCTTGTGTCCCAGAGGCAGAGGATAGGGGAAGGAGATATTGGAGGAAGGTGATCAAAAGTACAAATGTCTGGCTATAAAATACATATGCACTAGGGATATAACATACAACATGATGACTGTAGTTAACAAGGCTGTATGATATATAGGAAAGAGAGTTAATCCTAAGAGTTCTCATCATAAGGAGAACTTTTTTTTTTCCTTTTTTCTGCTTTCTTTTATTTTTATTGTATCTGTATGAGAAAATGGGTATTAGCTGAACCTATTGTGATAGCCATTTCACAATATAAATCAAACCATCGTTCTATACATCTTAAACTTATACAGTGATGCATGTCAATTATTTGTCGATAAAACTGAGGGGAAAAAATGTATCATTGAAGGAAAGCATTCAAAGCCGAAAAAATAACACCAGAATGTCAAGACATGAGGAGAAATGATATACTCAGGACAGTAACAAATGTGTGTGTGTGTGTATAAATATATAAAACATTATATATAACAATATTAGCATAATAATTAGTGTAGCATAATATATTGTAAAATATTTTATGTATTAAAGTTATTTGAATCTTCTCTAGCCTACGTTTGACACACAGAATAAATAATTGTGTGTGTGTGTGTGTGTGTGTGCGTGCATGTGTGTGTGTGTAAGAAGCCTTGTAAAGACAAGGTTTAGGTATAATAAAAATAGGTGATAGATTAAAACTTCAATCATTTTTAGTCTCCTGGAGAATATAAACTTCCAACTTAACTTTACCACTTTCTTATGTTTCTCGCTCTCATTTAGACTCTATCATCATAGCTATTCCCCATACATGTTTCTTACCACTCTTTTCAGACATTATGTAGTTGCTATTCTTCCATTGACTTTAAATTTCATTGATAAATAAATTTGGAAGTTCACATAATTAACCTAAAACTTAAAAGCTACCCTTCTTGAAAATCACAAGTAATGACTTTATCAATATATTTCATATTGCTAAATTGTGAAAATAATGATGCAATACATTATTAAATACACATATGCTTAATATATCAAATATATACATATATATCTATCATATATATATATATATATATATATATATATATATATATATATATATATATATACACACACTCTAGATAGAACCTAGTGTTTACTTTGAAGAAATACATATCAGGGGAAGTGTGAATAGTAACACAACATAAAATTTCACTTCAAAAGAGGTTGCATTTGAGGGTAATCTTTCACACCTCAGATTTACATTTACATCATCTTAAGCAAAGATCAGGCAATATAGCTTGGAAGAAATAAATAGTAAAATATTCATTTATTTTGGATGACTAAAAAAAGCACATCTCTCTCTGAAAGATGCTGGGATTTCTGTTTGACTTGAATGTGTATCTCACTACCAGGAAGAATGGAAAGGTGATGGTGATTGATGGGGGAAGGGGTTGTTTTACAATGCCCCCTGACAGAGAAAATGACATCTCAAGTCCAACCTGCATCTGCTTACCAAGTCAGGATTGCATGACTTTGTCTTCAGTGTTGCTTCTGTTCAAAGAGTTTTTGTAAGGATGCATCGATTGTACTATCAAGTCTGGCACACAGTAAGCATCAAAACATATAGGTGAATTGAACTGAAGTATTAAGTGTAGGCAGGGAGCTTTTAAAAACTTTAGTTGGCATAAATGACTGTGTTAAATGTGACCATACCTTGTTGTGTTGTCTGTAGGTTAAAATACATTGATCTTTGTTTATATTTTAGGCATTTGGCAAATGCTATTTCCCTTACTAATTTACCCCTGCTTCATGATACATTATACCCCAAATCCCAACTATTAATAAATGCTATGAGATTATATCAAAAGCTTGAAGATAATACATTTAGTCCCATTAAATGACCTTGAGAAAGAATAATTCTATTCATAAAGCCAAAAATGGTGAACTCAATGGTGTACTTCTGTTTTTAAAAGAACAGAAAAAAAAAGGTTTTGTTTGTTTTCCAGTTCTCCACTAGGCTTATAAATATAAAATACACAAACTGAATGTTTTCCTTCTCTAAAGGGGTATAGGAATGGGAAGAAAAAGGTACTGACAAAGTAAGAAAAGTCAGTATAACCTAAACCCCAGAGTGTTATATGGAATAAATTTTTCCATTGCTATGGTCTGAATGTTTGTGTCCCACCAAAATTCATATGTTGAAATCCTAGTGCCCAATGTGATGGTTGTAGGAGGTGAGGCCTTTGGGAGGCGATTAGGTCATGAGGCAGAGACCTCACGAATGGGATGAGTGTCCTTAAAAATAGAGAGCTCCCTCACCCCTTCAGCCATGCGAGGCTACAAGGATAAATTTGCAACCTGGAAGGGGACTGTCACTCGACCATGCTGATGACCTGATCTCGGACTTCCAGCCTCCAGAACTAGGAGAGAGAAATTCCTATTGTTTATAAGCCTGTGGCTTATAAGTCTGTGCTATTTTGTTTTAGCAGCCTGAATGGACTAAGACACCCATCTTACTAACCATTCTGGGTGCCTGATCAATAAAAGATGAACTTGCTTGGTAAAGCTTATGCATTATAATAACATTGCCAAGGTAGCATATAAGGAAGATGTACATTTTAAGAAAGCCAAATGACTGGACTAGGAATGGAGCGATCCATTTTTGAAGAAAAAGAGAAGAGGCTGGAGAGTGTATTTGTGTCAGGGCTGCCTCTGGTGCATCGGAAGCTTTGTGTGAATCAGAAGGCAGCTCCTTTCCCTCCTGGTGCCTGTGGTCCCAGCTTGGTGAACAGAAACAGTCTGGCTGCGCCTCAGCAGGCACTATTCCCAGTGCACACCCTACACCAGCAGAAATGGCAGCGGATGTTTGCTGGACATGTGCCATGCACCGTAGTGAATTTAAATTTTTTTTAACTGAAGAAATACAACTGCCTAGTATTGATAATACTTGATTGCCCCTGGTGCCCTCTCTAATGCATATGCTGCCCTGCTCCTGCCATGCTGAATATGGTAACAGCTGTCAAACCCTATCTGACATTGTGTATTCTGCTCACCTGCAATGCTTTTTTTATTATTTTATTTTTTACCTATTCAAACTTTATCCATTTTATTGTTTCCAGCTTGAATTCCACATTTGCTAAAAACATTTTAGCCCAAAATATTATCTTTACCTTTGGAATTTTGGTAGAGTATTATTGCTAGAATGTTTGTGTGTGTTAGATTACACTGTATTTTAATACTTAGTGATGTACTATCCACCTTCTTCCATAAGGCTTTGAAGCAGTTTACGGTTTAATAGGTTAAAAATTCATAGGTTTGGGGAAATGAGGGTAGAAGGGCATATTAGTTAGGGTTCTCCAGAGAAACAGAACTAATAAGTTTTATATGTGTGTTTTATAGTATATATATATATATATATATATATATATATATATATATATATATATATATATTATATATATATAGTATATCGATATAGACGTAGCATCTAGCTAGCTAGCTGTCTATCACCTATCTATCTATCTATCTATCTATCTATCTATCTATCTATCTATCTATTCAAGGGAGAGAGAGAAATTTATTTTAAGGAATTGTCTCATGTGGTTGTCGTCACTGGCAAGTCCAAAATTTGTAGGTGAGGTCAGGAGCCTGGAAATACAGGCTAGAGTTGATGTTGCACCCTGGAGTCTGAATTCCTCAGGGCAGCAGGCTGACAATTTAGGCAGAATTTTTTATGTTTTAGTCTTGAGAAAAATTCTTTCTTTTTCAGGAAACCTTAACCTTTGGTCTTAAAGCCTTCAACTGATATGAAGAGGTCTTAAATAGGTTAACACTCACTGATATAAAATAATCAAGCAATAATAATGTAAAATAGCTTGAAGTACCATTAAGGGAATTCTGATTCTACTAACAGTAATTATTATAGTTTTGTATCTATCAGAAAACCTCCTGTAAATCACAAATTTCAATATGTTAGAAGTTAGCATTAAATGATTAGAGTAATCTATTTTTTTTCTCAGTAACTATAGAATTATACTTTGTTTAAGTCAGTGCTAATTTTTTTTATGTTACTAAATACTGGGATTCTGTGTATTATAAAAAAACAAAACCCTCTATTTCCTTGCCTGTTAGAGTGTCTTAAGTAATACAGGTTGCAGAAGCAAGCTTAAAACTTACAGGGGATAATGTGCTTTACCAGAGTTCATTTAAGAAAAACCACATGTAGTTTCCCAGCTATTCATGCTGTCACCTTACTGACATGTGTAATCAGATATTCTTACATTTTTACCAAGTATCTGAATAGCCACTTACCTTGTTCAATGAACTTGGCCACTAGGAGACAAATCTGTCCTGAACCTAATGTACCAGGAGATTTCACCTTAGTCTTAATTTATAGCTTAAAAATAAGCCCTCCAAAAGCTTTCTACTTCTTGTCCTATTAAATTTACAAAGTTTCATTAAATGAAAATTCCACAAATTTTATCTACCGTAAGGCAGGATAAGTATTTTCTCTCTATTACCTTTGCATATTGCACCCTGCTGCTATGTGACTGCCTGGTATTAGAAACTGTTATATATTCCACTGAATGAGTTTTGCAAATATGCCTGGTAAGGCTGAGCTGTTTCATCTATTTATGAATCCCCCATAGTCTCTTCCACTAAGGGTGCAGCATTTTACTAACCAGGAGAAAAATCGCTTAATTTCATGGTGTACAAATAAGGAAAATAATACTTTTAATAACGAAAATTAGGATTTATAAAAGAAAAAAAAAAGGAAATCTAACTACTAAGTGTTATCGGAAATAATATAGAGATTAGTTCATTTAATTAGAACATAACACAACCATGATATTCACTTTAACATCTATGCCAGGTAGAACCAGGGGTAAAACGCAGGATAGTGAGTGCAAGTCCTAGTCAGCCTCTCGTGAGCTCTGACTTTGGCTGTCATTCTATACTTAACTGAGGCTATTGTCTGCTGTAAAATGTCAGAATAATGATGCTTATCCTATGGGGTGATTGGCGAGTGTGCAATCGTTTTGTAAATTCTAGAGTAGAGTCCAAATTTGAGGTATATCAGATAACACTTAACATTTTAAGTTTTGTTTCGTTTTGTTTCTGATGGGATAATACATTAAATACAGTAAAAATAACATTTAAGTTTGTTTTGTTTTGTTTTCTGACAGGATAATACAGTAAATATAGGGATGGGATGGAAAACAAGACACTTTGGTTCAATAAGTAATAATTTGCTTTCTTTTGTCAACTCAGTATTTTTGAATGACAGTGAAATTTAAATGGGGTTGTGGTAAGAAAAAAGAAGTCTCCTGGTACCCGATGGATACTTGTCTTATTAGGGAGACCACTTCATGGGCAGTGTAGATGCCTGACCACTGCAGTGTACACCTGAAGCTCAAGCTGAAGAATACTGAATGAGAACTATAATTTTATATATATGGTCACAGGATGTGGAGTACAAGATAGGCAATAGTCAATGGGAACGTAATAGCTATATACGATGTCAGAGGGGTATTAGGTTGGGGGAGGGGGTTATCACTTTGTGAGGGGTGTAAATGTCTATTACATTATTCTTGTACACCTGAAACTAATTTTAAGAAAAGGAAAGAAAAGAAAAAAATTTAAAAAAGGAAGAAGAAGTCTCCTGGGCTCCTGGGTCTTTTATAGCTCTAAAACAGTAATACTATTTTTTATAGCTTTATTTTAAATAGCTAGGTAGATAATTTTTCTATTTCAATTAGATCAATACATTATAATTTCAAGAAAGTATTAGTGACTTGTGAAAAACCCCGTAGCAAGTCAGCAGCTGTGTTGAGATAAGTTTAAACTAGAGCCCAGAATCCGTCACTGCTGGCTAGTGTTCCTCCTACTGAAATTCTCTGCCTTGATAATACTTCTAGTTACTAATTGATTCTGTACTTGTAAAAAATTATGGGAAATACAGATGTATTAGGCACCCTTCCATTCAATGTTCCAGACCCTGTACTAATGGAGTGGAACAACCAGAAGCATAAGGCCTAGCTTCCACCTTCAGGAAACTCCGTCGCACAGAGGATCTTACATATCGCCATTTTGATATTAGGTTGTATGGCTAAGCTCAGGAATGTACACTGTGCTGTGGATACTTAGCTTAGATAGCATTTGCTATGAAGTATCTCAAAAAGAAGGATAGGAAAAATTCATTGCTTGGCTCATTAACAATATGGTGAACAAAGAGGTATATCATCCTGAAAGAATAATGAAGAATTCTAGTTATATCAGGAATTTATAGATTAGATATGGCATTTTAAAACCCTGTGCTTTATTATGTATGCATATATAATAAATATAAATCATCTTCTTCATACAAACCTGAAGATTAAATTTTTATTTAATCTTCATGACAAACCTGGGGGATAGATTTATCCTAGTATTACAAATGATGAATGTTCAGATATTGGGATGTACAATCTTGCTGTATGTCTTCCTCATTAAATTGTAAGTTCTTGGGAGAGAGCATATAATAGTGGAAACAACTTGCTTTTCCTGAGTTATCTGCCCCATGAAAGCTCTGTGCGCCTCAGCAAGTTACTTAACCTCTCTAAATATTGGTTTCCTTGCCTATAAATTAGAATTAAGGGAAAAGACTATAAATTCTTGGTAGGGCCTGGCACATGTTCGTTATGCAATGCATGCTTCCTACATGTGGGGCACCGTTTTATATAGTAGAAAGCCCCTGAACAGCTCTTAGTAATTATGTGGGAAGGAAGGATGCCATCCAATAATATTCTGCATTGGACCTTCTAATACAACTGGATGCTTTGCAGCTCCAAAAAACTCAAACCCATTTATTGTTTGTAATATCATAAATTAGGATATAAATGTCTTGCAAATGATAGGGGCATGTCATTTTAATAACTCGGTGAAAGCTTAAGAGATTCTTGCCTAATCCAGGTAAGTATTAAAAGCCTTTCACTTATATTTTCTTATAACTTTTTTCTTATTCTATTACTCAAACATATACAGCATAATGATATAGAAATGGTGAATGTTGAATAGAACTTAAATTGAAACACACAAACTTTATATATCCTAACTTTTATACCTTGGTCAAACCTAGCATGTAATATGAAAGCTTTCACATCTGAAAAAGAAAAATCCATATATTGCAATTGGGCGGAGAAAAATACAATACTTACAAACACTTCTGAGTTGATAAAAAACAATATCTGATCACCAGGATAGTGCCTAACAGACCAGAGCATCCAGACTCATTTAATTGCTATCATTTGGGACCAAAGTAACCAATAGTCAGTTTTGCTGCTTATATCCAACTGACCTTTCACAGAGGAGAGACACACATTAACCACGCTTCAAAAGAAAGCTGCTCTGATTTAGAAAGATTATAAACCTGTGACAATTGAAACCAACAGATTAATATGTAATAAATTCTCTGCAGGCAGATGCATAGTGGATAGTGTTCCCTTTAAACAATGTGGAGACTCTCAAAACAGCTATAATTGTGGTATGGAGCTGCTAGCACTGCACTAAAAAAGGCTGAAACTCTTTAAGCACGAAATAAGTTAGGAAATTCTGTCTGTCGATGTGGGAAAAGTGAAGAACTGTTGACTTATCTGCCAATGCAAAAGCTATGTTTTAAGACCCAAATTCCAAAACTTCAAGAGAGACCTTATTTTTACCTTCTATAACTTTATTTCCCTTACTATTCAATTTCACAATTACAAAGATCAATCCTTCCAAGTAGTTGATTGATTGCCATCATTGATCTTGTACACTGAAGGTGGGAAAAAACACACATAAGTCTTGCTTGGCATTTCAGCAAATTTCCTTCATTAAGTGTTTGTATTGGCAAACCTGAAATGAATGTTCCCGGCTTGGAAATGGTTCCCTGATGGACGTAGATTGCTGGTCATCCCCCAGCTCACCCTTATAAATTTTTTAATTAGGGCAGGGGTGAAACAGAATTACAGAAAACAAAGTGCAACTTTCTAAATGCTAGAAGAAGAAACAAAAATAAAACTTTACTAGGTCAATGTAACCTGACTCTAAACTTTTATAACTATCCAGAAAGATCAGCAAATATTTTTATCTCTATTTTTTTTTCTTTTCTAAAGCCTTACTATTTTGTTTCTACTGATCTTTTTACCAGAGTATGTTGGTCTTTTGAGCTTGAATTGAGACCCTTTGTCTAAGAATGGAAAATAGTACTGCGATGCTCAGCTAAACAGTTCTTGCAGAGCTAACCTATGTGACTCCCCTGTGAAATAGTTTTTGTCTTATGTCACCTTCTATTAGTAGACAGCACCTACCTGTGTTGTAAAGGATTCTCTGGGCTTAGCTCAAAAAATATGCAATCAGTGCTATTTTATGTCTACTGCTGTGGGTACCAAAAGGGAGCACCACCACACACTTCAAATACTTGTTATCCTTCTTTGTGCCAACCCCATTCAAGCCTACTCTGTACTTCTTGCAGTGATGTTGATAATCATTTTTTATATCAGAGTGATTATTCATTGTGAATTTGTACCAACTGGACAAACAATTAACCAACTCGACTATTTGGAAGTGCTGAAAAGGCTGTGTAAAAAAGTTAGACAACCTGAACTTTTCACCAACCATTTATGGCTCTTGCATCATGACAATGCACCAGCTCCCACGGCACTGTCTGTGAGGGAGTTTTTAGCCAGTAAACAAATAACTGTATTGGAACACCCTCCCTACTCCCCTGATCTGGCCCCCAGTGACTTCTTTCTTTACCCAAAGATAAATGAAACATTGAAAGGAAGACATTTTGATGACATTCAGGATGTCAAGAGTAATACAGCAATAGCTCTGATGGCCATTCCAGGCAGAGTTCCAAAATTGCTTTGAAGGGTGGAATAGGCGCTGGCATCAAGGCACAGCTTCCCAAGGGGAGTACATCAAAGGTGACTATAGTGATATTCAGCAATGAGGTACGTAGTACTTTTTCTAGGATGAGTTCGCGAACTTAATTGTCAGACTTCGTATATGCCATGAAGATATTTAATTCAGTAAACATTTATGAAGAATGTCCCATACTTTGTTAGGCACATGGAGCACATATTAAAATGACAGGAGCACTGCTTTTAAGGAGCTTATAAACTAGTAAGGGGCACAATCATGCAAAGAAATATAATCAAGTATGGTAAGTGAACAAATCAGACCATGCTGCAGTTATAGAGATAAGAGATTAGAAGCAATGGTGAACTTTCCTAGTGGTGGAGGTGAGAAAGATGATCATGAAAGCATCCTCAGAAAGGCAACTCAAGTTGAATTTTGAAAGATTGTGAAGTTTTGTGATTTTTAATATAAAAAATGACAGCTAGGGCCGGCTGAGTGGCGCGATGGTTAAGAACTGGCTTGGGATGCCAGAGGGCCCCTGTTCGGATCCCACATATGAGGGCCAGTGACACTGCCCTGCACAGCTAAGTTGCTGAACAACAGCTCGACCAGGAGCTGGGCTGCTGTGAGTCACCAGCGATGGCGTAGGCTGCAGCCCCTGTGGCAGTGGGTTGCCATGGGCTACCGTGTAGCCAGCAGCCAGTGTGAGCGGCCAGTAGCCACCGTGAGCGGCCATCCAGAAGCCGGTGAATGACAGCTACATGGTCAAAGTTTTCTGAAAATATTTAAATTTTAATTTGAAAGAACAACTGCAGTCTACTCTTCACACCTTTTCCTTCTTACAGAGGAGTAATTCTTTCTCCCATCCTGCTCTTTGCCTCGCTACCTCTTTTTATGCCTTCTGAACCACATTTTCCCTGCTCAGCTTGACAGCCAGCTCTGCTGATTACTACAACCTATGTTTTGCCATAGTTCCTATACTAAACTGGAATCTTTTGTCTTTTGCCCCATTCTCACTTTTGTTTTCTTTCTTTAATGCTGCCTCAGAATTAACAAATTTTATTTCTAGATGCCTCATCAACTTTGCTTATGAAGTTTTTCATGTGAAACAATTTCACCCCACTGAGTGTCAATTTTCTCATCTCTAATCTGATAGCGGCAGTACCTACTTCAAAGGATCCTTGTGAAGATGAATAGGTTACAATGTTAAAAGTGCTTAGAACAGTGCAAAGCACATGGTACCTACTCAATAAATAGTAGGTGGTATTCAAATATTCAAGAAGAGCACCTTACACACAGGGGCCTGATCTTACCTTTCCAGATAATTTATGTTTTGTTTCTCTCTCTGGAATACTCCCATTTTGAAACTAGATCTTTAAAAAAACTCAGTAAATGTTTTAAAAGAATGTAAACACCAGACACCACTTTTATAAATCTAACTGAACTTTCTCAGGTGTGGGTAATAGGACAATCAACTTATAATTCCAGCTGTCTTTTTATCTGGCATGCATATTTTTTTCATCTAAGCAAGTATTTTTTTAGATTATAGATTATTATATGATGACTCCCACTGTGTCAGTAGGTACCAGTTTAGAGGCTGCAATCACCCCCAGTCTCCCCCACACCTAAGTGTAGCCATATAACTATGCTCTGGCCGATGGTACATAGATGCCACTACTAGCTCTTGACCTTAAAACCATAGGATGTTGGTTTCTCTGCCCTGTTTCTCCTTCCTACGGTCTGGGAGATGGTGAAAACTGAACTATTCGCCATGGGTGCACAAGTGAAAGTCAAAAATCAAAGATAGCATGAACAATTAGCCTCAAAAAGCCTCCCTACCTTTGGATGGATACACGAGAACACAAACAAATAAAAACTTTAATTCTGGCATCTTAATTATAGTAGGTTAGTTAGCCTATACGCAGAGTAAAGCAAATCAGTTTCAATTTGCATACAAGTAACTTCATCTCCTTAGTAAGGGCAAATCTACATTGAATTGAATACTTTGTGATATTTCCTCCCTATACTAATATTCCAAGCCTCTTCACTACAAAATATTCGAAGCTTTTAACACAATATTTAAGATCTATCCTACTTCTCAATAAGAAATATTTCTTTGAAAGTGGGGGAAGAAGATTTCAGTGGTTATAATCTTTATAGCTTATCTACTTTTACCTTAACTACTATTTAGGTTTATTGTAGAGCACAAACCTCTAAGCAACCATTGTAGCAATATCATAACTGTATTCAACTGATGTATCTCTACACAATCTTATATGGGTTCCAGGAATCATGAGACTGAAGTTTGAAGGACTTGAGTTTTATTCTGCCTAAAAGCTGACAACAAATCTTACCTCTTCTATCAGTAGGATGAAAAAAAAAAAAGATAATATATTAAATTATGTTTTCCCAAAAAGACTACTTATTGCCAAAATCTAGCTAAATGTACAAGAATATAGCTATTGCTTAGGAGGTACAAAACGTAGAAATAGCACTTGCAATAAGTGAAATTAAATGTGAGCATTTATGTTCATCACAGGAACAATATCTTTCTAAGCATAATCTCTGAGAAAATTCCCTCTTAAAGCATCAGAGATAAGGTGCAATTTATATTCATACTTTTTCATCTCATTAGAACCTTTTGTGAACAATCTTTAGCCTGGAGCATCTGTTTCTGCTTCTAGAAATGCGGTCCGAAAGCAAAACTGAACTATTTGGGCTATCAAAATTTGCATTAAAGCTGGTCCAGACAAAATTTACTTTGGCCTTTCAATTAATTAACCAACCTAACTATTAACTTCACCTCTACAGTGTTAGAGAAGTGAGATGTTTGTCTCTCACAATTATAACTTAAAGCTTGCAGAGGATAAGATGATAGTTTTTCTCATCAACTTAATGTCCTTTCCCCAAAGTGAAATGTGCGCTTAAATAGGCAATATAGGATGTATCTAATATAATAACTTCTCTTGAACTTTTCAGAAATTTCTATTTTCACCCTAAGGTGAATTGATCCATTTCTCCCTTTTGTAAATTGTGTAATAAAATGTTTTTTGTGCAACATTGTTTAGAGTCCCTGCACCCTCACTTCCTTATAGCTGCATATTAAGTCATTAATATCTAAATACTTTCTGTCCTATATGACAATACAGGCTGCATTTCAATACTGGCATAAATATTTTGAATTTTCCCAATAAGCAAAGCAAGTTGCCATATCCATATAATTGCCCCCTCCCTGCCCACAGGAACACATTAAGACTTCCAATTTCACATATTTAAAAGTGACCCTGAGGGCACTTTTAACTGGGGAATTGCTTTAAGTTGCTTGTCTACCTTGTATAAGGCAGATGCATTTGAAATATGTTACTTACTCCTCTATTCAGTTACTTCAGACCTACATAGGATGCCATTTTACTGAGCTTTTCTCTTGTCATCCTCTAGAGAGATTTAAATTGCAAGTTAAACATCATTAGCAGGGCCGGCCGAGTGGCGCGATGGTTAAGAACTGGCCTGGGACACCAGAGGGCCCCGGTTCGGATCCCACATATGAGGGCCAGTGACACTGCCCTCTACAGCTAAGATGCTGAACAACAGCTCAACCTGGAGCTGGGCTGCTGTGAGTCGCCGGCGACTGCGTAGGCTGCAGCCCCTGTGGCAGTGGGTTGCCATGGGCTACCGTATGTAGCCAGCAGCCAGCGTGAGCAGCCAGCAGCTGCAGTGAGCGGCCGGCGACTGATCTGCCTCGCCCGGAAGAGCGCAATGATGGTGCCAACATGGGCCAGTGAAGTGACGTCCTCCACAACTAGACTGAAGAACAAAATGACAGCAACTTGTCTGTTCCCCTTCCCCCAATTCCCCAGCACTGTTCCCATCCCCCCAATTCCCCAATAAAAATCTTTAAAAAAAACAAAACAAACAAACAAAAAAACATCATTAGCAAACTGTCTGAGTATCTGGATGAATAACTAAATGAATTAACAGATAACTTTATAAATAGATTAATTATAACAAAGTATAGATTAAGTTATAACATCAGATATTCTTGGAATGCTGGGTTCTTGAAATGTAACGTTCTTGGGATAGTATAGATTAAAATATATTGAGTTGTCGGAAAAGTCATGACGTATTTTGTCTATGTTTTTCAAAGGTCATTTATTTAGATAAAGAACAAAGACCAATCAATGATATATTGCCTGTTTTGTTCGAAACCTCTTTCCATCTTTCAGCGAGCTTCATAATTCCTCATTCACAGAAGAACCTGTCTTTATTTGCAAAAAACTGAACAAGGTGCTGATTTACAACCTCATTTGAATTGCATGTTATACCACACAAGGAGTTTTGAAGAGAGCAAACCAGTGGAAGTCTGATGGTGCCAGGTCAGGCGAGTATGGTGGGTGTGGCGACACATCCCATCCAAGCTCCAATAATTTTTGACAGGTGATCAGACTTGTGTGTGGTCTCATGTTGTCATGTTGCTTGTTACAATTAACAAGCTCTGAACATTTCTGAATGATGGATTTGTTCAAACTGCCCAATTGCCGACAGTACACATTCGAGTTGATTGTTTAGTTCCTTGGTGGGAGCTCGAAAAACACACCTTTAAAATCCCACCACACTGAGAGCATAACCTTCCTCTGATGAATGTCTGCTTTGATGTCATTTAAGGCGAATCATCATGTCGGGACCAAGACCATTTGTGCACCACGTTGTTGTAAACAGTCCACTTCTCACCACCAGTTATCAGTCACTTCAAAAAGGACCATTTTCCTCACGTTTAATGAGCATATTGCAGATGTTTATATGCACTGTCAAATGAAATTTTTTGAGTTCATGTGGAACCTAACTATCAAGTTGCTTAGGTATCCCAGCTTCTTCAGGTGGTCGTGAGCGCTTGAATGATGGATGTTCAATGTTTCTGCAATCTCTTGTGTTGGGTAACGTGGGTTTGACATGATCAATGCCTGCATTTTGTCGTCATCAACCTTGGTGGGCCTCCCTGACCAAGGAGCTTCGTTGAGATCAAAATCACCAGCACGGAATTTCATGAACTATCGTTGTCATTGACATTCTTGTAGAGCATTGTCACCATAAACTTTATGCAACTTTTCACAAGCTTGACACGCATTCTTCCCTTTATGGAAGTAAAACAGTAAAATATGGCAAAAATGCACAGTTTGGTCTTCCATCTTCAACTTGTAAAATCTCCAAAACTCAACCAAATTCCTCAATTTTTTTTAGAATGAAGCTAGAACTGTCAGCTGTCAAATGACATAGCAATAACATAGATGCAAATGACTCCAGTACTTCCAAAAATGAACTAGTGCCATCTGTTGCAAACATGAGTCATGACTTTTCTGACAACACAATATAGTGCAACAAGGAAACCATAAATGAGCTAAACAACACAATTTGATGTTTTTAATTTTTGTTTTGACTCAACATACTAAATATATTTAACATTCTTATTAATATTATTTAAAATCCATGATTTTCCAAGTTTTGTGTTATTATTTATATTATATAAAGACTTTGCTGCTCTTCTGATCTTATAATTAATTTTCCCTGCAAACACAAGTCTCATAGTGTTGTAAAACAGTTGCCACTTCCAAATTTTAGAAAAGCATCATCCTGCAAAAAATGTAATTCCCATATTTGAACAAAATTAAAAATATTGGAATCAAATATATCATCCAATAGCCACACAGCTTCAGCCTTCAAGAGGGGAAAATGGAAAGAGTGGAGTGTGGGGCAACATGAAGGAGAGAAAAAAATATATAGATGATCATCCAGGAAATGAAAGAAGAGGGTGTGTAATTGTCTGGCCTACAGAAAGTCATCTTTAAATTGGTTTATTTCAACTATAATCTGGAGGAAACCAAGAACTATGCAAAACATTCTGCATATTTTCTTGTCTATTATAGAGAATCAAAAAAGGGCAACAACCAAAAGGGTATACAGATTCTAAGATCCTCTGATAGATTTATATTAATAGCATATTAGGTAATGGTTTCCTTGGTGTATTTTTGTGTAATACTTTTTTTTTTTGCAAAAATTGAGAAAGTGCTGAAGTATCCTGCATATGGACATAGATTATGATCCAGATGTCAGCAACCTCTTTCCTTGTCTCTTAAGATCTCCTTCACAAAAATAGACTTGAACATTCAGTTTCCATGCGCTTAGAACCCCGTGCCCTCTGAGACTCAGCAGATTCATGAGAATTCCCATTCTCAGGGTCTCCATGGAATTCCGCTTGCACTACTTCATTGATCACTTTGCCATTCCACATAGACCACCTCAGCAGCGCCCCCGTCTCACTCAGATAAGAATCTCAGGCCAATTTCTCACTTAAAAAGCAAACAAGCTAATAATAATAATAATAATAATAATAATAATAATAGCCCTCCTGATACAGCCATTTGCTGGGGTAAATTCAGGACTATTATTCAGATGATAAGCATTGGTAAGCTCAAACTGGCTTTAAAGCTGTTGCTATTCTGATTGATCAGTGAGGCCATCTTCACTTGTGGTTGCCCATTTCATACAAATTGTTAAAGAGTTTAAATATCATCCTTAGATGTAGGTAGGGTGGGAGGAAAGATGGAAATCTTTAGGAATACAAAGAATTTCAGTAAAGAGCATGCTCATCCAGCCTGAAAAACTCTTTAGCCACTCCACCATTTAGCTCACCCACCCAATTCCTCCTTTCTCACATTTTTTTCTCCTTCTCCCTCACCCCTAAAGTCTGATTATTTATAATGTTGAGCAGCTTAGCTTTCTCCTTCTTTTACTTACTTATTTTCTTTAACCGGTGACTCATGATCACAAATCCTACTACCAAATAGTGTATGAGTTGTTTTTCTGGACACAACTGCCTCCTTAAGAGTAACTGTGGTATCAGTTATAAGGACCATACTT
Source organism: Hipposideros armiger (assembly GCF_001890085.2). Taxonomy (NCBI): domain Eukaryota; kingdom Metazoa; phylum Chordata; class Mammalia; order Chiroptera; family Hipposideridae; genus Hipposideros; species Hipposideros armiger. Next base: position 512,627 of record NW_017731812.1, on the reverse strand, counting down.
TGTTTATACAGACTTCATTTTTTAGAGCAGTTTTATGTTCACCTAAAAGTGACCTAAAAATACAAAGTTTCCACCTCCTCCCTGCATCTCCTGCTCCTCAGGCAGCCTCCCCCCCCCCCCCCCCCCGCTATCAACATATACTCTGGATTTTGATACAAACAACATAATTAAGAATATGGACAGAGAGAAACAGTATAATATAAAGTAACCATGGCTGTTATTGTTTTATTTTAAGAGAGTCTTTATTCATATGTATATTACTGTTATTTCAAAATCATTCTCTGAAGTCACTAAATAGGTAACCTGCCCATGCCCCCCAACTACTCTCATATGCACCTCCAAAACAGGACTTTAAAATTAGCATAACTGTGACATTTCTGCAACACAAGAATAAATTTTCATTTATTTCAAATACTTTATTTTTTCCTTTTAACCAATCCTTGAGAAGAAATAAATCAGATTCCTCTGACAGTTCAAACAACCGATTTATTTAGAACCGATACTATACATTGGCATTTCCAACCTTGGAAAATGATCTGAGGGAAAAAAAGGAGACACAGTCACAAGTTGATTTTTTCTCTCACTGCCGCTCATTCACATTAATAATGTATTCTGACTGATATGCAGTATCCAGAGACTGCTGGATATGCTGTTTGGATATTTCACTGCCATCTCAGACACAGTGTATATAAAACTAAATGTAACATCTCACTGTACCCTCTGTAAGCCTCACTAACTTAAATGCCTTTAGCAAACTTTCTATTTCTGTCACTTAAATCCCTATTCTTAGTCCTACATGACTTGAAATATTTTAATATTTCTTCATGTTCCAATAGTCAACCAATTTCAAAATTAGATAATTTTTCAATTTTAGGGTTTTTTTCCTTCTTTCTTTAAAAAAAAAGAAAGAAAAACAACCCTATCTGTTTTAGTCCCATGGCCAACAAATTTCCTACCTATACTACCCCTAATATGGCCAGATCTGGGCTCATCATATCAAACCTGAATTGGTACTGTCATAGCTTCCTTGCTAAATTCTCATGTTCATTGATCTCAGTCAAATAGAACTGACCTAAAATCTGTGTTAATGATTTTACTACTTTTCTAGCAAATGTCGACCATTCTCAGTTTCACCCTCTTCAAATCTGTGTTTAGGTTTATCCTTACATACCTTCATAATCTGACTGTACTCTGTATATCCAGGTTAATTTCAGCAGTTTTGGTCAGCTATTTCACTTATCCTACAAATATATCATGTCAATTTTATTCTAAGAACGTCTTCTAAGCCTTTTATCATAGTACTTATGTGAACCATGACACACACCCACCCCTCATGATGTCTTTATTTGAGCAAATCAGACTTTGTCATTTACCTGTGGTGTGACCTTGGTTAAATGTCATAACATTTTTGACCCAGTTTTGTTCTCTGCAGAATGTAGTTAATACTCACCTTGCAGATTTGCTATGTGGGTTGCATAGATAATATATATATAAAAGTGTCGCGTGTCTAAAACAAATGTTAATTTCTTCAGTTCTCCAACTCTCAAGAAATTCTCTTGGAACTCTATTGCAATTGTTTGTCCACAAAGATAATAAGAAATCAAATCCTAATATACTGAAAACACTTCAACTACTGCTTTTGCTTCCTCAATAGGGCCTTTAAGTCCTACCAACCTGAAATGTGAATAACTTCAAAATGCTCACAGATTTTGTTTGCCCCTGTGCATTTCTCACAAACACTATGTTTTCTTCCCTAATTTTTAAATTCTGTCTTCTGTTCTTTCTCTAATGGAGTATCTATTGCTAGTCATTCACTAATCAATTCAATGTCAGCATCTCCCAGAAGCCTTGACATGCTCCTCTTTTGATCTAAGTATGCATCTGTTCATCTGTGATACAGCATTCTCCATCTGTTTATCATTAAACTAACAACATTCTGTAGAAACAACCTACTCATTTATTTGTCTCTCACCTGACTGAGAGCATCTTGAAGAAGGAGCCATTTCAGCCAGCTTTGTGTACCCGGTGTCCAATATACTGTCTGGCTCAATATAAGGATTTGAAAAAATAGTTGTTAAAGAAGTAGGTTTGTGATTTAAATTGCAATCAATTTTCCTAAGCATGCTTGCTATTTTATGTTAGTATGCTCTGTTAAACTATAAGCTCCTTGTGTGTATGATCATATAATATTTCTGTGTTATTCATATTACCTCACATAATATTTTACATATAGTAGATGATACATGATTTATTAATTGGTTACAGAAATTTAAAAAATATTTATAAAGAGAATAAAGGGGAGGGTAGAATAGTTATTTTGAAGTGGTGTGAAGCATGATACAGTGACGCCCACTCAGATCAATCCTGAGGACACTGTGTTCCTGCCTCACTCCCCAAGGGTGGCTGAGCTCCGAGAAGCATGCCACCTGCAAGACTGAAGGCAAAATGATTCTGTTTTCACATCAAAGCAATACTGTGACACTTTTACAGAATTCTCTATATGTTTTGGTAAAGATTTGTATTTTTTTCTAGAATTCTACTCTAAAAGTATTTATAAGAGAGGCAGATGCTGTGATTGTAAATAACCATTATAAAAATAATAACAGCTGACATTTTTAGAGCCTTCTATATGTCAGATACTTATTTGACAATTTACAAATATCATTTCTAAACCTTACAACAACCTAGTAAAGTAGGTATTGTCTTCTTTTATATATATATAAAGAGACCGATATATAATCAGAAAGGCTCAATAACTCATCTTCAATTATAGGGCTGCTAAGTAGAGTCAGAACTCAAATTCAGATTGATCTGTATCCAGAGTCATATATTATATTTTGTATTGGATTAGATAATATCTTCCCCAAATTCATGCCCTTTTTGGCATCTCAGAATGTGACCTTATTTGAAAATAGGATCTTTGTAGATGTTATCATTTTAAAATGAGATTATATTCAATGAGGGTGGGCCCTAATCCAATAGGACTAGGTCCTTATAAAAAGAGAAAATGAGACAATGACATTGAAAACTAAATGTGAAGACAAAGGAAAAGATTTGAGTGACCTAGAAACCAAGGAACATCAAGGATTGTGAACAATACCAGAAGCTAAGAGAAAGGCAGGGAATAAATCCTTCCCTAGAGCCTTCAGAAAGAACATGGCCCTGCTGACATCTTGATTTGGGACTTTTTAACACATCTAATTGATGGAAATTGGTTACCGCAACCCAAAGAAACTGATACACACTGTAAAAAGTATTACAAACATGTTATTGCCAGAAGGTTTGGTATTAGCAGTTATTATTTCAGTCGTATATATCTCAGAAGAAAATACTCTATTGCTTTTGATTTTACTTTTGGCTATCTTATATTTCAAAAGTACTAGAGTTGTCATTTCTTTTTATATAATATATAGCTTAAATAATTCTAAACATCTCTCATCAGAAAAAAAATCACACTTTTAGTATTGGTGATTTGAGTATCACTTATTTCTTATATAAAAAGAATATGATTGAAGGAGTTAATGAAAGTACTTCTATAAGATCTGCAAAACTGTAGAGTTTAAATACCTTGAGAATGGGTGGCAATGCTGAAATTTACCTAAGCTGCTGTGTAAATGTTCAAAAGTCTTAGCCACAGCAAGTCTTGTGAACAGACCATTCTTTGTGTGTTTACTTAATGGGACAACTCTGATCTTAGCAAAGAGATATATCTTCAGCTCACTCACTGTGCTTCAATTTGTGACAAGACTCTCTCTACCTTTCCTTAAGCTTCTCCTTACTTTAATAGTTTTTGGTATTTATATTGGCAAGAAAATAATAGAAAATTGCCTGTGAAAGGCTATGGTAATCTATGCAAATAATACAAAATTGATTGCTTATAAATATTACCCTCAATCATAAGCTTAGAAGGGACTATAAAAAAGTGTAGGTTCACTCTTAGGAAAAAACAATAATTGAATACAATCATTCTACTAACCAATTTCACAAGTTACCTTTATAAGTCCCATTCTGTGATTCTTAAGTAAATCCAATACTTCCTCACTGATAAAAGCATTCAAAAAAGTAAATAAGGTAGCCCGACTTTATTTGTACTATTCTTGTCTGTCAGAATTCAATAATGACAACCTGAAAAATTAACAAGCTGTTAAACTATAGACTTTCTTTACCTTAGGCTGTTCCTGTTCATCAACTTTTGTACCTTATAGTTAATCGCATGCTAGAATCTACTAATGTATTAATACATGGGGAGGGATGTTTGTTTTCATTTTGTTTTCCCTTTTTAAAACAGAATTTTGACAAACTTTATATTGAATGCTTTTATATGTCCATAAGTAGCTAGCTTTTATCCATGTTATCATACTTCGGGATAAGTTGTGATGTCACAATGCCTTTTGAAAAATATATTTCTTAAGGTGTTTAGAGTTGGAAGGCAGTTTAGAAAAATAATTTAGTAAAACTCTGAAAATTCTCTCAGAGTCCCTAATTCCCATACTGGATATTATAATACAACTATAAGTGTGCAGAAAAAATATGAAAGAAACTAGCAATGGAATGAAAAAATAAACCACAGGTTGGGAGAAAATATTTGCAAAAATATATCTGCTAAAAGATTGTTATCTAAAACTCTCTTTCTCTCTCTCTCTCAACTCAATAACAGGAAAACAAATAGCCCAATTAAAAATGGTCAAAAGACCTGAACAGATACCTCATCAAAGAAAATGAAAAGATGGCAAATAAGCATATGAAAACATGCTTAATAGCATATGTTATTAGTGAATTGCAAATTGAACAAAAAGACATATTATACCCCTAATAAAATGTTAAAAATCCAAATGCTGGCTAGGATGTGGAGCATTCATCGCTGGTGGGAATGCAAAATTGTACAGTTACATTGGAAGACAGTTTTTCTGTTCTTACCAAACTAAACATACTCCTACTATATGATCCATCAATTGCAATTCAAAAGAATTGAAAACTTATGTCTGCACAAAACTCTATATACAGATGTTTATAGCAACTTTATTTATAATTGCTACAACTTGAAAGCAGCCAAGATGTCCTTCAGTAGATGAATGGATAAATAAATGGTGGTACATTCAGACAATGGAATGTTATTCAGCAGTAAAAAGAAGTGAGCTATCAAGCCATGAAAAGACATGGGGGACGCATATTGCATACTACCAAGTGAAGGGAGTAAATCTTAAAAAACTCAATACTGTATGATGTCAACTATTTGACATCCTGGAAAAGACAAAACTATATAGAGAGTAAAAAGAACAGTGGTTCCCAGGCGTTGAGGAGGAGGGAGGGATGAAGAGGCAGAGAACACAGGATTTTTAGGGCAAGGACTTCTGTATGGTATGGTATGGTAGTATAATGGTGGATATGTCATTATACATTTGTCAAAACCCATAGAATATACAACACCAAGAGTGAATCCTCATTTAACTATGGACTTCGGGTGATAATGATGTGTCAGTGTAGGTTCCTTGGTTATAAGAAATATATCACTCTGGCATAGGATGTTACGGGTGAGTAATATCGTTTTTATCGTATCATGTTAACCGCATTAACTCAGGCATCTAGTGAATATCACTGCATAGAATTCTTCCTCTATTTTGAATAAGCTTCAAAAGAGAAAAAAATTACATGTTTATAATGATCCATTTTTTTGTTTGTTTTATTATAAAATGTTTACCCATTGTCTCAATTGTATTGGGTGGGCTCAGATGAAAGCCAGGTAAATTACAAATGATTTGTACCCTCAGTGAACTTTCTTGTAGTATAGGGATAAAATATGTATGGAAATAATTATGATCTGTGTAAAAAGTGAGAAATACAATAAGAATTATATAGGTAAAGGATTAAGGGTGCTCAGAGATGAATGGACTTCTATTAGAAGTATGGGTTAAAGTTTATGGTAAAGATTTCATATGAATTATATGATGAAGACAACAGTAAAATTTCTTCCCTCTTTTTCTCACTCATTTATTTATTTAGTGATTTGGGATGGAAACCATTCTAAAGATGAGTCTCCAAACTAAATGTCTGTACACAAACGCTTTCCAACGGGCAAGAAGACAGAGACAGTTTTAAAGGCAATATTTTTTAAGATCCTTTTTTGAAATTTTTCCTGAAATTGATTTTCTTGGGATCACTTTTGATGTGGAAGCTTTATGCGTGAGCTCCCGGTCACAATCTCCTACACTGCTCTTCATAAAAGATAAAGACCATCCTTAGACCATACTTAACCTTACAAAGGTACAAAAGTCAAGGGTGACAAAATACCTAAAACACCAAACAGAATGACAAGACTCTAATACGTCTATGTTTCTTACTGTGTAACTGTTTTTTTAAGCCTTATTTTTTAATAAAATTGAGGAGGATCAAATTGAGTCATTTGCTGATAAAGTCATTAAAAATATTTGATAACTGTGGTTTTCTAATATAACTTAGAGGTTATACTGGAGTTATAATATAACTAAGGAGTCATCGTGTAGGCTAGTGCTACACCATAGAAGTACAATATGAGCCACTTATGTAGTTGTGTATTGTGGAAAAAACTAAACAAGAAACAGACAAAAGTAATCATAACAAAGTATTAATTTTATTGTAATGTATTTAAAGTATCTTTTTTAATGAGATGTGATCAATACAAAGATACAGCTTTGAAATCTGGTGTGTGTTTTACATGTATAGACCGTCTACATTTAGACCAGCCATAATTCAAGTGCCCAATAGACACATGTGGCTAGTGATTAACACACTGGACAGCTCAGGTCTAGGCCAGTGTTTCCTGGATTTTCTTCATTCACGTTCCGCTGCTGTAATTTTCTGTGTCTCTGCACCACAATATCACACATTTTCTGATTTTTGCCACTTTTCACAATTTACATTTATTATGTTGACTTAATATTTTTCTCTGAATTGGTTTATCATTTTTACATAAATTTATTTGCAGTAATTTTAAAATGTGTATCATTCTTTCATTGTCACACATAGAAGATAACCCATAAAATGAATACAATTTAAAATGGTATTACATTTCAGATAGATAGTTTTGCCTCAGAAACAGAGCCTGAGGCCAGTTCTCTGTTAGAAAGCCTGAAAACAATTATTTAAAGGGCATAAAATACCTGAAAAGTTTTTCCTTAAAATAATCAGGAGTAAAGAGAAAAAGGATAAACTTCTCACTGCAGTATGTACTCCAAAGTCTCTGTACCATCTGAACTCATCTTGGCCTGTGTGCCACACTGAGATTTAATCCTTGGGAATATTCACTAGTTCTTTAGTTCTTTAGTTGGGCCTGTAGGAGAAAACTATATTTTGTAATTTATTCAGACTAATCTATAGGTTAAGTACAAGAACTTTATTTTATATAGAGAATTTTAAAATGCCAAACACTATTTTAATTCTGTTATCTTTCTATATTTATGGTAGAAATTTTATCATATTTTATTGGGACCTGACAGGCTTATTTAACTTTTTAGCCTCTCTGATTATCTGTGATATTGTGACCAAAAAAAAAGAGTTAAGGAATTCTGAAAATTTTAATGTCAATGATACCTATAGGGGAGACTAAGCTTTTTCTTTATGACATATGATTCATGGAGAAACCTCAAGAAGGATGTGGAATGAGATTTTGAAAATGACCTATCTCTATTTATCTGTAGATAATCAGATGTCAATGACATGGACTTGTGTTCTTCCTGGTTACAATAAATGAGAGTATCTCAGAGTCTAATACCACATAATATGAAGATAAAATAGTGGAAGTACATTTATATCTGTCAAAAAACAACCTTGAGGCACCTAGGTTTTTATTACTCTGAATAATATTACTAGAACCTTGAATATCATCTGTGATTAGAGAACATGAATATTTCCCCTGGTAATCAAATGCTATTGCAAATAATATACTACTTTCCACTGACAACATATTATTCCATTATGATTTACTTGTTAAGTAAATATATTTGTAGAAATGTATAACTCAAAGCTTTATGTCAAATGATAAATAATTATGTTATTAAAACTAGAGGCAGCACCACATGATACTTTAGGAAACTTGTTTCACTGGAATGAAAATATAATTTTCTCCAGAATATAAGAGGCCTCCAATGTTCTTAGCACAGAGATCTTAAAAAAATATATTTTGAATGAGTGAATAATTTCATTCACATTAGTAGAGCTTTTAAATGAAATGTTTACAATGTCATCCCCCTCCAAAAAAAAAAAAAGACAAAATTTTATGTGTTGTATAATTTCCTATGTAATATAAATTCAGGGCTGCATTATATTAGATGATAACAATAGTGCCATGGATCTGGAAGGATTATGAATAACTGAATAACTATTTTGTTTTCCACTTTCCTGCAATAAATATTTTATATTGAAAAATAAGATACAGTTTTAAAAGACTACCCTTTGCCAAAAAGAATGCAATTTGAGTCACTTACTTCAAAAGGCTGAGAACACACCTGCCAAACATCACTCCATATTGCCTTGTCTTTTGTTTATGTCTCCATCACTGTTGTCTAACTTCCCTCTTCATTGTTTACCTGTCAGATTTATCTGTTCAGGTACATTTAACATGCTTTATAGTATGTCCAAATTATCCCTGACTGAGGTGTTTTTAAAACCTACATTAATTAATTATTTCTGTGTATAAATGATAACTCCAGTGTATTCAAGAGCATTTCAATTTCCTGGAAAACAAAACAAAACAAAACAAAACAAAACACTATGAGTTCTTCAGGTCTCCGAGAAAAATTGTCTTTGGGCATCATTCTTATTCTTCAGATTCTTGCTTATCACTTATTGTCCTCTGGTGGCCCGAGAACATTTCAGTGACTTGCCATTCTCTGAATCATTTCCCACTTTCTCCCACTCTTCAGTCAAATGTAGGTGTTCTCTTAAAACTTTTTTACGAAGATTTTGTCTCTACTAGGTGACAAGTTTACCTCTACCTCTACCTCTATCTCTCTATTATCTTTCTGTCTATCTACCTATCTATCTGATTACACACATGCATGCATATTAATGTACAGTAGTCTTCCCCTTATCTGCAAGGAATATATCCCAAGACCACCAGTGGATGCTTGAAACCATAGATAATACTAACCTTATATATACCATGTTTTTTTCCTATACATACATACCTATGTTAAAGTTTAATTCATAAATTAGGCACAATGAGAGATTAACAAGAATAATTAATAGTAAAATACAACAGTTATGACAACATACTTAATAAAAGTTATGTGAATGTGACATTATTAATTAAAATATGCTCATAAGGGTTACTTGAACACTAGCACCATGATACCCCAACAGTCAACCTGAAAACCAAAATGGCTACCAAGTGGCTACTGGGGGTGGAATATACAGCATGGATACATGGAACAAAGGGACGATGTGCATCCCAGGTGGGACAGAGCAAGATAGCATGAGATTTCATCAGACTACTCAGAAAGGCATCAATTTAAGACCTATGAATTGTTCATTTCTGGAATTTTCCATTTAATATTTTTGGACCATAATTGACTGCAGGTAACTGAAACTTCAAAAAGCAAAACCACAGATAAGCAGGGACTACCTGAGTGATGTTTAAATGATTAATTTTGAAGAACTTCAGACTGTTTTCTGGTGTTAAAACTAAATTTGGATTGCCCTCAAAATATAATTATCTGATTTCTCCCCTTTTTTTCCCCCAAAGGTTGCCATGTCTAATGAAATCTTAGAAATAAAAAAAAAAAAAATCTTTGTGATTCAGGCCGAAATCTTGGGCAAATTCATAAGAGAAATAAAGAAATTTGTTCTATGTTATAGAAACTTGTTAAAAACAGAACACCTTTAATTCCACCATGAGAGGTGTGAAACCTAATTATCTCCCTAACTACCCCCAAAGGAGTTTGGGAGAGGTAGTCCTTGGTGATTGTCTTTTTGGCCCTCTTGTTCCCTGCATTTACTTCTTTGCTTCACTCTTTCCTATAATTTCTAATGTTTTGTAATGACACTCCTCTCTATAAATGAGCAGGATTTCAGTTCCATCAGGAACGTGAGCCTGTGCTGGCTACCCGTAATCTGATTTCCACATATAGGCTTTTCTACTACATTAAAGCAATTATAACCAAATATAAGACAAAGAAAATAGCACTCTTAAAAAAAAAAAAGCCCAATAACCCAAGCAACTATTTCTTGGTAAATTGGTTGCATTTTAAAACATTTTTCTTTGGGATTATAGGAAGTATGACAACTAAGTTTGCTAAATTGTTGCAACAATGTTGCTACTCTTTTGATATCAGAGGGATTATTCATTATGAATTTGTACTAACTGAGCATACAGTTAACCAAGTTTACTATTTGGAAGTGATGAAAAGGCTGCATGAAAAGGTTAGACAACCTGAACTTTTCACCAACGATTTATGGCTCTTGCATCATGACAATGCACCAGCTCACGGCACTGTCTGTGAGGGAGTTTTTAGCCAGTAAACAAATAACTGTACTGCAACACCCTCCCTACTCACCTGATCTGGCCCCAAGTGACTTCTTTTTTTACCCAAAGATAAATGAAACATTGAAAGGAAGACATTTTGATGACATTCAGGATGTCAAGGGTAATACAGCAATAGCTCTGATGGCCATTCCAGAAAGAGTTCCAAAATTGCTCTAAAGGGTGGACTAGACACTGGTGTCAGGGCATAGCTTCTCAAGGGAAGTACTTCAAGGTGACTGTAGTGATATTCACTAATGAGTCATGTAGCACTTTTTCTAGGATGATCTCATGAACTTAATTGTCATACCTTGTATTTTACAATCACTTGAAAGTATCACTTTAATGTGGAGCATGTCTATAGACCTGAAATAAATTGGCCATGCTTTGGCAGAGCCTTAGAATGAAATTGAGGCCAACCCCTTAAATCTCTGCAGATGCTCTGCAGCTAAGTCAGTCCAAACTGCTTGTTATTGTGACGACACTGAGTGGTTTTATTGTACCATTGGCATGATGCTTGGCTCTAAAAAGACTTGCATTGAGTGACAACGTTTTTTTGTATTTTCTGCTAGAATAGTCTCCCATTTCCAATTACATTAGGAAGTATAACATGTTGTTTTTTAATGGCCATTTTCATTTAGGATTTTTTTTATTGTCCTTTAATAATGGAAAGCCATGCAGAATGGTATAAAACCTCTGAGATGCAAATTCCCTGGAAATAACTCATTGAGTTGATTAAATATCTGTTCATTGGAATATTCAGAATGACGCTTCATGTAATTTTAGAAATGAAGGTAATATCTAATCTAGCTAAAGGAACATAAAAGTATATAGTGATTAATGTTTCATCTACCTGAAAGCTTTTACCAAACAAAAAAGCAACTTTAAAAACATAGATAAATCATATGAGAGAAAGAAACAGGCAAATAATTATTTAAAAAATAGTTTTAAGAATTATTTTATAAATTATTGTATTTTTATGCACTCAGATTTTAAGAGTAGTTTCCTTTGAACATATGCAGAAGTATTAGATAGATAATAGAGCTAGATACATAAATCTATATCTATATACATATATATGTAATATATATTGTGATATATATATAATATATATAATATATTATTATGTGTGTATTAAACAAGTAGAATCTTGAATTTTTGCTTTGCATCATGGTAGTAAATAATGCTAAGCATTAATCTATTTTAAATGAAGTTTTCACTCAAAGGGTGTTTTTGATTACTTCTCAACTATTTTCTTCTTTAACATTCCCTATTTTTGAAAAAGCTAACAAGCAGTGGTGGAAACTCTTAAAATAATAAAGAGAGATGAAATAAAGATATCAAAATACATATTGATAGCAAATCATTTATATCTGTCTATGATTATAGTGATTTAGTGAAAATTCAATAGCCATGTCTTCACAGAATTTATATTTTTATTGCTAATTTAGAATTCTAGGTAAATGTGTTCTGTCCTTTTGAAGTGACTTTCATTTTTATTAGTTAGCCATTTGGTCATTTATTCAATACATATTTATTGAGCAAACACTCTGTGCCAAGCATCAGGAGAATAATGAGCGGAGGACTCTCAGATCATAAAGGCCAATGTTCAGTAGAGCCCTGGAGCGTGGACATAACCGTAGGAGCTAAAAAAGCCACGTACCCAGCATCCTGTGGGAGCGCAGAGGAGGGGGAGGGAACTAAATCACCCATGAGAGGTGGAAATGTCAGGGAAAACTTTTCAGTAGGTAGTGACATTTAACTTAAGTTTAAAAAACTTCAGTTTCAAAATTAATGTCCAATTTCTGTAAGCCATTTATAGAACAAAAAATTCTCTCTAAAAGCATTTTTTTTTCCTATTTTGTCAAATGTGATTTAATTCTCCCAGGCCATTTTGGGGGCAAAGAAAATGGCTTGAAATGATTTTTATGCAATTCATATTGAGATTAAAATTGTTATTCGACAATTTTAGATTTATAGATATTAATATTATAAATTATGAATATTGTTATTTAAAAGTAGACTGTTATTCTCAATGTCCTTTTCCCTCCTCTGTCCTCTTTATATCTCCAATTTCTTTGTATGATGATTCACAAAAAATTTGTCCTGTTAACTTTTACTTTCAAGTTTTAATGTTCAAGTGGGGCTTGGATAAATATACAGCATTGCCCTCTACTGGACAGAAGTCCATCAATTCATGTGGAAAATTCTTTTTTATAGGGTCTGAGGAAGGATGTATACCTTATTATAGGAATTTCAATGACCAATAAAAAAATAATCGGAAGTGCCTGAAAAAAATAATGTCATATCGTTTTAACTTGATATACTGACAGCTATACTACTTTGATCTTCTTCTGGTGACTTCCTTCTAGTGAGGTCAAGTGCAGCTCCATTTCATATCTCCAATATGAAGATGAGGTGTAAACAAATTTTTTGCTTTCTCCAAGAATTGTATTTATTTATTTATTTTTGGAAATGTGTCTCTTGCATTTCTAATCAAAATAATATGTTGAGTTTTTTATAATTCTATTTACTTTTAGAATATTCTCCTTCGGGGGAACAAATATCATTCTAATTCCCAGGTAGCTAAATTCTGATGATTGTTATTGCAATTTTAAAGGGTTCAATTGTGCAGGTTTTTTTCACAATGCATTGTACATTTACTACAATATTTATACTTTTTCACAGTTTTATATTCAAGAAAGGTAAGGTTTACAGGAAGGCAAGAATATATTTTGAAATTCATCATGCCCTTTAAATAGTACCTTTACACACTGCCCATGGATATTTAAATGTTTGTACATAGTTAGAAATACAAAATTTCTGCATATGGCCCCATAAACAATGAAGAACTACATAACCTCTCAGAGGCCGTGCAACACGCCATAGCCCCTTTATCTGCTCTGTTATTGATGCAGCAGGCAGCTCAGCTACCATCCTTATGTTCAGGAACCTCGCTACATCCTAGAACATGTTTTCATGGCACATTGATCCTCCCTTCCCAACACTCAAATTGCCCACAGTTTCCTGAGTTATATGTGTGGGGAGGGAGAGGGAGATTGGTCGAGATAAAAGGAGTCTGGACATGGACATTGCAGGGACTGCCATAATCCTCAACATTGTTTTGACAACACTGCCTCTTTTCTTACCTTGCAGATGAATTACTGCTACTCTCATTTACTGTAGCCTTGAAGTACTTCTTATTATAGTTTTGGTTTCTTTGGAAGGGGGCAGGGGTTAATTATGCCTTATGTGTGCAGTCTCCTTTTCTTTCAACAGAATACATATAATCAGCACTTTACATATTAGTAAGCATATGAGCCAATGTGTAATAATATATATTATTCATCAGTGCTAAAGATGTTCAAAGTAGGTAAAATATAGCTCATAATAAAAGATTTCAAGTGGGGATGATCAGAACTGGGCTAACAGGAGAATGTTGATTTCAGCTGGGTGGAGAGTAAAGGCATTATAAAGACATTTTAAAATAGAAATGTGTGAATAAAGAACCGGTTGAACAAAATTGGATGAGTCAGATTTTAAGACTGGAATTCTCAATTTATTTAGCAAAATACTCAAAAGGGCAGTGAGATTGAACCCACGGCAATGGGAGATCATAAAGTGTAGCCTAAAGATGCTCACTACACCATTATCTCTGAAATCTAATGGTCAATCTAAAATATTGTTTTAAAAGTTTCCATTTCTGTTTCATAATATATCTGCTTTTGTTATAATATCAAAATAATACTTTAAAGTAGTTGTTAACCTTTGTGCTTGTCTTTGAGTAAAATTGATGCTTTCTCAAGTTGTGAGATTTTTATATTCTTTTTGTTTTTATGATATAGAGACACTCACTGTGTAACACATTGTCAATAATTGAGTTTAAAAGTGCAACTTCAAGAGAAATGTGTTGAGTGCGTCGTAGAAAAACATAAGAGATAATCCTTGGTGAAGAAGATAGAATTAATATATGGATGACCTTGAATTTTAGGCTTAGGAATGTGAGCTATTGGAAACAGATGTAGCTTTTAGGAAATTTGAATACACAATATTTCAGATGTCCATCAGGTTTTATGAAAAAAAATATTGATAGATGCTAATCAACCATATTAATCATCTTTGCATTTACTCTACTTCTGGAAATTCAAGTTTGTCTTAGTCTGGCATAAGTGTGTCTTCTTGAGAGGATATTTTGTGTAATTGTCAAATAGTATTCAGGAGTAAAATAGGTTGTAAATTGCCTGAAGACATGGGCCATCACTTTTCATTGTCCCTAACAGGAGATTTCACATACATTTAGTGCTTAATAGGTTTATCTTTTTAATGGATATTTGTTTTAGGAGATGTACTTAGACACTGGAGTAAAAGATTAGGTGACACTTAGATTTAAAAAACAACTTTTATTTCTATTATGTTCTTGGCATATTTGACTTAATATACCACTTGTTTTAAGGTGCAATTAGAATGTACGTACCTTAATAAAAGCTTTTTAAGATTGGGAAGTAAAAAACTTATCCCATATCAAGCGACGTATTGAACTTAGCATCACTTTGAGTGAATATCTTCTTTAACCCCTTCTCATTTTGCAGGTTCTTTATCATATTTTTTGAACTGCCTTGTATTACAGTAAATGCATATACATGTTTGCCAACTCCTGTCCCAATTTGCATGCTCTTGCAACCACACTGAGTTCTGAACAGAGCTCCTGGCACCCAGGAGATACTCAAACTTTCATGTGTTTCAATTGAAACAACATATTTAAATATCCAGCAATATTACATATATATAAAAAACTGTTTGAAAACCCTAGCCACCTAATATTTTTGCATGTCCTCAGCACCTATAAAAGCCTGATGATTTCAATGGACCCTAATAGGCTCATCTCTCCTCAAATGCATGCATGCATAATGATTTTAGGGAGTTCACAGAATCTCTAAAAGTCATCAGTACATCCAGGTCAAGAACTTAAATACAGTTTATATCAGAATGCTGGAAAACTGAGAAACGATCTGTATATTAATTGATAGAAAAAGTCTTATTTAAACAACTTGTTTCTCAGAAAACATGAGTGTAAGAATATGATGTGCTAATTTAGTGGTGATTGTCAAATATGTTCATATATACATTAAATGTTATGAAATTATAGTAGTTTTGTATTTGATGCTAAAACATCAATACGAATATTGATTTTTAACATGGTGATCATCATAACCAGGTAAGAAAAAAAGAAGATAAGACATACAGTGAAGAATGTTCATAAATACACTTTAAACATAAGGGAGAATGTGTTATATTGAATAAAAATCAGAGTTTGCATACTCTTTCAAAGAGATTGCAATCATGAAATTAGGATCAGTTAAAGATTTCATAAACTACATTATGTTTATTTTCCATGTGAAAAATATTTTTATTTTACAATGTAAGATGTTTTTGGTTTTTTTTCTAGAATTGTCATTTATAAGGTATAATGTTAAATTTGTATTTTTAGCAATGAAATTATATTTGAGGTTATAACACCAGGCTACAGTTTGAAATAGAAAGTAGTTTTATTTTTTGTTTATTTGTTTGTTTATATTGTTCTTTAGATTCCATATATAAGTGAGATCATATGGTATTTGTCTTTCTCTGTCTGACATACTCCACTAGGCACAATACCCTCTAGGTCCATCCATGTTGTTGCAGATGGCAAGATTTCTTTCTTTTTTATGGCTGAGTAATATTGTATATATGTACCACACCTTTTTTATTCAGTCATCCATTGATAAACACCCAGATTGCCTCCATATATTTTGTAAGTAATGCTGTGATGAATATACTTGTATGGATGCACATGTCTTTTTGAAATACTGCTTTGAATTTCTTCAGATAAATACCAACAAGTAGGATTACTAAGTCCTTCTTTGTCTCTTATAATAGGCTTGGTTTTAAAGTCTATTTTGTCTGGTATAAGTATTGCTACTCCAGCTTCTTTATTTGTTTATTTCTATTTGCATGAAATATCTCCTTCCATCTCTTTACTTTCAGTCTGTGTGTGTCTTTTTATCTCAACTGAGTCTCTTATAGGCAGCATATGAGGATATAAGAATCTTGTTTTCTTATCTATTCAGCCATCCTATGTCTTTTTATTGGAGCATTTAATCCATTTACATTGAAAGTAATTGTTGATAGATATGTAGGTATTGCCACTTTATTATTCATATTATTTTTTTTATCTTTTTCTTCTTAAAAAAGCCCCTTTAACATTTCTTTAAAACTGATTTGGTGTTCATTAACTCCTTTACCTTTTTCTAGTCTGGGAAGCTCTTTATCTGTCCTTCAATTTTAAGTGACAGCTTTGCTGGGAAGAGTAATCTTGGTTATATAATCGTTCCTTGCTTTTCATCACTTTATATTTCATACCAATCCCTTGTGGCCTGTTGAGAAATCAGCTGACAGTCTAATTGGAGCTCCCTTGTAGGTAATGAACTGCTTTCTCTTGCCGCTTTTAAGATTTTTTCTTTGTCTTTAAACTTTGGCATTTTAATTACGATGTGTCTTGGTGTGGGCCTTCTTGGGTTCATCTTGCTTGGTACTCTCTACACTTCTTGAGCTTGTGTATCTACTTCCTTCACAAGGTTAAGGAAGTTTGCCATCATTATTTCTTCAAATAGGTTTTCAATTATTTGCTCTCTCTTTTCTCTTTCTGGTGTCCTTATAATGGGAATGTTATTATGCTTGATGTTGTCCCAGAAGCCCCTTAAATCTTCCTCAATTTTTTGGATTATTTTTTCTTTTTGCTGTTCTGAGTGGGTGTTTTCTGCTACCTTATTTTCCAAATAGCTGTTTCGATCTTCTGCTTCATCTAATCTACTGTTGATTTCCTCTAATATATTCTTTATTGCAGTTTTTATATTCTTCCTTTCTGACATGTTCTTTTTTATGGTTTCTATTTCCATGTTTGTTTCCTATTTCATTTTTGAAGCTTTCAAAAAGATCACTGAACATACGTCTAACTATTGTTTTTAACTTTATGTCTGGTAGATTGCATATCTCAATTCTGTTTGCTTCTTCGGAGATTTGTTCTTTGTTTTTCATTTGGGACATATTTCTTTGTCTCTCCATTTTGACTGCCTCCCTGTATTTGATTCTGTGTTTTAGGAAAGACTGCTGTGTCTCCCGGTCTTAGTAGAATGGCCCTATGTAATAGGTGTCCTTTGGGGCCCATTGGCACAGTCTCCCTGGTCACCTAAGCTGGGTGCCCCAGGTGTGTCCCTTATGGGGGCTGTGTGTGCTCTCCTGTTGTAGTTGAATATTGGTTGCTGTTTGCATGTCAATAGGAGGGGTTGATCCTTGGGCTGATTAGTTGTGAGGACTGGCCATGAGTACAGTGGAGGAGCTGTTGTTCTGTGGCTGACCCTATGGAGCAGGATTCGCTTTAGTGTGGCTCTGGTGCCTGCCCAGTCTGCCCTTTTGGTGTGTCATTTTCATCCATGACCAGGTGGTTTCTGGCTCTGTCCAAAGCCAACCACCTGGCATTCCATGCCTGCGGCCTCTTGGGAGTGGCCATGCTCCAGGGCAAGTTTAGCTGCAGCCTGTGCCCTGCCCTGGCCCATCTGGCATTAGCCACAAAGCAATTTACAGATGGCCACCACCCTCACTGGGCTTGGAGGTGCCTTGAGAACCCAATCCACAAACTGAGGCCAGCTGCTGCTAGTGCCAGTTTGGGGGTGCTCAACCTAAGATATATAACATGCTGAGGCCAGGTGCTGCTTGTTTGGAGTTTGTGAACCTCTTTGAGTTTTTAGGAAAGTCTGCAGCATGAACCAAGACAGGCTGTTTGTATGGAAAAGTCACTGGAAGTGGCTCTTGTGGGTCCACAAATTGGATGTAGTGGGGTCTTTGGGAATCACCAGGGCATGGTGAACGAAGACACTCAGATATGGCAGCCACCTTTATCTGCAGGCTGGGAGCGGGGAGGGCTTAACAAAGAAACAATGGATTTCATCAGCACCATTGCCCAGGAGAAAGCTGCTTCTCCAACCCCCTTCTTAAGCCAGACAACTCAGTTCCTCCCCATATGTCCTTGGAGCCCCCTGAGCCACTGCCCCAGCACTGGAGCTCAGAACAAGTAAATCATGAAATAAATCTATGAGTGGGCCCTTTAAGAGGAACACCTGAGACTTTAGCAGCCCATCTTAGCCACAGTCCTGCTGTGTTTCACAACCAAAAGCTGTAGGGGCTTCCTTCCCAGCACTGAAAATGTGGGCCGGTGGGGAGCCTGGTGTGGGGCTGGGATCCCCCCCCCATTCTTTTGTGCTACTTCTGCAGCCAAGATATCCCTCCTGATTTTTACCACCACAAGTCGGTGTTGGACCAACCTGCTCCATATGTCCACCCCTCCTACCAGTTTTGAGGTGGCTTCTTCTCTATGTCCTTAGTTGTAGAACTTTGGTTTAATTAGACTTCGGGTGTTTCTCAGTGATGGTTATTCTATAGTTTAGTTGTAGTTTTGATGTGGTTGTGAGAGAAGGCAAGCACATCATGTACCTACGCTGCCATCTTGACTGAAAATTCTAGAAAGCAGTTTTTACCAGAAAAGATAAATGAGCAAGAAATGATTCAATATAACATTATGGCATAGACTGGATCCTTCTAATTAAGAGTTGTAATTGCTAGTAAGCTGAAGGAGGAAAAAAACAAAACAAAACAAAAACATGTTTTACAATTTGCAATTCCATTTTATTTTAGAGAAGAAAAGTATGTTACTAAGTATAAGAGTCAAGACTATGTAGATAAGGGCCGGCTGAGTGGCTCAGTTGGTTAAGAGCTCGCTCAATTGTTTGAGCTCTGAGCAAAAGTGGTTCTATGCCTGGCCTGAGCTGAGCAGCCGCTGAGCTGCCAACAGGTGGCAGGATGGCTCAGCTTAAAAAATAATAATAAATAAATAATAAGGCTATGTAGATAAGCAAGTACATAATTGGTCTCCATTAACTTTGACCACACCCAGTAGAAAAACAAATAAGTTATGCATCAGACCAGTAATTCAGTTTTTAATACATAAGTCAAATTCTCACTCAGGACCTCATTCCATATGGCTTAAATTCCTAAAGCATTTCTCTCCAATCTTGACCAAATTATGGAGGTAACTGGATCATATGCAGATGTGATTTAAATTACTATTTACTTCATTTTAATATGGTTTATTTTATTATAATGCAATTATAATGCTGGGGCAATAAGGATGTGTGTCTAAATGATACAGCCTTTATTGAAATCTTAACATAACTTAATTCAACTCTCTCTGTGTGCTCTTGGCTCATCTCACTTCCATGGTCAAAAGAACAAAAGGACAAAAAATTTTCCATAACTCTGCCTTGTTTTATCTGCTAGGTCTCTCTCCCAGTTATTGCAGTCTGTCTTTAAATGTCCCCTTGATATGTAAAATTTGTACAGTTTCCCCTCATGTGACTTGTTTTCAGTTCTCCTAATATCACGTCTCCTCGCTATCATCCTCTTTGAAATTTTCCTTTAGTGGATACTGTCTACTCATCAAATTCCACTGATTTTTATTATAAATAAAGCTGTTTTTAAATAATATATGGTCATAAAATCATAAGGCCATGGAGGCCATTTCAAAATACATTTTTGAAAATTGTTTTGGGTAATAAAAGCTAGTAACACAAATAGAAGTGAATACTTTAAAAGACAGAACTTTTTTTGATATATAAATTCTGGCAGAGATGTAGGACTATCTCTTTTATTCATTGTATAGTTCATGAGCAAATTATCATTTTTATATTATCCCTTTTATAATGAGAAATTATAGAAAATCAATCATTCTTTTAGCTTTTAGGTCTCTTTTCTATTCAACAATACTTCTTCAGTACTGACCACATATAAGGCACCGTGGTAGTCCCTGTGGGGGGTTAATTCAACTTTTTACATTATTGCAGCAGATGAGAACTCTATCATTTATGTAGATTCCACTAAGGACTCCTGTGAGAAATTGCATTTGATAGCTATCACCAGGAAATGTAGTTATTAAAATTTTTATTCAACTACCTCTTGGCCATATTAAATTTCCTCTCAATAGAGATAGAAAATTACTCAATTCTGTCATGTGTATTTTTTCATCTTTTATTCCTTTAAAAAAATAAAATAAAACCTATTCTTTTAGCTGTGTAGCTGTGGGGAATACTTTTATTAAGTTAGCTCAATTTCAGGTTTCATCAGCAGAGATCTTTGAATGTATTTATTAAATCACTTTTTGACCAAAAATTTCAATTAGAAATCCCCAATATCTAGTGGTTTATTTTTTTTCTAACCCTTTTCTTTAGTATTAGGATATAAAATCTAAACTTCCCCAAATAGAACTAACTCAAGAATTTCTATTGTGCCAAGACAACAAAAATAATTATAAGAAATAATTCCACATTACTTTGCAGAATTAGTAGATGTATATCACATTGACATTAATTTCAAGTTGTTGTGGTACTATTAGTTTTAATAATAATAATCACGATACAATTTGGAGACTTCCTTTTTGTACCATTGTATTTGACAATTCACACATATTATCTCAATCTTCAGAACAGCCATTGTGAAGTAGTTGATATAATCCTGATTTAATAGAGGACTAGAGAGATTCAGTAATTTACCCAATCAGGTAGGTAATGAATGGCAGAATTGGGATTTGAACTTGACAAAAATAGTTTTGAGGAGTAGGAAATTAAATCTTTAGAAATATTTTTACATGCAGTAATGTATATTACGGAATACAGCACAATGAATAAAGAATCTATCAATAAAGTATTGGATACTTTACTGTAGAAATAATAGGCAATTGGATAATCATCACTTACCTCCTTTGTGTCCCACAACTGTATAAGATATCTTCCAGATTTTATGAAATTCTTACAATTTTATCTCATGTATTTTAGAAGATATATTTTCAGTGTTAGAGAATATATATATATATATATATATATATATATATATATATATAAATTCTTATCTCTTAAATCTATTGTCTTCCACCCATCAGGTCTCACCATGACAGTTCCTCAACTACAAGGTAGCATGTTTCCTTGCATCAGATGAGAAACTGAGTAAACTCTGAGCTGGAGTCTAAAATATTTTTCTTTCACTCATGAAAATTTGATAGCACACATTAGAAACATTGAAAAATGTTAAACATTAAAAAATGCTCCCAAACTCCTACTTTTATAGTATCACCAAAAGTCTGGTAGTTTCTATATAGTTACACTTTATTGACTCAGAAGAATAATTAACAAAACTACATATGACTGAGAATTTAATTTTGCAACATGGTAAGTACATGTATTTAGAAAACTGCATTTAATAAACTGACCAAAGGAAAATGAATAGACCGAATAGGTCAAAGATTGCAAAATATGAAAGATTTAATATAAAAATATTTCTAGTGAAAATCTTAAACTTGGCTCAGCTGTTTTATTAAGCAGTAGTGTGATATTTGGGAATAGTGCAGCTTATCTGAAGAAAAGTTAGATTGTTAAACTATTTTACTATTTTCGAAAATATACTCAAACTCTAAAATTATACCTAACATACCAATTCTCTCAATTCTACGAGTTCATCCAAATATTAGCATTATATTAAGAGAATTATTTCCCCCCCAGTTTTATTGAGAAATAATTGCCATACATCACTGTATATGTTTCAAGCGTACAGCAGTATGATTTACATATACGTATTATGAAATGATTACCATAATAGGTTCAGCTAACATCCATCTTCTCATATAGATACAATAAAAAGAAAAGAAAGAAAAAAAGACAAAAAAAACTTTTTCCTTGTGATGAGAACTCTTAGGATTTACTCCCTTAACAACTTTTCTATATATCATACAGAAGTAATAGCTATAGTCATTATGTTGAACATTAGATACCTAGAAGACACTTTTTAAGGTACCAAAAAAAAAATCTTAGTAGAGCATACACTTTGATATAATGATAGATTTAATTTTTGCTTATAATCTTAAAACGACACACAAAGATTTTTCGAGAGACTAAATGTCTTTACATCAGCCCCACATTTTTAATTAATATAGATAAATCTCTTAATATGGGAGGACTAAAATATGTTTAAAGAATATAAAAAAAAATTTATTTATATATTTAATATGTTTGATTCCATCTTTGAATTGTCATTATGTTTTATAAACTAAGATAAAATGCTTTATGAATCTTTAGTTCTATAAATAACAGTAATTAGTTATGTATAAATAGAACATCCCCCAAATTAAATTTTTATAACATATTCACTGTTTCATAATTGACACATAACAGCATTAGGGAAATACCAAGTACAAAGGCTGACTATTTTGTCCTGATTCATTGAAAAGTCATTATTGATTGATTAAAATTTGAGTGAAGGAAGACTAAAAGAGAAGATATCAATTTTGACAAATACATAAGAAGGTCCTTGTCTCTCAGAAGATAAGTTTGCTTTGCTATGAAGATTTAAAGGAATGATTGCAGTATTTTGGGCATGCATATACCATGATCAGATTTCCATGTTAGAAATATTGCTTTAATGAAGCTGTGGAGCATAGACTGAAAGGACCTAGGGAGAATTTAGAAGAGAGAGTTAATGCAAGCAGTGCTTGTGGGTGTGGAGAAGGTAGAATTTGAAAGCATGGAGGTTGTGTTAAAGCTGCAAGTATCTGTGGAACATCCAGGAGGAGATTTCACCCAGGCAATTAGATATAAAGATGTTAAGGACAGATCTGGGCTATTTTTAAAGAAAACCAAAACAATCAAACCCCTGTCTATGAATCCCTTATTTATACAGAGGAAAACAAATCAAAGCTATTGTTTGGCATGATGAAAGCAAGCCAACTTGTTAATTGAATGAATTTTCACTTTTCAGCAAGTTGTTTTGGCAGCTGGTAAACATGGCCTTGCAATCACTGCTCATTAGGGTATTGGAACTACAGTTCCCCACTCTCCACAGAGGCAATGTGATTTCATAAACCATGGTAACTGAAGAATGATCATTTTCAATATGATATAATTAAACATTTTGGGAAAGAATGGATTAGGGTTCTTTGTGACATTTGGCTAAACATGCTAGCTAGCAAAAATACACAAATGAAGGTCACATTTGCAATTATTATAAAAGTGTCTACATTTTAATTAGGTAGCTGATAAATGTCATTGAAACTTAGCCACTGACCAACTATCGTTTAAAAAAAAAAAGAGGAAAAATGCCCCTTAAAAAGTCAAATTTTTTTGCATTGTCATGAAATTAAAACTTGTAGCCACAATAAAGTGTGTTCAGCACTAAGATATTAAGTGGGCTTCGTGACAATCTCAAAGAAAATTTTAAAAAGAAATATTTTGACATCATGTAAAATACCACTAATAATACAGATTTCCAAGCAGTTTTGTAAGGTATTGTGTTGTCGGAAAAGTCATGATGCATTTTTACAACGAAAAACATTGAAAAAATACGTCATGACTTTTCCAACAACCCAATAGGTTTGCCTTTAATGTAGACCCTATGGAGCCACACGGATCTTGAATCTCCTCTTATCTTAGAGTGCAGTTTAAATAGTATTTTTTGGCCTATGGGTTTGGCTTAAAGTCATTCTTTATTAATTTGAATTAAATATTCACTGACTTTCTCCTTCCCATGGCAAATCAATCCTCTTAACCTCAGGCAATTTTGACCTGACAAAAGTTTTAAAAGTTGACACCACCTCTTAGATATGCTAAAAATATTTTGAACTGTACAATAGTATTTAAAAATTCTTTGTCCTTGTCTCTGTAAAAAATAAATAAACTTTCATCATCTTAGGCTAATATGAATTCCCTTTTAAGTTAGCATTTGAAAATGACATGGAGAGAAGTAAATACAAGTATTGCTTTTAATGTCAATTTTACTCATATTTATAAATCTCGATTCTTAAAACCATAATTCAAAAAGAAATTTAAAAGGCAAAATAAATAAATAAACAAATAAATAAATAGATAATAAAGAAAGTAATAAATTTACCTACATAAATATGTAAATCGTCTTTCTATAATCAAATTAAAATTCATACTACAGTAAATGGAATTGTTGATGGTCATAGTGTACATAGTGCTTTTAAGAATAAAGAAAAAGAAAACTCAATAGAATAAAAGGACAATTATTTTTTATATAACTCAATGAGAAAATATGTATATGTGAGAAATAAACTATATGAATGATAATCAAAATGCAAATCTAAACAATTGATATTATAATGTTAACAATGATTACTCTCATGATGCTAACAGGAGTATAAGTAGGTCAAAATTCCTAGAAAAAAATATTTTAGCAAGAGCTATTTTATAGTAAAAAATTCCATTTCTATGATGCATTTCTATGAAAATTATTAGTCATACAAGCAAAGATTTATGTATAAGGATATTCCTGCAGCATTATATGTGACAGATAGATTAATCTGACCACAGGGACATGATTAAATAAATTGTAACAAAACACGTCGTTGGAATGTGATGCAATCAATAAAATGCTTTTGAAGCACATTTGAACAAAATTCACAATATAATATTAAATAAAAATTAGAAGATTACATGGATAAACTAATCCCAGTTTCCTTAAAAACAAACCAAAATATCTGTCTGTGTCTCTGTTGGTATATCTGTCTATAAATCAATTAAGAAAGTACCAGTTTGTTTTTACAACAGGTACTACTGCATAGAAAGATCAGAGTTGGTTTTGATTCTACAATGAGCATATATTTCTTTTTTAATTAGATGGTTCGAAATTTTAAGTCATGGGAAACTTAAATAACCATTATTCCTTTTGAATCTGAACTCCATAATTTATTCCATAAGGGAAAGGATTAAGAGAATGACCACTCTGAACCTGTAGACAATACCGAAAGGATTAAATGGCAGCTGAGATAACAGCTCTCACAAATGGAGAAAGGTACCAGGTGCCTATTTCTTTGAAATTTAATTCATATGTAAGTAAGACTTTTGAGTTGGAAATTAGTAGAGTTTGTGATCTGTAAGTACCAGGAAATAACAGTTCCAGACCAGAGCTGGGAGTTGCTTTCTGGAAACAGAATTTGTTAGATATTGAGTGAGTGCCACAGATGAGGCAGATGAGGAGGCACTGAGGGAGAGAGTGATACTGAATCAGGCTGCAACATTTTAGCCTGCTCGATGGCTTTGTCATTATTTAACTAAATAATTGGACCAAATTATCTATCAGTTTAGGCTAGAATACCAAAACCATAGCAGATTAGTGAATTTAAGTGATTTCCAGGTATTTCTTCTGTTAAATGAGAATTCACCTAACTTTGCTAAAATGTCATTGAAAAATTATCTTTTGATGTCTTTGAAGAAATTGCTGTTAGTTACAGTTTCCGATTCATTCCAGTGTGTGCCTCACTAGTATGTAATTACTAGGGTCAAAGCTGTGTGACTGCTTTTGAAGAAAAATTGCCTTATAATGAGGTCATTTAGGGACTTGAATAACTAATGCCCCTTGAAGGGATTCCTACGCAACTTTTTCATGTCTAAGTAGCAAAATAGAAGTCATATTCATATTTTTAAATGCTTATTTTCCATTTGTGATATATATGACCAAAGCTCAATTCAGATTCCATCTCTTGCTCCAAGGCCTTTTTTATTGGTATCAAATGCTTCTTCCTAGATGTTCCCACACAGTTAGATTGAACAGTAATCCTATTAGGCACCTATTTCATTCTCCCTTTTAATACTGTGGTTTGTGGCTTGGGCATCACAATGAGACTGTGATCACTACAAAGACAGCAACAAACAGGCTAAAGAAAATGAACATGGGGATTTTTTAATGGCAAAATATAAGGACATTGATTTCCTCGGAGCAACTGCATAAAACAGGTGCTAATGCACCCACTCAAGTGGGAAGGTGTAGCTTCCTTGGACCCTACCAACTTTCTTACAGAAACAAATGTGTGTCTAAGCTGTTCTGGCATAGAATTAACCCTTGGTCATTCGCAAAAGGTGAAAGCATTCAAAGACTCTACAAAGTGGGAGAGGAAAAAAGTTTTATTAAAGTTTGGACAGAGAGAAAATGCCCATGGCAAGTCCAATGATGACAGCTGTCCAGGGTAATAGGGAGAGAAACACTGGTGGAGGGAGGGGTGAAGGTTGCCAGGGGCAGAGTCTGAGAGGGACAACGATGAAGACAGAGGGGTAAGGGAAATACTGGTAGACTCCTTTCCCAGGGCAGAATCTGATAGACAGCTGCACTAACGTCAGGTTAGCTTTTTCTTATATAGGAAAGGGGGAGTCTGTCAGGCAGGTCTGAGGGCTGACATCCTCCCTGGGGTCTGGTCTATTTGAAGATAATATTATCTCCAGACTCCAGACTCAGACTCGGCCACCAGTATGCTTCACCAGTGAAAAGGGAGTTGTAAATTGGATCCCAGTGTCTGGGCGCCTGAGGATTAAGAAATTGCTCTTTTCAGGTTAGGGTTTTGTTAATTAATTGGAGTCACCAGGTATGGATAGTCTTGAGAAAGAGAACAAAACAGGGTTCTTCAGTTAATCAGTGAGGGGGGAAACAAAGAGGAAATAGCTGACTATCAGGATGGATCAAACTGCAGCAAACTAAGTCTAATTACAGGTAGCTGCATAGCCAGATGTGTGGTGAGTGAAACTGCAAACTAACTAAGACTAACTGCGTTGTTGATTCCTTGAATTTCATCCTTACACAAGCTAGTGCCCATGTGGAGGGAGGATTCCACACTTCCTGAGAGTTTCCTTTATTGTCTTAACTGGGGAGTGTGGCATTCTGCACTCTCACTACTATATGGCTTTGGCCTCTGCAAGTGTAAAAATCAGTTCTTACATGCCCCCTGTTTGAAAAGAACTAAACCCCATGAAGACCTTTTCTCTAAAACTATAACTTAATTTTTATGAGTGGCTATCAGTATCAGACTGAGTTGTGTTCAGATTCCATGATTATAAAGTGGTTTCCCTGAAGTTTACATTATTCTGCTATTGGTTTATAAGAACTCTTTGAAGGCAAAGATTTTATGTTTTATTGCTTTTTGTGTTCCATGGTTACTTTACATTTTGGGGTACATAATTATTAATTGTTTCATATATATTTAATACATATTAAATCCCATGTTGCTTTAGTGCCTATGTAGCCCACACATTTCAAGATTATTCTTAGCTACCTAATATTTGATAAATATAATGGTCCATCTTGAATTCCACAATGGACTGAATGCATCTACATTTTATAGATTCTAGAGACAATGCTGCACTGTAGGAAACACTGGACATAATGAAATGTACATGTCTTTTTTTATATATAAATCACTGCATATAAAGAAAGCATAACTTTCCTATAGAATATTTCCTAAAACTGAGGGGAAAAACACTGTGTTAAGTGTTTAAGATCTATCTTAAATAAACAGAGACTAGGAAGATGAAAGCTAATATAATCATTACAGAGTTAAAACTTCACTGAACCTTTAATTATCCAAAACAAGAGGGGATTCTTTAATCACTAAATTAATTTGGTTATATTTCGCAACTAGCTCCTGCCCTTACTAATTTCCTCAGTGATTAGAAAACAATATTCATATTATGAAGGAAATATCAATTTAATGCACTCATACTTATGCTCTTAGTATTTAAAGAGATATCATATAAATGCTATAGATTTTTAAAATTTAATAATAGTAAAAAATATACAAACAGAAGCATATATAGTAATACCCAGATGAAGGTGTAATAACTCCCATGATATATCAATGCATAGAGTTGAGCATTAACTATTCAGGAAAGAACATATGGTTATCCAAATCTTTAATCATTATTACTTCAAATGTAAACAGTATACCTGAAAAGGAAAGGTAGAAATAACTTACAACGCCATTGTTTTTCATTGTTGTTCTTTCACCCTGTAAATATGTCTATTTTTCAATCTTATGCAAAGAACACTAGAAATGCAGTGCTGTTAAAAAAAGTCCTTATATCTTAGAAGTACTACAGTTTAGATGCCTGATTTTGGTGCTTTAAAAATGGTGAATTTTATCCTCTGCACATCCTTTCCAGCTCCTGCAGCTAAAACACTATAAAGTTTACACATAACACATTTCTGGAAGAAAGTGCTGAGTTGAGACATAGAGTACATCTGACTTGGGCTATTTCAAACTCTCCTCTGTCGTAGATGCAGACAACCAGCTTGAAATGATGCACATTATTTATAAATTATTTACCATTTCTAAATATGCTTCACACGAATGGCTTTGCTGAGGTGTTACATCCATCCTTGCAAGCTTCATAAAACAGTAGCAGGCTAAAGTTGCACACTTAACATTAATTCTCATCAAAGACAGAACAGCCTTAGCAATTACCCTGAAAAAGGTCAGATATCAAATTTCTTTATGCTGACTTTGATGCCAAATTAGGTCACACTGCGGGCTTGGATATTGTATGACTTCTGCTCTTTCTGTACACGGTGTCATCAATATACGGTGCCTCATTTGCTCCCCTGACGTATGAGTCAGTGATTAAGCATTAATATTCCTCAGCACATCACATATCAGTTGGTGCTAGAGTTTATGTTTATTTGTATATCAGATCTTAAATCAGTATTTAAAATCAAACTGGAACTATAGGGAATAAATGAATTTATACAAAGACCTGTCATTTCATGGGTTTTGATGTCGCTTACATGTCTTTGGCCATAAGAATTAATTACATTGTGTGGTAAATTGAAAGAAAAAAAAGCAGATACAGAATCCAGCAGTGATGGTTTAGTATATATTTTAATAATTTTAAAGTTGCTTTTAAACATGTTTTTCACATTTAGGGACACAGATAAAAATTGGAAGTTGATTTGGTATCAGAAAATTCAGGAAATTTTAAATATGGTAAGGGATTAAATATTTTTAAAATATCCTTTATTATAATGACATTTTTATCTTTATTTATTCATAAATATTGCCATAAGAAATTCTATTCCTATTCAAATCCATTGTCATGAATATTATTTACATTTAATGGCAATGTTATATCTATAAAGCAACCTTTTAAGTAATAAAAAAGCAATGCTATTAGTTCCCAAACTGCAAGCGGTGGCAATGCTGTTCTGACTTAATAGACTGCAATTTTATTAAATAATATAAGTTCTGTGTTCCCAGGGTCATTTGATTAGGAAATATTTAATGAAGGCATTAATATTTACTCCTACCCAACCTCCAGCTGGAATTTCATGGTGTGAGAGCACCAGGTTAATTGAGTTTTATCGCCAAATCTCTAGACCACTTTAGAAATAACTGTAATGCATGTTCCCTAAGGTCTGATCTATGAGAAGTGGGAAAATAGAAGAAAAAATGATTAACGTATAACTAGATTCTGCTGACATCTTCAGCATAGATATTCATTAAAAGTTTGAGCAACTAATGAACATTTCTCTGAAAAACAATTATGAGTCACTTTTCCTACCAAACCCTGAGCAGGAATGTGGAGAAAAAAATCGGGGTGGTCTTGCTTTAGCCAACAGAAACACAACAATATATAGGCATTGAGTTTTTTGTAGCTCAGTAATTTCCATCAGTGGCCAAATGTTTTTATTTAATTCACTCATGGGATACACCTGTTAGAAAGATAAACATCTAACTATCTCCATCCATTTCCCACTCTTTTAATTTCTCAGAGTAAAATGAGTATTAAAATTTGGTATTTATATTTGTATTTTGTAACCCAATCAAATGTAAAAGGCATAAGCCCCGTATTCAATTATGACCCAGAGAATAATACAAGCTAGTAACTAAAGTGCAGATAATAATAAAAAGTAACTAAAAATAGTTTAGTTCTTACTATAAACCAGGCATAATTCTAAGTGCTTTATGTGTATTGATTTATTTGAGCTCTACAACAACCTATTAAGGAAATGGTATTGTTATCCCCATTGTAAAGGCAAAGAAACTGAGCCACAAAGCTATTCACATATTGCTCCAAGCCACAGAGCTGCTAGGAAGTAAAATCCAGAATCAAATCCAGGCCATCTAACCTTGGAGCTGATATTGCAAAGAGGTTTACTGACAGAGCTGCCCTCATATAAAATTCTCAATCAATAAAACGAGTGGCCAAGGTGTAAAAGGATGTATGCAGCAGAGCCATGAGAAAAGTTTTGTTCCAAGGAACTGAGTCATGATGGGAGCAAAGCAAAAATAAAAAGAAAACAAGTGTTGTCAAATTTCCTCTCAAGGCACTCTGTTTTCTTTTTACTTCATTATATGTATCATAGTTATTAGTTTATATTTTTAGAATAATTTTGTTTGGTTATTTAATATGCCTCTACTAATCCTTGACCAATTTGTAACCCTCATACCAATACTCCTAGATTGTAAATTTCTTGAAGGCAGGAGCCATTTGTGACTACTCACAACTGTATCCACAGTTCCTAATACATAGTAGAAATTCCATAGAGAGTTGTTGAAAAAAGCCAATGAATGCTGAATAAGAAGGAGTGAATTTGGGAGACAATGTGTTTGCTGAAAAAGAAAAAGGAGTTGTGTGTGGAAAGAATCTATTTAGAGCCTATCAGTGTTGCTTACCATTTATATTTTACTGAGCCTTTTTGAAATTCTGGGTACAGAATTTAGACCCAACCTAGTCTCCTTTTCTTAAATGATAGCCCTTGAAGTGTGACCAGAAACAGGTTCTGAATCCTGAATTAGGTTTACCAAATGGTCTACCTCAGAAGATGACTTTCAGTGACAGAGTCAGAATTTTTTAAGAACTGAGGCAGAACCACAAAAGAGCTGTTAGTTAGAAGTAGTAATTAGAATGATCATAAGGAAATATTGGAATATCAAGATTTAGAGCTGGTTACAAGTACCTGAGACTAGAGTAAAGGTGGAATACGTCCAGGAGGCAGCTGATGTTCATGGATAAGATCATTTAAGGGTTAGTTTAAATGGAAATTTTTTTTTTCTAGAATATACCAACATTTGGAAGTTGAGGAGGCAAAGAAGAACCAGCAAAGTAGATAAGGATTAACCAGTGAAACAGAAATAAAAACATGAGATTGTAGTATCCTGGAATCACATGAAGAAAATGTGTAAAGTAAAAAAGAATGGTTAACCCTGTTGCATACTCCTAATAGGTCTAGTACAGTAAAAATTGATCCTTAGAGTTAGCAATGACCTGGTTATTGTTAACCTTGAAGAGAGTCATTATCGTGGAATTGTATAAGCAAGACTGCTTGGAATAGGCTCCAGGCAGAAAGGGGGAGGAGCACATCACAGAGACCATCAACAGTTCTTTTCAAGAAGCCTTGCTGTGAAGAAAAATAGGTGGAAGGAATGGTTAAGGTCAAGGTAGCTATTATTCAAAGGTTAGACTTTTTTTTTTAATATATAGATATGGGAATGATCTAACAGGGAGACAAAAATTGATGCTGAAGGAGAGATAAAGGAGATTTTCTAGAAAGATGTCCTTGAACAGTCAAGATGGAAAGTAATGGGATTCAATGCACACAAGTGGGAAGTTGGCCTTTAATAGATGCACAGACAATGTATTCCCAGCACATCAGTGAAAGCTAGGCAGAATATATGGGTGTACATAAAGGTGGTGGGAGCATGTGAGGGGCCTTCTCTTTGGATGTCTTTTATTTTGTCAATGAAATAGGAATGCCAACAAGGTATGGAGCTTGAGGACAGAGGATAAGAT
The DNA here is from genome assembly GCF_001890085.2 of Hipposideros armiger. Classification (NCBI taxonomy): domain Eukaryota; kingdom Metazoa; phylum Chordata; class Mammalia; order Chiroptera; family Hipposideridae; genus Hipposideros; species Hipposideros armiger. The sequence continues at coordinate 480,428 of NW_017731812.1, read as the reverse complement.
GTAATATATTTATGCAGTAGGATGGGATAGTAAATGGACTAGGGAAATGTGATAGTATGACCAGGAAGCTTGAAAACCTCACTTGTGGTAAATATCATGAACTGAGATTTTGTGTTTTTCTCTAGCTGCATTCAAGAGCAGAGTATGTTGATAGTTGGATTTAAACTAAACAGGGAGTTTTGCCTGTGGAAACAATAGAAGGGAAGGACAGTGTGGTTGAAAGTACATTGAAGGGAGTAAGTTAATGACTGCAAACCTTAAACTGGATAGGGAGGGAATCGAGTAAATCAGAGGAGTGGAGGACACTGAAAGAGTATTAATAGTGGTAGCCTGTAAGTCTTGAAGATGTTGAGATCCCAGAGAGAAAGAGATGAAATAATAAGATGACATGGACAGAAATGCAAATGTTTGAATTTAAAATTAGGAAGGGGGTGCTGCATTTTTCACCCTCAACAGAGGGTGTTAATTTAGACTCTCAAAGTTTGGGGTTAAGCAACAGCCTATAATTGAAATACCCATTTATTTACATTAATATATCCATTTTCCAGAACTGAGACTCGCCCAGAACTGGGCTTGAGGAGTAGAAAAATTAAAGATGTCAGGAAAAGGGCCTGGGCACGTAGCAGGGCCTCTCGTAGAAGATTTAAAAATACTCCTGAGAGAGAGAGAGAGAGAGAGAGAGAGAGAGAGAGAGAGAGAGAGAGAGAGAGAGAGAGACCTCACTGAATTGACAGTAAGTTGCACTCAGACCAGGAGCTGATGCAGGCTGTAGGCTGAGGCCAGAGTCCATAGGTCTAATGCAATGGAATTGGCAGTTTAGGGGTTCCAGTCTTGTTGCAGAGCTTGGAATGTCCTTTTCACCTCTTGGCTCTGACCCCACTTTCACCTGCACCGTTCACTGAATGTAGAGACTCAGGCAGCTTTGATGCTGCTGTCTGCTGCAGGGCTGGCCTCTCTGCACCCATCGACACTGTCAACTATTCTCTCATCCATGTTGAATGACTCTCTTTCCCTTTAGTGACATCCATGTCCATACATTTCCTCTTTCCTTTCCAAGTTCCACTACATTTACTTTTCCCTTACATGCTGGCGCTCCGCAGGGTTCTATTTTCAACACTCTACTTCTCATTTTCTGTATTTCCTTGGGAAACTCATCTATTCTAATAGTTTTAATAACCACCTAGTTGATTACCATTTAATAATCTCTCATGAGCCTGCATCTCCATCATGTTTACAGAATCCTATAAGCAACATGGATGCCCTGTAGAAGCATCTCAAGCTCTCCACCTGCCCAAAGCTGAATGAATGAGATTCACCTCAAGCACATGCCTTTTCCTGCCTTCTTATCCATCTTCTAGTAGTTCAGACCATTCTCCGTTTCTCACTTGCCCTTCCTTGCATCCAATCTAATCAATTAGTAATCTTAATAATTTTATCCCAATATAGATGATCATTTCCTTATTCCTGACTAATCTGTGCTTTTATTACTGCTTCAGGCTTTGAGTAGTCTTTTTTTTCCCCCTTTTGTCTTGTTCCAAATGGCACTGCAGCCAGTAATCTTTCTAAAACATATTGCTCTCCTTTCAAAGTCATACTATTTTAAAATGATGTATTGGGAATTTCATCATTGGTCCCTTGCTTACTTATGCAGCCTTACCTGTCCTCTCACCTCTCTCCCTGATACTCCGAGTTCCTGACTATTTTAATCTACCAAGCATGACACGCTGCCTATCTTTTCCAGATCTTCGTATATGTTCTTCCATTTGTCTAGAACAGAGGTCAGCAAACTGCGGCTTGCGAGCCAAGTGCAGCTCTTTGGGTACATTCCGTCTCAAAGGTTTGCCGACCTCTGCCTGGAAGAGCCAATCCTGTCCCTCACAACAATTTAAAAATTATTCGAGAGCCATCAATATATTTTTACATAATCACCATTATGTGAATAATATCCTTTAAAATTTTTATAAATTAAACTATGATAGTTTTATTTTCATTTTCAATTTTACTTCAGAGCCACATGTACGTACCCAAAGAGCTGCATGTGGCTCACGAGCCGCAGTTTGCCAACCCCTGGTCTAGAATATCTTTCCTTCCCTATTCAGAGTTTTGCTCAGCTAATCACTAATGGGATTTCAGGACTCGGTTTAGACAGAATTTCATTTGGAAAACATTTTCTGATGGCCATAGGCTGAGTGAGAAGATTCCCCACCCATGGGAGGGAGCCCTTAGGTCCCTGAATTTGCTTTTATATCACTTTGGATTAAAGTTGCAAACACGGTTACCTTTCTTCTCCACTAGATCATAAGCTGCATGAAGATTAGTGCAATATCTTGTTCACCTTTGTATCCCCAGAATGTAGCCCCTACTAAGCTTCTGATAAGATGTTTTCATACATTGTCAGATTTCTAGTAACAGATTTAGGGTTCACTTTAATCAATGGAAAACGAATATCCACTGTAATAGAGGCAACCTATTATATCACAAATGAAGTTGTGGTGTGGAGCACACAGCCAAACTAGCATTTGGCTCATCTCTATTTATATAGAGTGGCATAAGCCAATGACTGTACCGCTTGGACAGTATGCATTTTGTTTTATGTATACATCCAGGGGTGCAAAAAAAATGTATACAAGTGGACACTTTGGTCAACATTGCTCAAGCAGTAGTTCGCCATAATCGGAAATGTCTGGACGCTGATGGTGACCACTTTGTAATTGCAGAAATTAAATGTGACTTGTATTCATCTTTTGTTATCTGTATATATTGAGTATTACAATTAATACAGTTTCCCTTTCTTAAATGTGTATACATTATTTTCTGTACCATATGTATATGGTACGTAATCGCAATGATGATCTTGGCTTTTTGAATCTCCTTATAGCCCTTCTACTTTTTTTACAGATCATCCTTATCTGGCTTTAAGAACTATAAACCACATTCTCATACTCCATTTGAATTTTTAACACTAACATGGGACAGTTTTTCTTCTTTTCTTTTTGTGTATGAGCAGGACAGGCAGCTCAAAACAAGGCTGTGCTGAGAAATGAATGGGTTCAGAGAATACAGCTACAAACTACCTTAAAGGAAAATCCATTCTCTTTTCATTACATTATACCTCTATGTGCCAAAGCTTGCATTTAATTCCAGGTTTTAAGGGAGATTTTATGTGTATCCATAATCTGTTCTCATATACTTTACCCAGGAGATGTTAGCTATTTTCATTTAAAGTTGATCCACCATCACCAGACTTGTGGTTGAATTCAAAGACTTGAACCTCGTAACAGCTCCTAACAAGCTTGGACGACACAGATTATGCTCATTTTAAATGTGGAGAATATCTAAAAATATACTTTTCGAATTTCAGAGAAATATTTATAATTTCACGGAACAGAAAATGTTAAACTTAATTTCATGCTTAACACCTAAAGTGTTATTTTTAAATCACAGAAATGTTCTTACATTCCTTAATATCAGTAGAATGATTCTAAATAATTTTAATTATGAGAAAGCTTACTGACATAAATAAATTATTTTTACCTAAAGTTTTACCTAAACAAAAATCTCTGATTCTTGCAAGTATTTTCAAGATCAAAAAATTGTCAAATTCAATTGATATTAGACCTAGAAAAAATTCCAATTCCAAATTTTTCTTGAGAATTCATCACAATTAGTTTGTATTTTTAAACATTTGACCTTTATACTAATATGACTCTAATTTGTAGACATAAAGGAGGGTTAGTACAGTCTACTTTGGGCACTATGAATATGTTTTATAATGAAGAATCTTGGGAATTAAAGTAAAATGTGGCATGACATTTCTCAGTAATCAATAAAAGAATTTCATAATAATATCCCACTTGTAATATTAGATTATATAACAAAATCTACAAAACAAATTCATCTAAAAAATGTTACATTCCATAGTGAATTTGACTGCTTTTCAAGAACATCAGTCACAATTTACAGTCTAGTCAAAACACATATGTTACATTAGATTCATTTGCTACAACATGATAAATTTTAGATGACAAAGATCAAATCTACCGGGGGTACCCCCCAAAAAATGGATACACATGACTTGTATTCATCTTTTGTTATTGGTATATATTGAGTATTACAATTTTAATACAGTTTTTTCTTTTCTTAAAATGTGTATACATTTTTTGCCACCCTCTGTATATTTATAGAATGTAATCACGAATGTTTTTTTTTCCTTTTTCCCATTTTAAATCATAAAAAAGGAGCCACACTATTTTAATATTAAGGCAAACAAAAAAGTTAATTCCCAAATATTCCTGACAAAGAAAATAAAAATAACTTTTGATATTTTCCTTCCTTCCTTCTTTCCAGCCTTCCTTCCTTCCTTCCTTCCTTCCTTCCTTCCTTCCTTCCTTCCTTCCTTCCTTCCTTCTTTTCTTTCACCTTCCTTCCTTCATGTTTCCTTCTTCCTTCCTTCCTCCTTTCCTTTCCTTTCTTTCCATTGCTTTGCTTTCCTTTACTTTCCTCTTTCCTCTTTCTTTCTTTCTTGCAGAACCCCAACTTTATATCATGACTGAATTTCCAGAAAACATTTTAAAATTTAAAAGTAACTTTTTTTTTTCCACTCTCACTGTAATTTGCATTTGGTTGCAGCTTCAGGGGAGGTTTTCAACATGTCTTCAGAAGAAATAATTCTCATAGGAAAAAAAACAGTCTCCTCAGAATCCACTTTTTTTAATTTGTGTAAATATTTTATTGTGTATTTGAAAGCTTCCTTATATTCATATTTTGTAGAATGATTCAAGGTGTAAATAATATCTTCCATTAAATTTTAATTATGACATCAAAATGTTAGGTAACTACTATGTCTTACATGTTGTAATATAATTCAGAGAAAAATTAAATATAGTCTCTGTATATTCTTCCTTTAGCTTTATCTTATCTGGAAAGCTCTTTATCTCTCCTTCAATTTTTTTTTTTTAAAGATTTTTATTGGGGAATTGGGGGGATAGGAACAGTGCTGGGGAATTGGGGGAAGGGGAACAGACAAGTTGCTGTCGTTTTTTGTTCTTCAATCTAGTTGTGGAGGATGTCGCTTCACTGGCCCAAGTTGGCACCATCATTGCGCTCTTC